>NC_061117.1:135751742-135873896 GCF_002878395.1 Capsicum annuum
ATATGCCTTTGTTTATGTATAGTAGTGTCAGAGCTTATTTCTAAGTTTTCCCCTTTTTTGTTGACTTAGTTTATTTTATCTTATATGTTATCGTATTTAAACCATGATTTAGCTCAGTCACTCAATGATGCCTATTAAGAACTCATGGTTTTAGTACTCATTCTACACTTCTCTACCTTTTTGGTATAGATCTGAGTACTAGTTGTCGCCGTTGATCAACGCTCATGCAGGATTGATTTTGGAGATTAGGTAAGCTTTTTGAGTTTAAGTTACCCTTTTTCTTCTATTTATCTATGTCTAATCTTCAATCTTTAAGATAAATTATTTTTGACTATGTAGTACTCATAGTTCATTGTAGTAGCTTTTGTATCAAAATTACTGAGTCTAGGGATCATTGTTGATTTTGTATCTATCTATTAGACTATTATGATAGTTTTATTATGACTTAACTCTTTAATTATTAATCTTTATCTTTTAGGTCATTTTCCACTGACTTAGCCCATTATGTCTAGCTTCGGGTTATGTTTTTGCTTACTTACTAGAAATATAGAGTAGGTGCCATCATGACTTGTAAGTTAGGTCATGACAAAAAGGTATCAAAGCCTAGATTTCACCGATATGAATTCTACAAGAGCATGTATCTAGTAAAGTCCCACGGATCGGAATAATGACATTTATTTCTTTATCTCTGGCAGGATATAGGACACTCTTAGGATTTCTTTATTTCATTCACTTATTTTGTGCTAAGTATCTGAGTTGGTTTCTAAAAAATTCTATTATTTTTATTCTTTTACCAATGGATAGGACATGGATTACCATTACATGAGATGAGGGTCCCAAAATCAAGCCTGGGGATTCTGTTGCTATTTGTGGATGACCTAGGGGTTGTGGACACCCAGGGATGCATCCCCAGATAGAGGCCAGAATAGGGGGACTTCATCAGACCCTATTATCTCCATGAGCAAAAGATTTTGCCCCAACTGGCGGTAGGCCAGGACTAACCTAAGATCCACCAGGCTTTATTTCTTCTTCAGTGCTAAGGGATGCCTTGGTTAAGCCTTTGGTATTGGTTAGTGGTACACCTTCTAAGGGTACATAATCTTCAAATTAAAGTGGTACTGAGGTGAGGGCGTAGCCTATAGCTACGGCTTCTAGAGTTGAGTCCCCACTTACACCAGTAGTTGCTTCTCTAGTAGTTGGTCATCCTACTATATATATCGAGGAGAATACGATATTGTGTAGATTCTTGAGATTGGCTCTGCCTAGGGTTTTTGGTGCACTGCACGATGATTCTTATGAGTTTCTAATTGCTTGTGAGGATAGGCTCCATAAATTTTGCCTAGTTAAGACTCGTGGTGTAGAACACAACTTTTCAGTTCGATTTGGAAACTCAACATTTATGGAGAGGTCATTTTGATTCCAGGCTAGTTGTATCTCCCCCATTGACATAGACCCAGTTCTTAGAGATCTTCTTAGAGATGTATATGCCCTACAGTCTTAGGGATAATTTGAAAGGTTAGTTTTTCATGTTGGAGTAGGGCTCCACGACTATTATGGAGTATGAGGATTGATTTTATGAGTTAGCTAAGCACGCTACTTTTATTATTACTACTTAGTATGAGAGGGTTCGTTGCTTTGTCTTAGGATTGAAACTTCTTCTTTGTATGTCTACGTAGAGTTTACCTGTTGTGGGTAGGTCATTATCTTAGGTTTTCAATCATACTCATCTTATGGAGGAGATACATTGTGAGGCATAAAGGTGAAGCAATAAGAGGCCGCGATACCAAGGTAGGTTCACTGAGAGCCGTAGTAGCTCTAGATTCAAAGGTAGTGGTTCTCAGGGTAGGTACCCTTTGTGTCAACCGTATCAACATATGGGTTAGTCTAGAAGACCTATTTAGGCTGCACTTCAAATTATTGATGGAGTCTAGTCAATCTCTAGCGATCATCCTAGCCAAGGTTGTGGTCAGTCTTTGAGGGGTTCATCTTTTGGCTATTCTAGTTATGGTGGTTATTTCGATTCAGTTAGATCTTTCGATTTTAATCCAACGCCTAGGGAATGTTATAGTTATAGAGCGTTTGGTCATTTCTATAGAGAGTACCTCAATAGTGGAGCGGTTGTTCATTAAGCTTGATGTATTTCACTAATTTAGGAAATTTTACCTAGAGCTAGATGTGGTATGCATGGTCGTAGGGGTGGTCCCTATAATGCTCGTAGAGGTTCATAGGTAGGTATGATAGGAGGTCATCTAGTAGCCCGGTCAGATGGTAGGTGTGGCTAGTTGTATGCCATACCTGCTAAACCCGAGGCTAAGTCTTCGAATATTTTTTTATCATAGATACGATGTTGGTATGACATCAGATGGATTTTTCTTTATTTAATCTTAGATCAACTTATTCTTCTATGTCTACTTATTATGCCCCACAGTTAGAGTTGTCTTAGGATTCCTTATCAATGCCATTACATTATCTACTTCGGTGGATGATTCTTTTATAATGGATTTAGTTTACAGATCATATGTTGTGACTGTTTGAGAGTTTAATACTCATGCTAATCATACTGTGTTGGATATAGTGGATTTTGATATGATTCTAAGTATGTACTAGTTATCCACTATCATGTGGTAAGGAATTATTTTGCCATGACTGTTACCTTAGCCATGCCTGGTATACCCCCGATTGGTGGCAGAGACCTATTAGCCATAAACAGATGGGGATTATTTCTTATATTTGTGCTAGGAGGCTTATTTTTAGAGGTTGCGAGTCTTATCTCACTTGTGTTCGTGATGTTAGTATGAAGAGTCCGTTGCTTGACTATGTTCCTGTTGTTCATGAGTTTCCTGATGTTTTCCCTACCAATTTTCCTAGCCTTTCTCTCGAGCATAGTATTGAGTCTGTTATTGATCTTAACCTGGGAACCCAACCTATTTCTATGGAACCTTACCATATGGCTCTTGTGGAGCTTAATGAGACAACTTCTCAATTTCATGATCTATTTGGTAAGGGTTTCAATAGACTGAGTGTATCTCCTTGTGATGTTTGTGAAGAAAATGGAGGCTCTATGCATATGTATATAGATTATACGTACCTTAATAAGGTTACGGTGAAGAACTGTCATCTTATGCCTTGCATTGATGATTTATTTGATAATCTTTAAGAATTAATGGTGTTCCCTAAGATTTATCTGAGGTTTGATTACCTCCAGTTGAGGATTTGGATCGACGATTTCCTGAAGACAACCTTTAGGACCCATTATGATCATTATGAGTTCCTACTGATGTCTTTTGGGTAAACTAACGCCCGAACCACATTTATGGATTTGATTGATTGTGTGTTCATGCCTTATTTAGATTCATCTATGATTTTTTTCATCATCGACATCCTTGTGTATTCTAAGAGTAGAGAGGAGGATATGCTATATTTGAGGATATGCTCCAGACTTTAAGAGATGACATACTATTTTCCATATTCTCTAAGTGTGAGTTTTGGCTTAACTCAGTGACAATCCTTGGACATATGATGTCCAAGGATAGCTTTATGGTAGACCTAGTAAAGATCGAGGACATTCATGTGATACCACATGTCTGGGAGTTTCTATGCATCATATGACTTCTTTCTTGAGTCATACCTCACCATATGAGTGGTATATTATGCTCGTATGCAAGACAATGTGAACTTTTTATTAAGAATATGACTTGATCCCCTACAAGTCATCAAATAGGGTACAAGTGGTATGATGTTAGATCTTAAGTTCTTCAGTGAGGTTTTCCTAAGCTTCTGTCCAAGGTACAAATAAAGGGTTAGTGATCGTATGAAAGGATACTAGTCGTAAGAGAAACTCGTATGTTGATTAGTGAGTACCCCTTTGAGTCTTCTATACTTACGAGAGGAGGATCTAAGTCGAGTCTTACTATACTAGTCGTATGGTTAAGTTATAAGGATTGATGAGTTTTTTCTGTGAAGTTTAGTTAAGGGCTTTTTAGTCTTTTACTTCATTATAACTTCCCATCCACCACTTATAACCCTCAAAGAGCAGATATTTCCCTACTCTTTCCAGTCAAATAACAACGCTTTCCTCCTCTCATTATCAAGAATATCAAGAAACATCAAGATTAGGGTTGTCGCACAAGTTAATCCCTTCATGTCTTAAGATTCAAACTTTCTTCACAAGTCATGAAACTTATGGTATGTGGGACTTATGAACAAGGTTATTCTTTCATCCTTGTGCCAAAAAATATGGTTTTTAATATTAAATTTTTTTATTTTGAATTCGGGTTCATACCCAAATAGTCATAGTCTTGAATTATGATAGTACCATGAGATTAAAGGCTTTAAGTGCATCATGATTTAGTTATATTCATCCTTTGATTTATAAGATTCATGTTGTGATTTAAATTTCATTATCTTGATGGGAATTGTTGAAGTATTTCAAGATGATTATTGAGCATGAAGTTTTGTCATGAATTTCTAAGAATTTAAGCATATATTATAAGTCCTAAGTAATAGTATTGACTTTTCAAGAAGATCATGCTCTTAAGTTCCTTTGATAAGTTTATACTATAATTCAAAGCAAAGATTGATATTTTGATATTAAGATAAGATATGGAATCCACATTTGTTTATCCTGATCATGATTTAAAGAAAGAGAACCATAACTGGTTTTCAGTCTATAAACCCTTATGTTATTTTAAGGTGGATTTCTTAAATTAAGAGCATATAAGTATTCTGGGAGTGGTATTTAGCACTGAGAAGGGAATAAGGATAAGCGTATCCTAATTTCCTAACAACTATGAACCACCGTAAGTTAAGATTTTTCCCAATATGGATGAAGTAAAGTGATCACTAAGAATAAGGTTCTATTTCTATGGCAAGGGTAGAATAGCTCTCCCCAACTTGGGTAAGACATTGGACTCCATGGTAGCTCACATGTTTTATGTCGGTTAGAAGAATCTCCTATAAGAAAGAATAAAAGAAAAGCTATTAGAAACTCTGTGTTATGGCTCACAAAGTTTATACTTATGCTTCATTAATCATGCTTGTGATTTTGTTGACTTTGTTTTATTCAAGTTGAAGGTGAGTCATCAACACTTAGCATGCATCATTTGAAATTTTATATGTACATTCAGTTATCATTTTACTTATGCATTCACCTCCACTACTCAGTACATTCCAGAAATACTGACCCACATATATGTCTATATGATCTACTGCCGTATAATGTTAGTTATGGTGCTCATTTCTAGCAGCACGATTGACTACGGGCATCATCACGTACATCTTAGCTATTGTGAGCCCTTATAATCTGAGGACCCAATTTATCAAAATCTTGTTACTGATGGAAGTGTTTTAGCTATATGATTTATGTTTATGTTTAGGTCCGCTGGGGTCTGTCCTAGTGGCTCTCTAGTTCGTAATAGAGACTTGTCAGACTATTAAAGTTTTAAGTTTAAGAATTTACTTAAAGACTCCCAAGTTAAAGGCTTATATTGCAATATGTTTCAGTTCACCTTTAAGTTCTATTTATATTGGTTCATTTTTCTTACAAGCTCAAAGTTAAGTAAGCTTAATGGGTTAGCTTGGGACTATTCATAGTCTTGACGACTCCTAAGGAGTCAGACAAGTCGCGTTACGTAGAATCTTGATCATAGGTGTGAAGCGCGCCACATTTATTAGCAAGAGGCAACAGAACGAGTTGGGAATAATTATTTACTTTATGATCTATGATGGTTACAATTATCTCTATATGCCTTAACTCGTGCTTTCATGTGAAAAATATGACTCCTCACTGAGACGACGCACGTAGAAATGTTGACCAACCACCCTTGCATGCTGATCCTCTGAATAAGAATGTGTCTCATACAGAATTTTGGGATATCTTTCAAGTGTTGGACCAAGCTATGAATGCCAATGTTCAGGGTAACCAATTCGCAGCAGTTCCACTTTAGAAAAATGGTATCATAGCTAGTGATAGAATTCAAGACTTTATGTGGATTAATCCACCTGAGTTCCATGGGTTAGGATGAGGATCCTTAGCTCTTGATTGATGAGGTGAGAAAGTTGCTCATATTATGCATATTACAGAATAAGAGAGTGTAGAGTTGGGCTCTTATAGGGTGAAGGATATTGGTTATGATTTAGTTGTTATGTGGAAAGAAGGTAGAGGTGAGAATGCAACTCCTATGAGTTGGCAAGTATTTCAAAATATTTTTCTAGACAGGTTCTTTCTACATGAGATGAGGGAGGCTAAGGTGGAGGAGTTCATGAACTTGAGAAAGATCTCTATGACAGTGAAGGGAGTACTGCCTTAAGTTCACTCAGTTGTCTAAGTATGATCCAGAGTTGTTATCTAACTCTAGAGCTCGTATGAGTAAGTTTGTTACTGGGTGTTTGATTTGGTAGTCAGGAGTGTAGGACTTCCATGATTTGGTACATGCTAAGTGCAAGTAGACTCACCAAGAGACTTAAATTAATTGAAAGCTGAAGTATCTTAAAATATGAGTAACAAACACAATCTGATAAGTGGGTGAATCACAACACCTAGTTTCTTAAATCTTTACTTATGTAGAATAAGTAGAACTGAAGTTGGAAAAAAGAAAAACATGGACACTGTATGTAAATCTCATGTAAAGCTGAATAGACTGTAAAATGCATTGAGGATCACGTAAGGATACTAAGAAAGAAAAAATAAACATGTAATACAGAGAATGCAAGACCAAACATAAACATGTATTAAAATAATCTGTAATCTAAATAACTAAATCTACATAATTGAACAACTGATATCTATACGCTTGGTCATGTTAACCTGATCAGATATATTCCGAATGATATACTTAGACTGTGGGAGCTAGATATAACCGACCTGCCCCAATCTGAGTTATTGGTGTCCAACTTGTAACCCCAGTTGGATGGGTGTTAATACCTTTCTAGGTATACCAACACATGACTAACAACTTCGATCCACAAGGCTGATGTCCCGAAGGATGAGAGTGTCATGCCTCTACTGAAGGGGGACCCTTCATAATCTATGGTGGTGCCTTAGTTTTAGAACACAGGGACTACTACTAACGACTCATGCCTCTACTGATGGGGGATCTTCATCCCTACATTCACTCAGTTCTAAGTGTTACTCCCAACTGAATGACATTGGTATTATGAGTTGTTTAACATTACATGGTAAGGTACTTGTAAGTGTTTAGCATGAACATGATGTTCTAAATATAATAATGAAACCATGGTATGACTGATTTGGTATTCAAAATAGAATCGTGTAAAAACACATAGGTATTGGGTGTTCGTAACCCGCCAACATTGAATGATGATAAAAATATAATAACAGTGCTTAAAACAGTGATATGGAAATATAGTTCAAAGACCCAAAACATAAGGCATTTCAGCAAATAGGTAAAAAGCATGAATTCGAACATGGGAATGTGTTAAAACATGAGGGAACAATATATTTGTATGGTTTAATATATAACTTGCTATTGTAACATGAAATCACTTGAATTGACATGGGAAATTGAATTTAAAACATTAAATAACCTAATTTTCATGGGATCATATGTGGACATGGATTGAATTCAAACTGAAAAGGACCAAACATAGATTAAACTCATCTTGAACATATGAAATTCCATAATGAAAGAAAAATACATATTTAAATCAAAGATAAGGTTTTTGGGCTCAATAGGTGAAAGGGACCAATTATGAATACCCCAGATACCTTAAATTACTTAACCTGAGAAGTGGGCTTGAATTTGAGACTTGAAAGATGTTCTTGAAGAAGAACCCTGGATGGTTGTTCTTGAGTATGGGAGAGAAAGTAGCATGTTAAGTTTCTGAGAATTGGGTAAAAATAAGCCTATTTGAGGGTTATAAGTCATGGGTAGATGTTATAAGAAGAGAAAATGACTAAAATGCCCTTTAGCTGAACATTACAGATTTGTTGTCAGTCTATATGAGTCGACCATACAACTTATATGATAGGGTACCACTAGCCTCTTAACTCGTAAGCATGGTAGAATTGAAATGGTATTCACTAGCCATCATACGAGTCCCAACTTATGACTCGTATCATAACATACGAATAGTACTATCTCCTCGTAACTTGGATAGAATCTTATGAAGTTTACACTGCTAAACCTACGAGTCCACTTCATAGACTTGTAACATCTTATATGACTAGTATTCACCCTCTCGTACCCTGGGCAGAATTCACCTCACCATACATTGACTTGACTATGACTTACCATATATGACTCGTATAGTAATCTTACGACTCTAAGGGATGACTCATACCTAAAATAAAATATCATCCATTTCACACTGTCTTGGATTTGACTACAATATACGACTCGTATGTTATGTATGCGACTTAAGGAAATTGCACAGTGATCTTGAAACATGGGCTATTACAAAATATCCCCTTGGGATATTCATCCACGAATGATACTGCCTTGGTTGAAATACTAAGGGAAGGCTGAGATGGTGTATGGAACCCTTACAAGATGAATCATGACTTAAGTTCTAACTATGAAACTGATGCATGATCCTTGGACTGAGCAGAATTCATAATTTGCATGGATGCTAATATTTTACCTCATGGGAATAGACATACTCATGAAACTTTGGATAGTAAGACAAGATGGAAAAATGAAAAAAAATATAAGAGCTCATCTGTTTGATTTTTAAATTGAATTATTGGCTATACAGACTGAATCATAATGACTAATCATACTCAAATGGGGTATTTCTTCCCCATTCTATCTAAGAAATTCTAATAACATTAGGGAGTAATGAATTTTGGGCATGATCTGAACAAGACTGCTGAATAAAGGATTACAACATTGATACAACTCCATAACATAGAACATAGACATATAAATCATAAGCTAGGATAGAATTACTGGGACTTAGGCAATGCAACGTCTAAATTTCACACTTAACGACACTTCTCAAATACTCCCTCAATTATACTTTTACCTTAAATATCATGCTCATTTGATTCAACTTATAATTCTCACATGGGCATTGATAACTCCATATACTAAAGTTTAAAGTAAACTAAATTCTCTCACCATGATCAAGCCTAACTTGAAATCACAAGGTACAATGCATCATACCATAATACTAGTCTAAACCATGAATTTGATACCCCATGAGTGTTTTACGTCTTTCATCTCAAGCATAATTCTTCTTGCCACTTTAACAACTAAATCCAACCTCTTACTAGAAATTCACTAGCACACAATGCACTCATCCACTTATATACCATCATGACATTTGAGCATATCATTATACCCACATATAAACTTTTGGTCAATCAACCCACATTGGAATTTTTCTACATTCTTTAACACCTCTTTTCAATAACAACTTCCTTACACTATCCCTAGAAGAAACACATAGAATTCTAACCTAACCATGATATATACAAAAATCTTAACCTTAATCTTCCTTCAACCTTATAGCCTTATAGTACACAAGCATGTAACAATCTTTCCTCAACAAGAAATATTAACTCTCCCCCATTAAGCCATTGATCATAAATTTTTTCATCACCACTATCTTAACATTAAGGAGAGGTCATTGCAAGGTTAGAACATGAGGACCTGAATCATAAATGAGCACTATGTATAACTATAATACCTGTGCCTTTTTCCTAGCTAGAAATCATCTTAGGGTTGCTAGTATTTACTTTAAAATGCAAACCTATCTTTGTACACATGGTATTTTTGAGATTTTCACTTTCTATCACGTGAGAAATTGAGTTAGCTTTCCAACGGTACCCATTTTGTCAAAATTTGACATCAGACGAGGAAGTTATGGATGTTTTACTTGGAACTATCGAAAATGCCATGGTATGATGGCCAAGTTGACGAACCGCCACATAAGTGATGGACCGCCACTTTGATTGTCACAGCCAAGGAAGTTGAGCCACTTACTAGATAAAGATTGACGGACGAGTTGACGGATCATCAAAGTTGTGACAGACTGCCATCCAGGACGTCAACTCTTATCCAGTGAACCCCATTTCTAGTCCACGTCTGATGGGCTAAGTGACGGACCGTCAAGTGTCTAATGGACCGTCACATGCCACATTCAGTTTATTCCTAGGTCATTTCAACTGGGGTATTTTAGTCACTTACCACTCGCCTACATATACCCAGATAAGTCTGAATTCAACTATTATGCTTATTATTATTTCACAATCGAAAACTAGGGTTTCTCTCTGAATTTAATCCCTAAGAACAAGACCCAATCTTCTTCAAGAATCATAGGATTTCAAATCTTTCAAGTTCAAAAACGTCAAGAACCTTGAGTCAGTTATGGGTAGTGTTCATGTATGGATCCCTTTTGTTCATAGAGTTCAAGAACCATGCTTTTAAATGAGAAACTTTGATTTCCTTATTTTTATGTGATCTTGTTCATGTTAATGATCTTTTTTTAAGCTTCAATATATTAATATAAGTTGACTTCCATGATGTATGCATGCTTGTGGTTAAAACCCATGAATTTAGGTGGTTCAAGATGATTAAAATTGTTGAGAAAACCTATGCCCCAAAGTGTGCATGCAAGGTGTTTGTTAAAATGTCTAGAATACTAAAAATCACATTCCCATGACCCCATAGTATATAAATGACAAGCTATGTCAAATCTTAAGATAATTCCACATGAACTTCCATGCTATTGATATGTGTTGCTAGTATGATTATGCAATAAACAAGATATTAAGGTTGTGCAAGTACTTCCATATGGCATGAAATCATTCCCATGTAATACATTGTTGATAACCATGCTTAGTACGAAAATACCCAATGTACGATATTATGAATTGTGGACTCAAATCTTGTGATCAAGTTATGTCATGTGTGTCAGTTTCCTTCCATCAAGTCCTAGGGGTATTCGTACCCGAAAAATATAGTTTGTGCCTAGAGCTAAGTCACGTTACCTAATAATCTCAGTCAAGCCATGATCTATAGAACTCATCAGTTACGTGACTTAGGAAACCTTCAAAATCTGATGATCTCAGCAAAATCTCAGATAGTAGTGCTATTCCATCAGTCAACAGAAGTTAGTTACTCAGTTCTTGTATAGTCAATTAAATCATGTTCAATCTCTTCAGATGGAATTAGAATTTATCACCGAGTAAAACCATGGATGGGAACTCACCTGCCAGTTTAGGGTGTGATTCTTAGCAGTCATCCTTGTGTTCTAGAACTACGTAGCCAGTGTAGGTTGAGACATCTTAACCTATTAGACTAGGGTTGATGAGGTGGCTTAACCTTTCAGTTGAGGGTTCCCACCATTATCATTTGAGTACCTTTCAGTTGAGGGTCACTCACAACTGTTCTTACTAGTGGCGCAATATTGATACCCCTCTAGTCGGGGCAGAGATTGGACCCCAACTTAGCTATATGAATTATTGGGGAGTTTCGGTTAAACAACTACCTCCCACAGTTTCAGGCTCAGTCTCAGTAAAAGAACCCAGATAATTCTTCAGATATCAATATACCAGGACTGCCAGATACAGTCAAATTCAGTTATAGTATGGAACTTAGATAGTTCCATCAGATGTAGGACTGTCAGGCAAAGTCACCTATGTATTCAGAACTACAATATCAGTCATGATCAGTTATCAGTAAACTATGTATTAGTGTACATATTTATCTATCACGTATTCATGATCTCAGTTTCTATGTATGCATATTTGCACTCTCACGTTCATATCAGTTAGTTAGTTAGCATTGTTCATGCATATAACCCTATTTATGTTCATCCTACCTCACTCGTATACTCAGTACTCCTATTGTACTGACGCATTCGTGCTTTGGTGCTTTCTCTTTATGTTACACCATAGGTTCAGAGACATGAGTTCTGGACCAGCAGTAACAGTCGCATTCTAGTATATAGAGTTGCAGTGAGTCCTCTTCATTCGAGGATGATCTAATTTGATTTATTCATCTATTATTTAAGTCAGCTATCAGTTTACGGATTTAGTTGGATACATGTTCCTTCAACTCCTTATTCAGACAGTGTTTAGAGGCTTTCAGATTTAGTTCAGATTTGATTCAGTTTTCAGTTGTTTTGGCTATCTTTAATCCATATGGATGTTATTTTACCAGATTCTTTTTTAGTTGAACCTTATGGCCTACATGTTCATGATTTCCATTGTAGTGTATAGGTACAGATATCAGTCATGGGTTAGCTTGTGGTCCCTCAGGGTCATGAGCACCGTGTAGCATTCTAGTTCAGAAAATCGGGGTGTTACAATAACTTTAACACTTAACTGAGGCCTGAGGAATAGAATACCAAAAGCATGAATTCATTAAAAAGATAAAAAATGAGGACATACATGACATAATCTGAATTTCACGGATCATTAAGAGGGTAGAATGACTTATAAGAACTGAACATATAGTAAAGCATGAGTACATGAGTCATGAGCTACAATAATTAGGTTTGGAGTTCATAAATTCATGAAATATGAGTTGTACTATTGAGTGAACTGGAACTCCTCATACTAGGAACTGGAAGTATATATGAAAATGCATGAACATGAGCTATGACCATTGAGCTGATTTGTAAGGCATGAGTAGATTTCATGATAACTGAAGTACAAGAATTTGAACTTATATAAGAATGTGTTGGCATCTTCCTCCCCTACTGTTGTTCTACAATATACAGGCATCACTACCAAAATCTGAGAGTCTGACTTGGTTCTTTATTCTATCATCTCCCCCGTAGATTTAAGAAATCATTATAAGTATATGGACCCTTTAATAAACTATAAACTGTATAGCAACCACTTTACTTTAGATTCTAGGATATAACAATACACATAGATAATGAACTCACCCTGAAAGACTACACCTGAAGGTATAAAACCCACTGGCAATACTTTTTTCTGAAATGGAACTCATAACTTTCTATATCCCTCATAGTAATCATACAATAACTTAAACATTACTTCTTAGAATCTTCAGGAGTATCACCTTACCCTGTGTTCACACCCTCTAGAATTTCAACTCTTTTTTCTATTTACTCAATCATCCAAAATTCAAACTTAGATTCTAATACATAACATAGATATTCCCAAACTTATAATGAACTATACTAACTTTATTCTTGAACACGCCCTAAATATATATTATCCTTAACTTTCTTTGGCTTCAAAAGTCAACAACACATACTTACATCCTTTTTGACAAAATACTTGCCTTACTAAACACATTATCTACCTCTTTTCCTTCATATATTACTATTATCATATATTTAAACTTATATTTTTTCCCTAAACTGTGAGAATTACTATAAAAGAAAAGTACTTGACATCAACAACCTATAGCCTATAACTTAGCTTGTAAGAATATCACAAACTACATAAATGGCCTCATTCGTACTTAGAAACTCAAAGGTACAATCTAAGCACACACACTTTAAGAACTTAGAAGTAATAAAATCCCATATCACCTTTGGAAATACCTCTAGATCATACCCACATCATCATAGTAAATTTTGAATCAATAAACTCAAATTCTTGCATGAATTATGTCAAGCCTACTGGTTCACCATACATACAACTATCCTCATAAATACATAATCTACTAAATCTAGATATCCTTATTCTAATGTTGTTAAACTTCTAGGTTCATACTTCAAACTCTAGATCATATTTTGTCATAGGGTTCTGAGAAAAGATCTGAGGGCATAAATTACTTTGGCGTAGTGAACTATTTTTCAAGAATAAGAAAGAGCACTCTTAATGTTTTATAATTAAGGGCACTTATGGGATTCATTTAATCATACATGTAATGTCATAACTATCTGTGGGGACTATTTGGGAAAACTCTATAGGTAGGAATTTAAGCTTTACTATTTCTGTTACCTAAAAAATAAGGTAGAGCTGACATGAATGGAGAACTTTATGAATCTATATAAGTTTCTTAGAGAACATCTCTACAACACGATCTGAGATATAAAAAAAGAGAAACATTTCATAATTCCCTATAGCCTCTCGAAAAAAAGTACAGATGTCTCAGTACTATTCCGTAAGACTCTACTAGACATGACTTCACAGACACCCTAGGACACTTTAAATCTATGCTATGATACGAAGTTTGTCATGACCCAAGACTACCTTCGAGTCATAACACGATGCGTAGAACACCAAGTGATCCCAAGCTAACCTATGATCTGGCATACTGCTTAAGCAACTGATTAAAATTGTATAAAAACTAAATTTACTGAGTGAAAACATGATCATGAGAAGTCTGAAGTAAGGTAATACTGATAAAATTTACAACATGATAAATCTGAAGAAAGGACTTTAATTACATATAATAACTCTGACTAATGATCTAATAAGCCTCTACTATGCTATCTATAGATAGCTAGGACATGCCTCCAACTACAATTAATCAATACATATGAATAATAATAATATAGTACATAAAATACAACTGACTGGAGTCCCCAAAACAAAAATAACTCATTACCTACTAGTTGGAATCTGCAAACTGTCTGATTATGATGTATGGGCTACTACTGGTACCTACATTATGAGAAAATGCAACACATAGACATATATATAGATGAGTACTTCTGGAATATACATAGTAAGTAGGGGTAAATGCAATAAGTAAAACTAAATAGATACATAATTTTAAAACATTCATGCTAAGTGCAAGTAGACTCACTAAGAGACTGAAATCAACTGAAAGCTGAAGTATCTTATCACATGAGTAGCAAACATAATCTGATAAGCTAGTAAATCACTATACATAGTTTCTTAAATCTTTATTTTTGTAGAATAAGTTCAACTGAAGTTGCAAAGCAGTAAAACATGGACATGTACATAAATCTCATGTAAAGCTGAATATACTATAAAATGCATTAAGTAAAACATGGACATGTACAGATACTGATCATGAAAACATGAACATGTAAAATTGAGAATGCAAGATAAAGCATAAACATGTACTGAATTAATCTGTAATTTGAATAATTAAAATTTGAATAATGGAACAACTAATTTTTTTACGCTTTGTCATAAAAACCTGATCTAAGCTATTCTGATTACTACACTGAGACTATGGGAGCTAGCGATAATGGACATGCCCCAATCTAAGCTATTGGGGTCCAAATTGTAACCCAGTTAGATGGGTGTTGATACCTTGATAGGGGTACCAATACATGACTGACAATGTAGATCCGCAAGGCTGATGTCCCAAAGGACGAGGGTTTCATGCTTCTACTAATTGGGGACCTCTCATAATCTATGGTGGCATCATAGATCTGGAACTCATGGACTGCTACTTATAACTCATGCCTCTACTGATAGGAGAGTCATCATTCCTACGTTTACACAGTACTAAGTGTTATGCCTAACTAAATGACTTTGGTATTATTAATTATTTAATATGGCATAGTACGGTACTTGTAATTTCATAGCATGAACATGATGTTTTGAATATAATAATGAAATCATGGTCTGATTGATTTAGTATTTAAAATAGAATCATGCAAAAACACATAGATATCGGGTATCCATAACATGCTAGCACTGAATGATCATAAAAATATGATAATAATTCTTAAAACAGTGGTATGGACACATAGTTCAAAGACCCAAGACATAAGGCATTTCAACAAATAATTGAGAAGCATGAATTTGAACTTAGGAATATGTTAAACAGGTGAGAACAACATATTAGATGGTTTAGTACATAATTTGATATTGTAACATGAAATCACGTGAATATGACATGGGAAATTGATTTTAAAACATGATATAACCTAATTTTAATGGAATCATATGTGGACATAGATTAAATTCAAACTACTAAGGAAAAATATAGATCAAAGCTATTTTGAACATATGAAATCCCATAATGAAGGAATATCCATATCTTAATCAAAGATAGGGTTCTTGGGCTCAATCGATGAAAAGGACACATTGATGCATACCCCACATACCTTAAATTACTTGACTTGAGAAGAGGGCTTGAATTTGAGACTTGAAAGATTTTCTAGAATAAGAAACCCTAGATAGTTGTTCTTGAGTATGAGAGAGAAAGTAGTGTGTTAAGCATTTGAGAATTTGGTAAAAATATGATTATGTGAGGGGTATAAGAAGAAAAAAGGACTAAAAATCCCTTTAACTTAACATTATTGGATTTGTCGTCTGTTTATATGAGTCGACCATACGAATCGTATGATAAGGTACCACTAGCCTCTTGACTTGTAAGCATGGCAGAATTAAAATGGTATTCACTGGCCATCATATGAGTCCCACCTTATGCCTCATATCATAACGTATAACTAGTACCATTTTCTCATAACTTGAACAGAATCTTATGGAGTCCATACTATGAACTTACGATTCCACTTTATACGACTCATATCATCTCATATGACTAGTAATCAACCTCTTGTACCCTAGGCAGAATTCACCTCACCACACAATAACTTGACTACGACTTACTATATGTGACTCGTATAGTAATCTTACGACTTTAAGGATCGACTCATACCTAAAATAGAATGTCAATCATTTCACAATGTCTTTGAATATGACTTTAACATATGACTTATATGTTGTGTATATGACTTAAGGATAAGAGTCGTATATTACAAAGTGATCATGAAAAATGAGGTATTATAATTCGTAAGTGAACCTTTTATATTGATCATTGAGTATCCCTTTGAGTCTATTATGCTTATGAGATGAGGATCTAAGTTGTATCTTATCATACTAGTCATATTGTAGAGTTGTAAGGATCAATGAGTTTTTTTGTGAAGTTTAGTTAAGGGTTTTTTAGTCTTTTCCTCCTTTATAAAATCCTATTCACGACTTATAACCCTCAAAGAGACGTTATTTCCTTACTCTTTCCAATCAAATACCAATGTTTTCCTCCTCTCATTATCAAGAATACAAAGAAGCATCAAGATTAGGGTTCTCTCATAAGTTCATCCCTTTAATTCCCAAGATTCAAACTTTATTTACAGGTCAAGAAACTTAAGGTATGTGGATCTTATGAACAAGGTTATTCTTTCATCCTTATGCCCAAAATATATGGTTTTAAGATTAAATTTCTTTATTTTGAATTGGGTTTCATACCTAAATAGTCATATTCTTGAATTATGATATTACCATGAGATTAAAGGCATTAAGTGCATCAAGATTTACTTATATTCATCCTTTGATTTATAATATTCATGTTGAGATTTAAATTTCATTATCTTGATCGGAATCATTGATGTATTTTAAAATCATTATTGAGCATGAATTTTTCTCATGAATTTCTAAGAATTTAAGCATATATTATAAGTCCTAAGTACAAATATTCAATTTAAAAGAAGATTATGCTCTTAAGTACCATTGATAAGATTATACTATAATTAAAATAAAATATTGAACTTTTGATGTTAAGATAAGATATGGAATCCATATTAGTTCATCATGGTCATGATTTAAAGAAAGAGAAGCATAGCTGGTCTTTAGTCTATAGATCATGATTTAAAGAAAGAGAAGCATAATTGGTTTTTAGTCTATAAACCTTTATGCTATTTAAAGATGGATTTCCTAAAGTATGATAATATCAATATTCTGGGAGTAGTATTTATCATAGATAAGAGAATACAGTTAAGCGTATTCTAAATTCCTAGAAACTACAAGTCACAGTAGGTTAAGCTTTTTCCCAATATGGATGAAGTAACGTGATCACTAATATTAATGTTCTATTCCAATGGTAAGGGTAGAATAGCTCTCCCCAATGTGGGTAAGACATTGATCCATGGTAGCTCACATAGTTTATGTCAGTTAAAAGAATCTCCTATGAGAAAAAATAAAAACAAAGCTATTAGAAACTAAGTGTTATGGCTCACAAAATCTTTCCTTATGCTTCATTACTCATGTTTATGATTTTGCAGTCTTTGTTTTATTCACTTTCAAGGTGAGTCATCTATACTTAGCATGCATCATTTTAAAGTTTATATGTACATTCGGCTATTTTATTACTTATGCATTCACCCCTACATACTCAGTATATTTCGGAAGTACTGACTCGCATACATGTTTATATGCTATATTGTCTTATAGTGTAGGTTTTGGTGCTCGTTTCAAGCAGCATAATTGACTAAATACATCATCACCTATATCCTACTATCGGTGAGTCCTTATAATCTGAGGACCTAGTTTATCAGACTCTTCTTATTTATTAAAGTATTTTTTATATGATTTTAGTTTATGTTTGGGTCAACTGGGGTCTATCCTAATTTCTCTCTAGTCTGTAATAGTGGTTTTCAAGACTATTTAAGTTTTAAGTTCAAGAAGTTATTTAAGGACTTCCAAGTTAAAGACTTACCTTGAGATATGTTTTTGTTTACCTTCAAGTTCTACTTATATTAGTCTATTTTTCTTACAATTTTCAAATTAAGTAGGCTTTATGGGTTAGCTTAGGACTATTCATACTCTTGAGCATAGTGTGACATCTAAGGGTACTTCTGGGGCATTACAATTCATGATTAGTATATGCATACATCTTTGACTAAGGTTCATAGCATTATTGGTTTTACCAGTTATTATAGATGGTCCATTGAGAGTTTTGCTACTATTGCAGCGCTGATGACTAGATTGACTAAGAAGGAGGTTTTTTCTGATGGTTAGAGGATGTTCGTTGAACTTTTGAAAGATTAAGGGATTTCTTACTTTAGCTTTAATTTTAGCTCTTCTTGTTGAGGATGAGTGATTCACCATATATTATAATGCTTTTGGTATTGGTTTGGGTT
The DNA here is from genome assembly GCF_002878395.1 of Capsicum annuum. NCBI lineage: Eukaryota > Viridiplantae > Streptophyta > Magnoliopsida > Solanales > Solanaceae > Capsicum > Capsicum annuum. The sequence goes on from NC_061117.1 coordinate 135,770,538, forward strand.
GTGTATTGATGCAGAAGGGTTATGTTATTGCTTATATGTTAAGGCAGCTGAAGGAACACGAGCACAACTACCTCACTCATGATTTAAAATTAGCGGTGGTAGTTTTTTGCTTAAGATTTGGAGGCATTATCTTAATGGTATGCATTGTGAGATCTTTATGGATCATTGTAGTCTTCAACATCCTATGACCCAGAGAGATCTTAATACTGGGTAGTATGGATGGATGGAGTGGCTTAAGTATTATCATATCTCTATCTTGAATTATTTGGGCAAAGAGAATGTGATAGAGATAGCCATTAGCCGAAAGGCACTGAGTATGGGTAGCTTGGCATGTATTTTATTTTCGCAGAGGCTGTTGTCATGGGACATTCAGTCCTTAGCCAACTTAATTATATGACTTGATATTTCATTTCTTTATGAGGATTCTTGCTAGTGTTAAAGTGAGTTCCTTACTAGTTTAGTAGATTTGGTATTGCCAATTTGAGGATAAGAGACTTTGCATCATCCGTGGTCAGGTGTTAAGTGGTGAGTCCGAGTGGCATACATAAATTTTGAGGGCATTTTTAGATTTGATAGATGCATATGTGTTTCTGGAGTTGATTACTTGATTCAATCTATTTTGTATAAATATCACATCTCCAGGTATTCTATTCACCTAGGTAAAACTAAGATGTATAGAGATTTTAGACAATATTTTTAATGGAGAGATATGAAGAGAGATATGGAAAACTTTGTAGCTCATTACCTATGTTATCAATAGGTGAAAGGCGAGCATTAGAGGCCTGATAGATTGATTCAAGGGGTTCCCATTCTTGAGTGGAAATAGTAGTAGATTACCATGGACTTTGTTAGTGGGCTCTCCCATACATCCTATGGTTCTGAGGTAATTGGGTTATTATGGGACGGTTGACCAAGTCGGCATATTTTATTCCTATTTAAATATTCTTTAACGCTGAGAGGTTTGTCCATATCTATGTCGGTGAGGTAGGATATTTGTATAGTGTGCCTACATCTATCATTTTAGATAGGGTTTTAGTGTTTATTTCTAGATTTTGGAGAGTTTTTTAGGACGAGTTGTGTACTCGGGTGGATCTTATTACAATCTTTCATCCTTAGACCGACAAGCATTCGGAGCAGACTATTCAAGTTCTTGAGAATATAATCTATGCCTGTGTTATGGTTTTTGGTGGTAAGTGGGAGCATCACTTAACCTTGGTAGAGTTTACATGTAATAATAGTTACCATTCAAGTATTAACATGTCACCTTTTAAGACTTTCTATGGTAGGATGTGTTGTTTTCCAATCAGATGGTTTGAGACTTTCCATATTAGGCCATGTGGTATAGATTTCCTTTAGAATTTATTGGATAGAGTCAGCGTTATTCAAGATAGGTTGAGGGCAGCCTAGAGTAGGTATAAGGCTTATGTAGATCATAGACATCATACCTTGAGGTTTGGAGTTGGTGACGGGGTATTACCCCTAGATTTTATTATTGTCCATCTGATTTTCAATATTTCTATGTTGTGGCGATATATTCCTGAATCTTCTCATGTTCTTAGATGGGACTCAGTTCAGTTGGATGAATGATTGACCATTTTGAATGAGCTTGTGCTCATTTATAATAGTGATGTCAGGTGGTTGCACACTAGAGAGATTCATGTAGTTAAGGCTAGTGTAGGAACCACCCAGTAAATTAGGATACTTGGGAGACCGAGAGCGAGATACGGATCCAGTGTCTTCACATGTTCGTGGCTTCAGGTATATCTAAATCCTTTACTTTTGTGAATGAAAGTTCTTTTAGTGATGGATATTGTCATGACTCTTCAAGTCAATTTTCAGTATTTCAACTATTTTTCACTATTTAGAGCTTTCCTATAGCTGCCCTAAGTTATTTATCATATTTTGGAATTGACAGTGTAGTCATCGGGTAGTTCATTCAGTTTTCGAGTTAATTCCCCATTTTGAAGCCTTTGCTGGTTCAAATTGGCTACCAAGCAAGAACTTTAATCAAATAATCTCGTATGCTAATTTTTTACCATTCCAAAAGCTATTGAATGTCGATTTTAGATTAGGTGGACCCTTGGTTCGGGCCTTGAGGCTCCCAAACTAATATCTGCCAATTGACTGGAAGTTAATAAAAATGGCAAGTGGGTGTGGAACCCATTTTTCATTGAAATGACATTGGATGGAAACTTCAACAGCACCATTAAGGCCAAACATCAAGTTTGATAGGGTAGCATAGTTCGTTTGCGCACAGGAAGTCCTGGTTGAATCTCAAAGGGTTGGTAGAATCTTAGGAAAATTCATATCTAGTGTGATCGCTAAAGCGAACCTTTGGGTGCTTTAGCAGAAGGAGCTTTAGAGGCCCATTGGGTGCTTTAGCGACCCTATCCCATCCAATAGGTACTACTTTAGAGGCACCTGGGCGCTTTAGCAGTGACCGCTAAAGTAGCCCAATGTCCACTTTAGGGGCATCTGTGTACCTAGGAAGGTTATAAATATCCCACTTATCCTAATTTTTGTCATTATTCTCCATTCCTTAAAATATTAAACCCTATAAAGTGAAATCTTGGGAGAATCAATTATGGGTGATTTCTATCTTAGTTAAAGTCTATTTATGCATTTCTCCCTCGAATTTGTGATAAACTTTCATTAATCTCTTCATAGAATCCTTATTCTTTTTGTAAAATCTCTAGAATCTTGGTGGCTTGATTGTAGCGTCATTGGAGATCAAAATTCACCCTTTTTGAGGGTAATATTTCTTGAGCATAGAGGGTCGTTGTGTTGGTCTCAATAGTGTGATTCTGTAGACTGGCCCCACATAGGATTTATTTCGTAATTTTTTACCCAAAGCACAATAGTGCAATATGGGTATCATTGTTCTTGTTTTAATGAGTAAAGTGTGATTTTAATAGAGTGATATCTTGCAAAAGTTTCTCAAAAAGGAAAATTGATGGTCTAGAGAATTCTTTGTGCTTTCTTCGTCGTCCAGGAAGGTTAGGTTTACCTTTTTCATAGATTGAGCTATCTCATAATATGATTATTATTTTATGTTATATATGGAGTAGGATTAAGGTGTTGTGAGTATGAATGAGAATATTTGGATTAGTTGAATAGTTTAGGCTATCTTGTAACCATATATTAGGAGTAATTAGTTTAGTTAATCATGTCTTAGGTGAATTTAGCTTCATGGCTCATGTTTAGAATGGAGATGCCTTAGTTGCTTAAGCTTGGTAAAATTGTCTTAGTCATTCATGTTTAGGGTGGAATTGGCCTTAGTTGCTTAAATTAGGGAAAATTGTCTTAGCTGTTATTATTTTAGGTGGTGTTGACTTAGTTGTTCATGTATGGGAAGAATTACTATCTTAGTTCTATTTATGGCTTATTAAACATGTAGAAATGATCTTAGAAACCTTAGCCTAGTTCGGGGTAGAAGTTGACTAAAATGAATTTCGGGGATTAGACATGAGCCCTCCCAACCCACCTTACACCAAGACTTATGATAACTTTTTAGATTTATTTGTGCATGTTATACCCTAATTAATGTTCAGTTTGGAACTTGAGGAGATTGAATGTATTTAATCAGTATGTTAGTTGAATATTGAAAGATTGAAGTTTAATCTCAAGTATTACTAGTGATATTGCTTATATTCATGATAAATCATATGACTAATGATATGTCCTAGATATACAATTATTTATATGTCTTCCAAATATGTTTAATGATATGGCCTATCGACATGATTAATGATATAAATATCGATGTGGTTAATGATATGGCCTATCGACATGCTTAATATATAGACATCGATATGATTAATGATATAGCCCATGGACATACTTATGATATAGATATTGATGTGGTTAATGATATAGCCTATCGATATGCTTAAGGATATTGATATCAATGTAATTAATGATATGGAACATTGACATGCTTAATGATATAGATATCGATGTGATTAATCTTATAACTTATAGATATATCATTGGCTTATGGATATGATTAATGGATTATAGATATGATTATTGAAAAAATATGAAAATGACTATTAACATGGCCTATAGGCATGGTTATTGGCATGACTTAATAGATGTTGTATTGGTATGGTTTACGGGTGTGTGTACCACTAAGACTTATGATTGTGATTCTTAGTCCGGTGTATAGATATGAGTAAAAGAAATGATCCATTATTATAGTTCTGTGGTATAGTCTATTGATTATTTAATCACTATGGCTTGTTGATATGGTTCGTTGATACAGTTTATAAGTAAGAGTTCTGATTCGAGTCTGGCAGTTGAAGATGATTTTTAAAATATGTGTTCTATATCAAGCCCTGCAAATGATTATAATGATACTATTAAGTTTCAATTCAACTCCGACATTGGTAGTTATGAATATGATGGTAAGGTTCGGATAGATTCTTAGTTATGGGGTAATAATTAGGTAATTTGTAGCTATTCGGTCTTTTAGTTTTCTTGATTCTACTCTACAGGCTTTTGGGGTCAATCTTGTAGTTACAGTTGTGCGATATTTATGTTACTATCTCGTATACATTTATTTATGTACAGCAGTGTCAGATTTTATTTCCAGTTTTGCCCCTTTTGCCTTAACTTAGCTTATTTTACCTTATATCTTAGCATATTTATACCATGATTTAGCTCAGACGGACAATGATTCCTACTAAGTACCTATGGTTTTGGTACTTATACTACACTTCTATACCTTTTTGGTGCAGATTCCAGTACTAGTTGTTGCCGCTAATTCGACGCTCGTGTAGAGTTGATTTCGGAGATTGGGTGAGCTCTTGGAGTTTGAGTTACGCTTTCTCCTTCTATTTACCTAAGTCTAGTATTTCATCTTTGAGATGGATGGTGTTTGACTATTTAGTACTCATAGTTCATTTGTAGTAGCTCTTGTACTGACATTACTGAGTCTTGGGATGGTTGTTGATTTTCAATCTATCTCTTAGACTACTATGACCATTTTACTATTAATAGTTAATTTCAACTTTTACACCATTTTCCACTAAGTTAGCCATTGCATCTAGTTCCGGGCTTTGGTTCGGCTTACCTTCTGGCGGGATAGAGTAGCTGTCATCATGACCCGTAAGTTGGGTTATATCATTCTTGATTCCCCTATGGATGTATATGGGGATGAGGTTATCAACTTTTATACAAATCTTGTGATTCTTGATGGTTTTGCTATGAGCACCATTGTTAAGGTTATGGAAATTGTGTTTAATAGTGTCAAGTTGGGAAAGATATTGCAAGTGTCAGAGACAGGGTTGGATGAGTATGTTCGAAAGAAGGATGCCAATTGCTTGTTGACAAGGAATTTTACTCAATGAAGAGTCCAAAAAAGGATAGATATTGGTGCTACATTGAGATATGAATCTATTCGACAAGCTTTTGTTAAAAGTGGTAAATAATGAGATTCTACTATGAGGGAACTATGGAGATGACACCATTTTTGAGATTTAGGCATTACGAATGGACTTGAAATAAAGGGGCACATCAACTTTCCTACTTTCATGATTATGTACATGGCCAGGATGATCGACCCAGTGCTTGATCCCTATGATATGACTTATAGATTCCTTCTCTCTACTGTGTTTACTACAATTTGGGTGTCATTGGGGAAAGGAAGGAGTATCACTAAAAAGGATATGATTGATAAGAACAAACTAGTGGAGTGTGATTGTCTTCCTACTAAGAGACCATTTGTTAGGATATACTATTAACAATGCAATATATGTTATAGTATTATATTTCCATCCCATGTAAAGACAATTTATTATATTAATAAAATCTTTATTTGAATAGATCATTGCATTAACATGTGTGTCCTTTAATTATATAGTAGACAATTTTGTGTATGGAGTATTTTAACTAATGCACGGAAGATTAAAATTATCTGTTCTTATAAGTAATAAATTATTGTTCACAATCAAAGATGAGGTAGGACAAACATCTTGATGATTGTAGCATAAGAATAAATATAATTTGATCTTAATTATAGGAGTGGTAATATTCCAACTTCTTGTGCTTGTAAATTTTGTATGTATTAAACAGACCAATTAGAGATTTCTGTTTATGTTCTGAATATTAATAAACGATTTCTCTAGACCATTACATGTACTTATACTTATACTCTTAGTCTGGATATAATTATTATGATCTAAGTGATTTGATTTTTCATTTTAATCTATTAAAAGGTGAGATTCTTTTATGAGTCAATATATTCCTAATAGGTTAGGATGATGTCAAATTACTTAGTGAAATATTAATTAGTTGATAAAACCATGTCTCGGACTTGAGAGAGAAGACACCCCTTTATGGTTGCTTATAAGTTTTCATGTGAAAATCCTACAGGTGAATTTTCTATCTGTCATGTGAAATAAGTTAAGCATTATAAATAAAATATTAAATTAATCAATGAATTAAGTTTTTTAGACAATTTAATGTAATTGATTGGTGTTGGTAATTCTAACATGGGGAGTTAAATAAGATGTAATGGAGATTTCAAAGTTAAACCAAGGAGTGCATTAACAGATTTTTGGTGGAATAATTCATAATTAACTAAGATATGATAATTCTTTCATCACCGAATTAATATCATAATTGGAAGCCTCAGTTAATAAATTTGCGGTCCCTGCTATGCCTGATTAGTTAAGACAATTTGGAAAAGAAAAGGATTATAGAAGAGGTAATATTATTTATTGGTCTTCTATAAAAGGAATAATTTTTAATACCCAATTAAGCATTATGTCAGATTTAAAAGGCCAAAAATGTTTTTGGCATAAAGAGACAATTAAGGCCAAAATGTTTTGGCATTAAATCTGTAATACAACAACGACAACATACCCAATGTATTCCCACCTAGTGGGGCCTGGGAGGGTAGAGTTTACATAGACCATACCACTACCTCAAGAGAAGTAGAGAGGCTATTTTTGATAGACCCGCGGCTTAGGACCAATAACAATATAACCAATACAAAAAGTAAGCGCATATAAAGTAGTATGGTACACAAAACAAACTAGCAGTATAACAAACACAAAAGATAAGTGCATAATAAACTAGTACGGGATGCAAAAAAGCCTACACCACTAGCCCCAAAAACTATAGCCATAACACTATGAACCAGAAACTCCAGACCCAAAGGAGCACTTCCCTATTACTACCGCCGCGCTCCCACCCCCCAACCCTCCACCTTTCTATCAAGGGTTATGTCCTCTGTAAGCTGTAATTGCTCCATATCATGCCTAATCACCTCCCTCCAATATTTCTTCGGTCTACCTCTAGCCCACCAAAAACCATCCATAGCCAGAGTTTCACACCTCCGCACTGGAGCATCAGGTCCCCTTCTCATCACATGCCCAAACCAACGTAGCCTCACTTCTCGCAACTTATCCTCCACCAAGGAAACTCCCACCTTCTCCCGAATAATCTCATTTCTCACCCAATCTTTCCTGGTATGTCCACATATCCATCGCAATATTCGCATCTCTTCCACCTTCACCTTTTGGATGTGGGAGTTCTTAACTAGCCACCACTTCACTCCATACAACATAGCTGTCCAAACTACCACTTTGTAGAACTTACCTTTAAGTTTCGGGGGAACCTTCTTATCTCAAAGGACCCCCGAACCAAGCCTCCACTTCAAACACCCTGCCCCAATATGATGCATGACATCCTCATCAATCTCACTATTACCTTGAATTATAAACCCCAGATACTAAAAACTCTCCCTCTTCTGGATGGCCTGAGAGTCTAGCTTCATAACCACTCTATCTTTTTACGACATATCACTGAACTTACACTCCAAGTACTCCGTCTCGGTTCTACTTAACCGAAAACCTTTAGATTCAAGCGTCTATCTCTAAATCTCAAACTTATCATTAACCCCACCCCGATTCTCGTCAATCAAAACCACATCATTTGCAAATAACATACACCAAGGCACCTTTTCTTAAATATGTCGCGTCAAACCATCCATCATAAAGAAAAATGGAAATGGGCTAAAGTTGATTCCTAGTGCAACCCTATCAAAACTGTGAAGTGCTCCAAATCTCCACCTACCGTCCTCACACGAGTCTTTGCACCATCATTCATATCTTGAATCGACCTAGTTTATGCCATGGGCGCCCCTCTAGCCTCCAAGCATCTCCATAGAATCTCCCTGTGAACTCTGTCATATGTTTTCTCTAGATCAATAAACACCATGTGCAAGTCCTTCTTTCTCTCTCAAAACTGCTCCACTAATCTCCTCACAAGGTGAATGGCCTCAATGGTAGAGCGACTAGGAATGAAACCAAAATACTTCTCAGAGATAGACATGATCCTCCCCATCCTCAACTCTACCACCCTTTCCTAAACCTTCATAGTATGACTCAACAACTTAATACCTCTATAGTTGCTACAACTCTGAATGTCTCCCTTGTTCTAATACACTGGAATCATCATGCTCCATCTTCATGCTTCAGGAATCTTAGTAGCTCTAAAATTAATGTTAAAAAACCTTGTCAACCACTCCAGACCTGCCCCGCTAGTGCTCTTCCAAAAATCTACTAGAATCTCGTCTGGCCCCGCCGCCCTACCTTGCTGCATCCTGCGAATAGCTCTCTTGACCTCCTCAATCTCAATATGCCTATAAGAACTATAATTGCGACCCTCCTCAGATATCTCTAAGTCTTCTAACACAGAACCTTTGTCCCCCTTGTCATTCAAAAGTTTATGAAAATAAGACTACCACCTCTCCCTAATGAGGGCATCCTCAACCAACACTATACCATCCTCTTCTTTGATGTACTTCTCTTGGTTAAGGTCATGATCCCTCCTCTCCCTGGCCTTAGCCATCCTATACTACTTTTTATCTCTGCCTTTCTCCTCAAAAGCTGCACACAAACTATCAAAAGCTGCTGTTTTAGCCGTCGTAACCGCTAACTTAGCCTCTCTTCTAGCCACCTTAAACTTCTCCTTATTCTTCTGCCTTTCCTCATCATCCTTGCTCCCAACCAACTTAGCATAACCCACCTTCTTAGACTCTACTTTTCTCTTGACCTCTTTGTTCCCCTATCAATCTCCTCGATATTTACCAGATCGACCTCTCGAGACACCCAACACCTCTCTAGCAGTTTCTCTAATACAACTAGAAATTGTCTCCTATATATTATCCACACCCCCTCAAATCTCCCAAGCCCCCTACTCTTAAACTTCTCTTCCATCTCCAAAGTACTAGCCAAAGTCAAGATACCCCACTTAATCCTAGGCCAGGCCTTCCCACTTCTCTTCTTTATGCCTTTATTGATAACCAAGTCCATCACTAATAACCTATGTTGAGTCGAGAGATTCTCGCTAGGTATCACTTTATAGTCTTTACGTAGCGCTCTATCCTATTTTCTAGGAAGCAAAAAGTCTATCTGAGTCTTGGCCACAGAACTACGAAGCGTAATAAGGTGATCCTCCTTCTTCGAAAAGCTTGAATTTGCTATCCGCAACCTAAAAGCCCTAGAAAAATCTAACAGCGAAGCTCCTCATTCATTTCGCTCACCAAAACTGAAAATGCCTCTCGACAAAGACCCAATATGCCAATTGAAATCCCCTCCCATGAAAAGCTTCTCAGTGCTCGAGATGCTCCTCACTACCTCATCTAAAACCTCCTAGAATTCCTTTTTCTCCTCTTCGTCTAAACCTACTTGTGGGGTGTAGGCACTAATGACGTTCACCATAGACCCTCTCATGACCAACTTAATATACATCAATCTATCACTAACTCTCTTTACCCCCTACCACCTGCTCCTTAAGATCTTTATCTACTAAGATACCTATCCCATTTCTCTGCTCATGCAACCCAAGTACCACAACTTATATCCATCCACATATCTCGCTTTAGTGCCTACCCATTTAGTATCATGAACACACACTAAACTAACCCTCCTCTTTCTAAGAATCGTCACCACCTCTATAGACTTACCCTGCAAAGTACCAATGTTCCAAGACCCAACTCACAACCTAGAAGCTCTCTTATCCCACCTAACCATACTAACCCTAGACCCGACCCATACCTAAGCCCCCAAACTCTGACCTAGACCCAACACCTTCTAAACCTGACCCCAACCTCAACCTATGACATAACCCTAGTCTACCTTCACCAATCACAACCACTATGCCATAAATGGGGATAAAGATAAGGTAAAAGGGCACACTAGTTAAAATAAAGTCAACAAAGGAGATAGGGGCACATACAACAATATATAATAGATAAAGAGCAACAAAACCAATAATATAATGCAAATTATGATAAAAAATAGTCTATAGCGGGAACTAATACTACCACAGTTAATGTATATGCTAGTACATCAAGTAACAGTAATTAGACAAGGTAACATACTCCAAAACTACTAAGAACAATAAAATAATTCACACATAAAGCACTATTACAATGTAACCAACCAACAAGAAATTCGACATCCACAACCAGATAATCAGCCAAGACGCTACAAAATAGGAATCCCAACAAGAATAGTGCAGAACACTACCAGTAGCAGACCCTAAAAATCAAGAAAGCTATACACAACTAGAAAAGATGGATCACGTGCACTTGATCGAAGCTGGGTTGTGTTCATATATTTGGTTGAGTCACTGGATTCTAGAAATTTGCGATAGAAATTGGTCGCTGAAATAGTATCACCAGAATAGTATCCTCAGAATATTATCACCGGAATAGTATTCCTATTACCTGAATGTCACCAGGTAGAGTCGTTGGAGCGTATTTTTAAGAAAGGTCTAGTGCTGCCCACTTACACCGTCACCAAAGTCGACCATCGAAAATCCTAGTGCTATCAGAAATAGCAGTGCCAAGAAGAGGAATTGGGAAAGGAAGAAAGAAGGTGATAGATAGAGAACTCAGGAGAGAGAGAATAAGGGAAGAAAGGGAGTAACCCTGACCTATTTCTGGCACTTCTATGTCATCACCGCCATCGGATTCAGCCAGTAAGTCCAAGATGAGTTCACCAGAGAAAGATCGTTAGAGAGAGTAGGAAAGAACAACATAGGGCGAATATAAATCATTGATGTTGAATGTAACTGGAAAGTTCATCGGAGGTAATTCTGATGGTCGCCAAGGTATCAAAAAAATGTGAAGCGGCTATCAGCGGAGGACGGAGGTGCGCGGCGCTGGTGAATGCATAAGTCAATCCAACAGTAAAGGCAAGAGAAATCATGAACAATCCAAGAAGCAAGTCAAAATATTTCTCAAATAATAATAATATATTAAAACTGCTCAAAATTTATTTTGATGTCGGATGATGAATTAGTGGTGAGGCATGTTGATTTTTGGTGACTGTAATTGTGTGAGAATTTGATGATGGGTGATGCAATAGAGATAAATATTTGTTTTCAAAATTTTCTCCTGTATAAAATGAAGATAAATCGCATTAAATCTGCAATAAAGTGCCAAAATACTTTTACCTCTTCCCCTACCCTTTTTCTAGTTAAATTGGGAATAAAAGGACGTTGGATTTTTTAAAAAATGATATGCTGATTCCAGATCACTAATTCCTTCTTTGAAACCAATAATCACTTGCCCATACAAGTTTTGGTTAAAGAGGCTAATCAGGATATAGTAGAAGACCGTGGAACTAGAGGCTAAGGCATTAAACGATTTTTGTGAAAGCTTCAAGGGGTAAGATTTTTTATTTTCATTTCGGTTATGTTATCTAGATATTATATATGTTATTAATCCTGTAGAATTGTTGCTTCTATTGTGCATGCTCTAACAATTGGTATTAGTAGTCTTCTTACATATGTCAGATAATGTAAAAGAAATTACATGATTTGTTGTATATATTTTCGATAATAGTTTTATAATTCATATTGTTGCTGTTGTTTTCATGTTTTTGATATAATGTTGTTGTTGGATGCTTTTCATGTTGTTGATGATGTTATTGATTTCAAGAGAATCTCTATTTATCATCAAGAAAGCATAAAAAGAATTTTGCATAGTTTTGTAAAAATTAGTTTTATGGATTAAGGACAAATTTATGACGAGTTTTGACTAAACCCAACCATAGTTGTTACTCATTGTATGAACAGTAGAAGTAATTCCAAGCAGTACAGGCATCCCTACTGACCCTCGTAACAGCTCGGCCAATAATTGTTGTTTTGATCGGATTTAGAGTTTTTTAGTTTTTGACGAATTCCAAATGACCTGAAATTGGTACATTTATAGGAAACAATCCACTAAAAATATTTTAAAAAATTCAGTTTTTATGTTTTCAGAAAAATTAAAAATTCTTAAAAAATTATCTTTTGCAAACCAGTGGTAATAGGGATCGTTCCTTATGATTTTCCAGTGGTTAATAACAGTAAATAATATGAGTTTACATGTTGATATAGGTCATCTTCCTCATCGGATAAACTTGTATAGTGTAATACTGTTTTATAGTCTCTTGCTTTTGATAACTTGTATTAACTTTCCAACTAAGTTACATGTTGATTCAATAGTACAGAGACTTATGAAATGTGATGTTTATCGAACTTAAATCAATAGTTTAATCTCTAGCTTAGTTGGTTCTATTTTATTTAAGAGATAAATTATCTTACATTATATGTATATTTGCTTAAATTGTTATGTTTCACTAATGATTCTAACTGTTTATGTGCATGGTTATATATGTGATATGTTTTTTAAGAATTTTATTATTCTTCAATACGTCTAATGATCTGTTTTTAATTAGATTATATAACAGATTAACCATGTCTTTGTTCAATCCACTAATTTCTATCTTGAATCAAAATAAACTAGAAACCCCTAACTATGTGGACTAGAAACGTAATTTGGATATTATTCTTAATGCTGAGGGCTTTAAATTTGTGCTAGTTGAAGAATGTCCTGTTAAGTTGGATAAACCCATTGATGATGAGATTAAAGCCTACGATAAGTAGATCAAGGCTGATGGGATGGAAAAATGCCACATTCTTGCCTCTATGGCAAATGTATTGCAGCATCAACATTAGTCCATGACTATTACTTATGATATGCTTGAATCTCTCAAAGAGATATTTGGTGAGCAAAATCGTACTGCAAAGATGTTGGCTATGATAGCTTTTTTGACTAAAAAATTGGTTGAAGGAACTTCGATAAGGGAACATGTTCTTAAAATAATGAGTTTGCTGAACGAGTTGGAAATTCTTGGGTGGTTATTGATAAGAAATCTCAGGTTGAGATGGTCCTGCAGATTCTGGAAAAAACTTTTCAGCAGTTTTTCTTGAATTATAACATGAATAAGATGGACTATCTCTTGCAAAACTGTTAAATGAACTGCAAGCAGCAGAATCTATCCTTAAGCAATAAGCTCCTCCTACAACATTGATGGTTGATAAACCTTTAGCTTCGACTTCTAAGTTGAAAGGCAAAAATAAAAAGTAGAAGAAGCCTCATAAGGTTTCATGTGCTAATAATGGTGTGGCTAAGCTTAAGGGCAAATGCTGTCACTACAAGCAACCTGGTCATTATAAGAAACAGTGTCCCGGCTACATAGCAAAGATGAAAAAACATGGTACATCTTTTTCATATGTCGTTGAAATATTTTTAGCGGTTGTTTCTACCCAATTTTGGGTGATAGATTAGGGAGCCACTAATCATATCTACACTTCATTGTAGGGATTTCAGAAAACACGATGCATAAGTGAAAATGATTTGAATGCGTTTCAAGCAAATGGGGAACCAGCACCAGCCTTAGCTATAGGAAATATTTCCATTTCGTTTAGTAGTTCTAGAGTTTTAAGATTGAATAATATTCTTTACGTACCTTCTATAAGAAAGAATTTACTTTTAGTTTCAAGAATAATGGATGTTGGTCATAATGTTTATTTTGTTAATAATTATGGAATAATTAAGTTTAATAAGCATTTTATTATTTCTGCTCCTAGAATACATGATTTGTTTGTATTTGAGGTTTCCCATGATATGCTACAAATAATGGGACTTAATAATGTTGATCAATCACATAAAAGAAAACATATTTCAGAATTGAGTGAAACATACTTATGGCACTTATGTCTAAGTCATATTAACATAAATAGGATTTCACAGCTGATTTCTGATGGACCTTTGAGTTCATTGAAAGTTGAGGTACTTCCAACTTGTGAATCCTGTTTAGAAGGTAAAATGACCAAGAGATATTTTCTTTCCAAAGGAAATAGAGTCGGTAATAAGCTAGAAATAATTCATACTGATTTGTGTGGTCCTATGAATGTACAAGCAAGAGGTGGTTTTGAGTATTTTGTGACTTTCACAGATAATTACTCGAAATATAGATACAATTATTTATTGAGTTGTAAATATGAATTCTTTGAAAAATTCAAAGAATTTAACATGGAAAAGCCACATAACAAACATATCCATACATTACAATCTAATCGTGGTAGTGAATACCTTTCTACAGAATTCGTTAAATACTTATTAGAATCAGGAATTACATCTCAATATTCTACTCCGAGAACACCACAACAAAATGGTGTGGCAGAACAACGAAATAGAACTCTTTTGGAAATGGTTAGATAAATGTTAAGTTATTCAGATTTGCCCTTTTCTTTTTGGGGTTATGCATTAGAAACTGCAAATTATATTTTGAACTTGTTCTGTAAAAATCAGTACCTTTAATCCCATCTGAATTGTTGAGTGGGCGCAAGCCTATCCCATGGCCTATTCGAGTTTGGAGTTGTCCAGCACATGTGCTGAAAGGAAAAATATATAAGTTGGAATCTAGGACCGAAGTATGCATTTTTATTTGATATCCAAAAAAACAAAAGGGGGTTTATTTTATTGTCCTAAGGAATAGAAGGTAATAGTTTTGACAAATGCCAGATTTCTTAAAGACGATTATTTAATGAACCACGTTCCTAAAAGTAAAATTATTTTACAAGAATTGAGTAATAGAATAATTAATAATGAAACATAAGAAGAAATTTTAAAAACTATTATTGACATACTATTGCATCCACATAGTGGGAGAATATCAATAAGCAAGAGGTTGCACAAGAGCAAACGCTTGACATTACACTACCTCAAAGTAGTGGGAGTAAAGTTGAGCAGCCTGCAATTATGGAGTAAAACATTCAGGGTAATGTCGAGGAACCTGTCATAGTGCAGGAAGACATTCAAGGTGTTCAAAATTTAATTCAAAATATAGCAGATCCTGTAGTGACTAGTCATTGTAGTGGGAGAATTATTAGAGAATCTTTACAATTTATGCTCTTGGGAGAATCACATGATGGAATCCTTGAGGAGACTAATACAGAACCTCTTAATTACACCAAAGAACTACATGACAAAGATGCTAAAATGTGGATTGCTTCTATAAATTCTGAAGTGGATTCTAAGTATTCCAATAAATTTTAGAAACTTGTAGAACCACTTGTGGGATTCAAACCCATTGGCTGTAGATGGATCTATAAGAAAAAGAGAGGTGTGGATGGAAAAGTACAAACTTTTAAGGCTAGGCTTGTTGCGAAAGGGTTTACTCAAAAAGAAATAATTGACTATAAGGAAACTTTTTCATCGGTAGCTATGCTTAAATCCATTAGGATTCTCTTATCCATTGCAACTCATTATGACTATGAGATTTGGCAAATGGATGTCAAGACATCTTTCCTAAATGGAAGTGTTGATGAGTAAATTTATATGGCACAACCAAAAGGTTTCATGGAAAGTGGTAATGAACATAATTTTTGTAAACTTAAGAAATCCATTTAAGGGTTGAAACAAGCATCTAGGACATGGAATACTTATTTTGACAATTCGATTAAGACTTCTGATTTTGATCAATGTGAAAATAAGTCATGCGTCTATAAAAAATACGATGAAGACAGAGTAGCATTTTTTATTCTGTATGTAGATGACATTTTTCTCATAGGAAATAATGTGTGCATGTTGAATTCCATTAAAGAGTGGTTGTCCCTCCATTTTAATATGTTAATATGAAAGACTTGGGAGAACTGACTTATATCCTTGGGATCAAGCTCATGTGAGATCGTAAACAAAGGATGTTAGGCTTATCTCCAGCACTTTATATTGATACTATTCTTTCAAGATTTAGCATGCAAAATTCCAAAAAAGGATTCCTTCCTTTTAGGTATGGAATTACTTTATCAAAAGATCAGTCGTCTAAAACGGTCGATGAGATAGAGGGAATGAACGCGGTCCATTATGTTTTTGCTGTAGGGAGCCTCATGTATGCTATGTTGTTCACTAGACCAGATATCTGATTTGCAGTTGGCATGGTTAGTAGATTTCAGTTTAATCCTGGGCAAGAGCATTAGACTGCTGTTAAGCATATAATCAAGTACCTTAAAAGGACTAGGGATTACATGCTTGTTTTTTACTCTGGGAATCTTGTACCTGTTGGGTATACCGATACAGATTTTTAGTTGGATAAAGATTCTAGAAAATCTACCTTAAGATAAATGTTTACTTTAAGAGGTGGAGCCATTGTTTGGAGGAGTATCAAGCAATCATGTAATGTTGATTCCACCATAGAAGCTGAATATGTAGCTATCTCTAAGGCAACTAAAGAGGCTGTTTTGCTCAGTTACTTTCTAAAAGAGCTTGGAGTTGTTCCTTTAGTGCAAACACCACTACCACTTAACTATGACAATAGTGGTGCAGTTGTAAACTTGAAAGAACCATAAAGCCATAAAAGAAGTAGGCATATTAAGAGAAAATATCACTTGATTCAAGATATAACTCAAAGATGTGATGTGAGAGTTTTGAAGATTGAGTCGAAGAATAATTTGGCGGAACCATTTACAAAGGGATTAACCCAGAAGGTTTTTGATAAGTATGTCGAAGAAATGGGTGCTAAAATTGTGCATTCATGGTTATGAGTCTAAGTGGTAGATTGTTAGGATATACTATTAACCATGTAATTTATGTTATAGTAATATATTTTCATCCCATGTAAAGATAATTTATCATATTAATAAAATCTTTATTTAAATAGATCATTGCATTAACATGTGTGTCCTTTACTTATATAGTAGAGAATTTTGTGTATGGAGTATTTTAACTCATGCATGGAAGATTAAAATTGTCGGTTCTTATATGTAATAAATTAATGTTCACTATCAAAGATGAGGTAGGACAAACGTCTTAATGATTTTAGCATAAGATTAAATATAATTTGATCTTAATTATGGGAGTGGTAATATTCCAACTTCTTGTGCTAGTACATTTCATATGTATTGAACGGACCAATTAGAGATATTTGTTTATGTTCTGAATATTAATAAAGGATTTCTCTAGACCATTACATGTACTTATACTCTTAGTCTTGATATAGTTATTATGATCTAAGTGATTTGATTTGTCATTTTAATCTATTAAAAGGTAGATTCTTTTATGATTCAATATCTTTCTAATAGGTTGGATGATGACAAATTACTTAGTGAAATATTAATTAGTTGATAGAACCATGTCTCGTACTTGAGATAGAAGACACCCTTTTATGGTTGCTTATAAGTTTTCATGTGAAAATCCTATAGGTGGATTTTGTATCCGTCATGTGAAATAAGTTAAGCATTATAAATAAAATATTAAATTAATCAATGATTTAAGTTTTTTCAGATAATTTAATTTATTTGATTGGTGTCGATAATTCTAACATGGGGAGTTAAATAAGATGTAATAGAGATTTTGAAATCAAATCGAGGAGTGAAATTATAGATTTTTAGTGGAATAATTTGTAATTTATTATGATATGATAATTCTTTCATCACCAAATTAATATCATTATTGGAAGCCTCAGTTAATAAATTTGTGGTCCCTAATATGCCTGATTAGCTAATCCAATTTGGAAAAGAAAAGGATTATAGAAGAGGTAATATTATTTACTGGTCTTCTATAAATGAAATAATTTTTACAACCCAATTAAAGCAAGAGACAATTAAGGCAAAAACATTTTCGCATTAAATCTGTAATAAAGTTCCAAAAACGTTTACCTCTTTTCCTCCCCCTTTTCCAGTTGAATTTGGAATAAAAGGAGGCTGGGTTTTTGAAAAAATAACATGCTAATTCTAGAACACTAATTCCTTCTTTGAATCCAATAATCACTTGTCCACACAAGTGTTGGTTTAAGAGGCTAATCAGGATATAGTAGAAGACGGTAGAACTGGAGGCTAAGACATTAAATGATTTTTGTGAAAGCTTCAAGAGGTAAGTTTTTGATTTTTCATTTTTGTTATGTTATTTAGATATTATGTAAGTTATTGATCCTGTAGAATTATTGCTTCCACTGTGCATGATCTAAAACCATATTCTAAAGCTACCAGCCCTATCACGTAGGTATTGGTTGATCTACAATCAGCTTAGGGTCAGAATGTCATCCTCTTAGAAAGGATTACTAGAAAGAAGAGTTATTTGGCTCCATTATGGGATAAGATACTCAAGCTCAAGGAGGAGATTCTTCAACAACAACATGCTCATAGTGCCCGTAGTGATACACTCATCCTTGTTGTCCAGATGAACTCTACTCCCATAGCCCCTTCTTAATTCCCATTCTCTTCATTGCCTCATATCCCTTTAAGTCTTTTTTTTTAGTTTCTCAAGACCTGGTTCACTGTGTTTTGGTAGCTTTTATGCTTGTATATGACAAAGAATATCATGTTTTATTAAGGATCGGATGGATTAGTATTCCCTCTTCTTCGATTCACTTTGATATCTTCTATTCCATAATCTAAGTTTTGCGTTTTGTGGCATTTTTAGTATGCATAACATCCTTGGATTATTATCCCTTTTTACTCTATGATGTATGCACCAGCATAACCCAAGAAGCCATGAGTCTTTATTTTTTACCTTATTTTTGTGTTCAGTCCAACTATTGGGTACTATGTAGTTTTGATGATTGACAAACTAACGCATGAATAAAACATGTTACTTGAGCTGGTCCACGCATAGGAAAGTAGATTTCTAGTTTCACTAATTGATGCAGACAAGATTGCTTAAAGATAGGAATAAATAAGCAAGCCTAATTCTGATATACTCAAGTTACTGATCATGTAGGGAATATAACAAGCTAAATTTGATTCAAACACTTAATGATAAGGGAAAGAAAGTTGAGTTGAAAAATGAGTCCTACGTGAAGAAGGAGTTTGACTTCTGAGTATATCCTGAAGAGTCCTATGTGTGGGAGGAGAAAGATTCTGATAAATAAACATGTGTTGATGTTAAGAGTTGGAGTTTTACTACAACACTAAGGAGATAAGAGTTGGAATTGAAGAAGGAGTCTCACTTAAAGTAGAACTCTATGCAATGAGAGTTCTGATTAAATGAGGAGTTTGGAACAAAGAATAACTCTTTGAAGAGCTATGCTTAAATAGAAGATGCATCAGTCAAAATAAATTACGCACTTACAAAGCATAAAAGCACAATCGACAGATTGACTTTGTGAAGTGCTACTCAATCACTGAAGAAACACATTGAAGAACCTACTCCTAAGTATAGAATCCAGCTAAGAGTTTTATAATTGATTATTAGAGTTGTTCATTATGTTTGAACTATTGATGTAATATTAGTTTCAGTGTGTTATAAACTGAACTAGGATCTAGTCTTCGAGTTGGGGAAAACTTAGAGACTTTGGGAGTGCATACCTTGGGAGGTGTGTGTGTAGTTAGGAATTAGAGTTTATAATTCCTAGTTGTTGTGTTAAAGGAACTAGAGTTTATAATTCCTATTTGTTGGTTACAAGAGTTTTGTAATAAGTCGTTGTTGAGGCTCAAAGTTATTTAGTGAAAGTTGGGGTTAAATTCTGTAGAGGTGTAGGTCATGGTATTTTGCACCGTTTTGAGCTAGGTGTTTCCACATAAAAATCATTGTGTTCTTTACTTACTAGTTTACAACTTCTCTGGAACATGTTAGGCAATCCGTTCCATCCATAGGCAACTATTACTTTAAAGTCACTGATCAGTATGCCACGTACTCTAACTAGTGGTATCAGAGAAGGTTGTCTTAAAAAGGGTTAACACCTAAGAAAAAGTTCAATATGATAAATTTTACACCACCTACTAGCCACAATGAAGGTTAGTCCACTATTAGACCTCCACTCTTTGATGGGTCTCACTTCATTTGGTGGAAAGTTAGGATGGAAACATTTCTTCAAAGTGTAGATTATGAATTATGGGATAAATTATTGATGGACTAACAATTCCTATGAAGATAGTGGATGGAGAACAAGTGAAAAAGAGGAGTGAATTTACCTCGGAAGATCTTGTTGCACTACAAAAGAATGCAAAAGCGGAAAAACATTCTTATATATGGTCTTGGTCCAGCCGAGTACATTAGAGTGTCTAATTTCAACACTGCTAAACAAATCTGGAATACATTGGTGAATGCACATGAAGGTACTAGCCAAGTGAGAAAATTCAATATTGTTTTACTTTTCACTGAATATGAGGCTTTTGAAATGGTGAAAAATAAGTCACTACAAGAAATGATAACTAGGTTAAATTTGTTGGTAAATGAGTTATCATCTCTAGGTAAGGCTTTATCTACTGAGGAACAGATAGAGAAGGTCTTGAGAGTCCTCCCAAAGTCTAAGTGGAATGTCAAAGTTACAGCCATAAGAGAAACTAAGGATCTCATTAGAATGTTCCTTGATGAGTTAGTTGGTAATTTGAAGACCTATGAGATGGGCATAGAAGATCTAAATTATAGGGAATCTGAAAGTGATGAATCAGATGATAAAGAAGATAATAAAATTGCTCTTATGGTCATTGGAGATTCAAACATGGAAGAAGATGATGGAAACTCAGAGGTAAGTATTCTTGAACTCAAAGAGAAGTTGCATTTATTTTCTAAAAAAGAAACTTGTTTCCTTAATGAGTGCTCTAATTGATGATTTCAAAGAATTAATTTCTGATAGGGATGAGTTATTCAATCATCTTGCAAGTCTCAAGTTTGATTTTATTAATTTAGAAACTTGTAAGAACATTGTTGAAAAGGAAAACTGCACTCTTAAGGAATAGATTAGCAGACTTGATTCATCAAACCTGACTCTTAAATCTGAAATTTTGAAATTGACTGTTTCTGAAAAAGAAAAAAGAATCAAAAGTGATGAACAAGAAAATATTAACCTTGAATTGACCAAGTCCAAACAAGAATGTAGTGATGAAAAGGAAAAGTGAACATATTAATTCAAGAAGTCTCTAAACAAAAATTTGATCTTGAAAAGGCAAACAGATGGACAAATTCCTCAAGAATTGTTTATCAACTCAGTGGAAAAACTCACAGTAAAAAGGTTAGATTGGGTTTTTTCAAGAGCTCTAATGTTACTATGGATTTATGCAATATATGTGGTAATAATGGGCATCCAACCACTGAATGTTCAGTTGTAGCAAAAAGTAAATCAAGAAGCATAAGCCTAGCAAAAAAATCAGGTTCTATGTTAGCAAAAGCTAACAAGAAGGTTGAACTAGTCAGATAAACAGGTCACATAACCTGTAGCCTCGAAGGGCTAGAAGGAACTGCATACATCCTTTTTCTACTAAGAAAGGACCCAAGCTAGTATGGGTTCCTAAAGTTAACTCACCTTTGATTTGTTTTGAAGGTGAGAGTGAAAGGAGGCAAGAAAAATTAGTACATGGTTGTTGTGAGAGTTATTTGAACAAAAGAGTTTATCTTAAGAATAGCATAACAGTTTTAGCTAACGGTTGAGTTAGAGGTACTAGAGTTAGTCCCCTAAGTTATCAAGTTATAATTTGTAACCACTCTATTTGAAGTGAGTGAAGTTAGTTAGAAATCCTACACCAACCACATAGGTCTTGGTTTTATAATCCAAGAAAATTTTCCACAGTAAAATACGTGTTCTTTACTTTACAGTTCGTAATTGATCTTAGGGAACCTGATTCCTTAATTATAGTAGTTGGTGCTAGTTTTATTTAAAATATACAACTTCTTCTTTCAGTATTTCGAATGATTCTTTTGGATATTAAATACCATCATGTTATGGTTGTCTTAGTGGTCCAACAAAATTTTGAAAACAGAAGAAAGTTAAGAATATGGTTAGAATGTACAAAATTCATAATATATATCCTTCGTTAATAGTTTGATTTAACAAATCTGCTTGTCCTATCATTATTTTACAACGTAAAAATGTCTTTGTTTCACCAAAGATTAATTGAGAGTATATTTGGACCAATGAACAAAATATAAGGGCTTATTTATTTTGGTCCAATTTAATTTCGAACGGCAATTATGAAATAACTTGTAAAATTGAATTTATTCAATAATTTGATAGAATTGTAATGAATTTCTTATTAATTGTTTAAGACATCGCATACAACATACAACCTTTAAATGGTTCAAAATATGTTATATGTGACGCCTTAAATTGATGAAAAAATTCATTATAATTCAATCAAGTTCTTCATAGATAAAAACTTTACCATTTAATGATAAAAACTTTACCAGTTAATTATTGTATAGTCTCAATTAGAAACTAAATTAAATCAAACGGTTTCCTGTATTATACGTGTATGTAATATACCCACAACTATCAATTATTAAATTTAATGGAAGGGAATCTTTTGACTAACCTTTATAGTATTTAAATGACTCATTATTATTATTCTTGAATTGTGATTATTATGTTTCTAGCCACAATAAAAACGTTTGGATATCATTTGGATGAAGGATAGTTTTTATATATTGAGATTGGCAATCTATTAAAAAGAGTGAAAAAATAAGTTATTTCTTTCTATATTTTTTAGGGATGGATTTTCATTCTTGATGAATCTTTGTCTGTTTCTAGCTCCTAGTTTAAATTAGAAGAGCTTGCTGAATCCTGGGGGATACATACATTTCTAGAGAAATATCTTTAAGGACAGTAAAAGAATCACGCCTCAAGATGTGATCAATTCCAACAAGTATTCGTGATGACGTATTTTCCGAAAGAATTTACAACAAACTTAAGGATATTTTCTTTACACCATTCTGACAGAGAATACAAAAATTCTATCTATGATGACCCTCTAGGTCATTTTTCGCATTTTCATGCATTTTCTCCATTTAGAACTTTTTTATAACTACCCAAGTCATTTATGACTCACCGGAGTTGATAGTTTAGTCATGGGGTAGTTTGTTTGACTTTTAGAGTCAATTTTTTTATTGAAGTTTTTGTTGGTAAAAATTACCTATAAGGCGTAAACTTCAGGTAACGACAAATTCGAATTTAGGATTGGGGGACTTTTGGTTTGGGTTTCGAGGATTCTAAATTCATTTTGGGTTGTTGTCCGAAAATTGATAAAATGACCCTTGGGTGTGGGGCTCATATTTTATTAAAATGACCTAGATGGAAATTTTGAATGCGTCATTAAGTTTGAAATATTGAATTTGATAGGGTAGCATAATTTTTTTGTGTTCACGGAATTTCAAATGAATCCCGAAGGGTTGGTGGAGACTTAGAATTTTCAAGTCAGAACAGGTGCATATGCTAAATCAGCAGTTGGGTCACTTTAGCGGTGGCTGCTTAAGAAGCCAGCCAGCCTCTTACGGACCAGGTTTTCCAACAAGGCCGCTAAATTAGAGCCCAATATGCTAAAGTAGAGGCTTTCTAAGCGGGTCTTTTTCCACTTAAGCGAAAGGGACAGACCCCAATGTGTACTGCTTTAGCAGTGATCACTTAAGAGGTCAAAAGGCTGCTTATGTGGCACTTGGGATGCCATTAAATGCCTCTTTTGTCTGATTTTCACTTAATTTTTTCATAAGTCTCAAGATATAAATTCCTAGGAGGTGTGAGAAATTGAGGGAGTAATTATTGAGAGATTGTAGGGTAATTGTGAGCTCGTATTAATCATTTCCTCATCAAATTCTTGGTAATTTTCCATAAATTCTTGGTTAATTCTTTGATTTATTCTCAAAATCCCTGAATTATTGTTGAGTTGATTTTAGTGTCATTTGAGCTTGAAATTTACCGATTCTTAAGGATAAATGATCCTTGAGCATCGAGGGACACGTTAATAATTTTGAAAGTGTCATTTCACTAGTGGGCCCTACATGAGATTTTGATATGAATTTTGGACCCAAAGCATGAAAATGAAATATGTGTATTGTTGTTCTTATATTAATGAGTATATTACCATTTTAATATGTGCCATCAAGAGAAAATTTCTTGGAGAGAGAATCAAAATCAATGATTTAGCGGATTTCACCAGGGTTTCATCGGCGTCCAGGTAGGCTAGGTTTACCTTTCTCTTATATTGAGCTTAATTATAGTTTGAATATGATTGTTTACTAGTTTTGGAATGAGATTTAGGTCTTGGAGGTATATTTCGTATGAATTGGCTCTTTTAGCGGATCAAGAAACTGTAATTAGGTATAATTGACTTGATCACTTATTTTTTACGTAGATTTACTATCTTGGGACTAAATTGTGGGTTATTTAATACTCCCTCATTTAAAAAAAGAATGACCTACTTTCCTTTTTAGTCCGTTTCAAAAAGAATCACCCCTTTTCACACCTTCTGGCTTATAGGGGCCAGTTAAATAGAGATAGTAATGGTTTTTTTTAATCATTATTACTGTGGTTGATTTGTTTCATCATGTGGAACGATATTTCAGATTTTTCATTTTCCTTGACATAGCTTATTTAACTCGCATGTTATTATGTTTATATTATAATTTGACTTAGTCGGTCGATGATACCTACCCGTGGCTTTGGTACTTATACTACACTTCTATATTATTTTTAGTGTAGATTCAATTACTAGCTGTCGTCATTAACATCGAGATTTGTGTTGATCAGAGTTTGGAGACAGGGTAAGCGCTCATAGAAGAAGTTAACCTTTTCTCCTTCTTTTATTTTTACTAGTCTTTTCATTTTTGAGACTATTGTATATTGAGTTGATAGTACTTGTATTTTTCTGAATTAGAGGATTTTGTACCGATATTTCTAGGTCGTGATATGTTGTTATTTCTCTCCCATCTATCTATTATTCTATGATTTGTGGCTGTGATTCTTTTACTTGCACTTTTCCAGCATTTATGTCATTTTCCACCAAATTAGCCCATTGCTTAAAACTCAAGGCTACAGTTTAGCCTACCTACTGGTGGGGTAAAGTAAGTGTTATTATAACTCATAGTTTGGGTAGTGACATTGGTAGCAGAGCGTTAGGTTCAACAATATTCTAGTCACAAGAGAATGTGTCTAGTAGAGTCCCATGGATTGAAAAGATGATGCCTGTTGCTTATCTTTGCAAGTCTATTAGATATTCTTAGGAGACTTTCACTTCCTTACTTATTTTATGCAAAGAGTCTAGTTGGTTTTGAAGATTCATTTGGTTTCACTCTTTTAAATATATCTAGAATGCATGCAACTCCTACACGAGATGGGGACTCCAAGTCCACAACTAGAGATCCTAATAGAGTACGTGGATGACCTAGTCAAGGATAGGGGTGGGCAAGGTATGGAGTTTGTGGCGAGATGAGGACTCCGAGTTCACAAATAGAGATCCACAACTAGAGATCCTTGATTCAGTTCCAGTAGTAAAAGAATTCTCAGATATATTTCCTAAAGATCTTCCTGGAGTTTCTCTCGAAGGGGAAATTGACTTCGAAATAGTCCTTCTCCCAGATACTCAGCGTCTATCTATTCCACCATATAGAATGGATCTAGCTGAACTCAAAGAACTAAAAGAATAGTTGAAGGATCTCTTAGATAAGGGATTCATCAGACCCAACATCTCCCCGTGGGACACACCTATTTTATTCATGCATAAGAAAGACAGTTCTCTAAGAATGTGCATAGACTACCGTCAGTTGAACAAGGTCACAATTAAGATTAAATATCCACTTTCTAGAATCGATGATTTGTTAGACCAACTTCAGGGTTCCAGTTATTTTTCCAAGATAGACCTCAGATCGGGCTATCATCAGCTTAGAGTCAGAGAATGTAACATTCCAAAAACAAATTTCCAAACTCCGTATGGTTACTTAAAATTTTTAGTCATGTCATTTGGTTTCAAAAATGCCCCAGAAGCCATATGGACTTGATGAACCGAGTGTTCAAGAAGTACTTAGACATGTTCTTCATAGTCTTCATTAATGACATTCTTGTCTATTCTCGTAGCGAAAGCAATCATGCACACCATCTTAGCATAGTGCTTCAGACTCTTAGAACCCATCAGTTGTTCTCTAAATTTAGTAAGTGTGAATTCTAGCTAAGATCAATAGCTTTCCTTGGCAATATTATTTTTGGTGGTGGAATTAGAGTCGATCCCTAAAAGACCAAAGCGGTGAGAAACTGGCCTAGACCCATCTCTCTATCAGATATCAGAAGTTTCTTGAGTTTAGCTGGCTAATACCATCGGTTTGTTAAAAGGTCTTATTTTATTGCATCCCTCATGTACAATTGACTCAGAAGAAAGTTAAGTTTCAGTGGTTAGATTCCTACGAAAAGAATTTTCAGGAGTTGAAGACTCGACTCACCTCAGCCCCACTCTTACCAGACGATTCAGATAGTTTTGTTGTGTACTTTGATGAATCTAGAGTAGGTTTGGGTTATGTATTCATGCAGAGAGGTAAGGACATAGACTATGCCACCAGACAACATAAGCCTAATGAGAAGAATTATCCAACTCATGATCCTAAGCTAGCAGTTATAGTGTTTTTATTAAAGATTTAGAGGCATTACTTGTATGGGGTGCATGTGGTTGTGTTCACAAATCACAAAAGCCTTCAGTATGTGTTCTCTCAGAAAGATTTGAATTTGTGTCAGAGAATATGGCTAGAGTTATTGAAGAATTATGACATAAGCATTCTGTCTCATCCGGGCAAGGCCAATGTAGTGGTTGATGCTCTCAGTAGAATGTTTATAGCTAGTGTAGTCTATGTTAAGGATGGTAAGAAGAAGTTAGCTTATAAAGTTCATCAGCTTGCCCGACTAGGTGTCCGTTTACTCGATTTTGCAGAAGGTAGTGTAGGGTGAATAGTAGTTTAGAGTCATCTCCAGTTTCTGAGGTAAAGGAAATACTGGATAGAGATCCCAGTCTAGTTAAGTTAAAAGAATCAATCAGAGATCAGAAAGTAGAGGTTTTCTCCCAAGGGGGAGATGGTGTTTTGCGTTGTCAGGGTAGATTATGTGTGCTTGGTGTAGATGAGTTGAGGCAACGAATTCTTGTAAAAGTTTATGGTGCACGTTACTCTATTCATCCAAGGGCCACTAAGATGTACCGCGATTTGCAGAGGATCAATTGAAAGATATTGCAGAGTTTGTAGCAAAGTGCTCTACATATCAGCAAGTTAAGGTTGAGCACCAGAAAGCTAGTGGGTCCATACAGGAGTTTAGTATTCCCATGTGGAAATAGGAGGAAGTGAACATGGACTTTGTGATAGGTTTGCCTCGTACTCGCCGTCAGCATGACTCTATTTGGGTTAGCGTAGTTAGGATGACCAAATCAGCTCATTTTTTGCCATTCCATACCTCTTACTCAGCCAAGAACTATGCCAATCTTTATCTCAGAGAGTTGGTTAGGTTGTACGATGTTTCCTTATCTATCAACTCAGATAGAGGTACTCAGTTTACCTCTCACTTCTGGAAAGTGTTCCAAAAGGGTCTTGGTACCCAAGTCCAGATCCATATAACCTTCCACCCTTAGATAGACAGTCAAGCAGAAAGGACCATCCAGACTCTTGAGGATATGCTGAGAGCGTACATTGTTGATTTCAAGGGTAGTTGGGGTGACCATTTACCTTTGATTAAAGTCGCATACAATAACAACTATCATTCAATTATTTTTATGGCTCCATTTGAGGCTCTCTATGGTAGGAGATGTAGATCTCTAATTTATTGGTTTGAAATAGGTGAGGCTCCATTAGAGGGCCTAACTTGGTGTTTGATGTGTTAGAAAAGGTTCAGTTGATCAGAGAAAGGCTTAAGGTTGCCCAGAGCCAACAGAAATCATACGCTGATGTGAGGAGAAAGGATCTCAAGTTTGAGGTCGATGATCTTGTGTTCTTAAAAATCTCTCCCATGAAGGGAGTGAGGAGATTCGACAAGAAAGGGAAACTCAATCCCCGATATGTTGGTCCCTTCAGAATTCTCAGTTGTTTTGGAAAGGTAGCTTACGATCTTGAGTTGCCTTCATATTTAGCCTCAGTACATCTAGTGTTCTATGTCTCATTGTTGAAAAAGTGTATTGGTGATCCAGCAGTAGTTGCTCCCTTAGAAAGTGTAGATATTTAGAACAGTCTTTCCTTTGAGGAAGTTCCAGTTGAAATTCTTGATCATCAAGTTCGTAGACTAAGTAACAAAGAAGTTCCATTAGTCAAAGTTCTTTGACGAAATTAGTCCGTTGAGTTAGCCACTTGGCAAGCAGAAGCAGATATGCGGACTAAGTACCCTCATCTTTTCTCTGCGAATCCAGATTCAGTATAAGGTACTAATCTTCTTAAGATTTTTTTTTCTTGGTCATGCTTAGTTTCAGCCGTAAATCAAGTTCATGTCAGTCGTGCATTCATGAATCAGTTTAGTCATGCATTCCATGCATCAGACATGCATATTTTGTGTGTAAACTCAGTCCAGCAGTTTTCCTCAGCTAAACTATTTTAATTCGGGGACGAATAATCCCAAGGGGGAGATATCAAAACACCCCATATTTTCCTAGCATAATCTAAGTCCCAATACATGAGTATTCATATATGAAATCTTTTAAACACTTATTATTTTAAGTTTAGAGCCTACCATTACGTAGGAAATTCAATTAGCTTTCCAACGATATAAATTTTCCTAAATCCGATAACTATATAAGAAGTTATGGCAATTTTAAGTTTCAGTTGTTAAACACGAGTACAAATGAAAACTGTCAATTTACAGTGTGACTCCACGATCATGGCACATCGCGGAGCAGGCCAATTTGTTGTTTGTCAATTTTCAGTGGGCCTCCGCGATCATGGTGCATCGCGGAGGTGGCCAAAATGGCATCTATAGGCTTACCGCGATGGTGGCGCATCACGCCATCTGTCCAGGTCCCAGCTATCCTTTTTCTAGTGGTTTGGCACAATAGTGGCACGTCGCGCCAAGGCCAAAAATCGGGATGGTCAGTTTTCAGACTTCGTTATTAAATTCGTTTAAGGGTATTTGGGTCTTTTTCCATGGCCCTAATTAACCTAAAATATGAAATTTAACTCTTAAACACCCTAAGTAGTCATCATTATTCCATTCTTCTTCAAAATTAAAGATCCCTCTTTCAAGAACAAGAAACCCTAGCAAGAACTCTCCATTTATCTCTTCAAATTCATTAACCCAGGTATGTTAGATGTTCATCCATGGATCCCAAGCAACCTTTTTAAAGTATAAAGTTGTGATCTTTTCTAGTTATCATGTTTTAAATTATGATTTCATCCATGAATCTCCATGAACTATGATTCTATACTATGTTACCATGAAATTATTGTTATTATTCAATCTTCCATGTTTTAATATTATGATTTACTGAATTAAACCATGATTTAATGATATTAAGATAAATTCATGCTATTTATACAAGCTCCATAACATTTATATAATTGTTTTAAACCATGAACTACAAGTGTTTGATAAAATGCCTACAAGAGTGATTTATTTATTAAGAGCCTTCATGTTTTGGCATTTGTGCCTTAGTGTCCTTTCAGTATTGTTGCTTTGAGTCCTGGGGGTATCGAATACCCAAAATCCATAGATGTTTACTTAGTGTAGTCTCAGTACATTACAGAATAGCCTACAGAATAACTATGAGCACTCCAGAATAGTCAAATACCAGTTAGTTAAACTCAGAACAATCTAGTATCTCATGTCTTCCAGTTGGGAGTAGGATTTAGCACTGATCGAGTGTAGGGATGGCAGCTTCCCCATCAGAAAGGCAGAGTCATTAGTAGCAGTCCCTATACTCTAGAACTACATATCAGCGTAGGATATAAGTAGTCACCCATCAAATTAGGCTTGACTATCTCGCAGGGGTCACTCGTCAGTTCAAACTTGATACCCTTAGTCCTTTGGATATTATATCATTTTAGTTGATCGAAAAAACCATTGTTAGTACCCGTGGTATGGCATTAACACCCTTCCAGCTGGGGTTATAGGTTGGACCCCGATTAGCTCAAATTAGGGAATATCGGTTAGATGATACCTCCCAGTCTCAGATATAGTCTCAGTTACAGTCCCAGTTCAGTTATTCAGTCTTAGTGTTGCTTTACCAAAGCATATAGATTTCAGCTATCTCAGTATTTCAGTTTACAGATTTTACTCAGTTATGTTATATATTTGGTCATGCATACTCAGTATTTACAGATTTCCATGCATTATCAGTATCTACAAATTCCATGTTGTCTACTAAGTACTCCATGCTTTACATGCATCTTCAGTTAATAATTAGTTCTGTTCATGAAACTATGCATATCAGCCTACCTCATTTAGCATACCAGTACATTCAAAGTACTGACCGCATATATTTTCTTTTGCACTGTGATGTATTATATCATAGGTTCTAATGCTTAATTCCTGGCTCATGAGTAAACTTATCAGAACCTCAGCAGTAGCAATGGTGAGTCCTTATACATCGAGGACAGGCTTACTTTATTTCATATCTTAGTTAGTAGTTAGTTGGATTAGTTAGGACCTGTCCCATAAACTCATATTCAGTCAGTCAGTTATAGAGGCTTTTGAGACATTAGAGTCAGTTATTCAGTATTCAGATATTATAGTAGTTATCCAGTTTATGAACTTTTTATTTAGATTCTGTCAGTTATTTCTATAGACTCATATTTTTGTTTTAAATTTAGTTATTAAAACCTTATGGCATGTCAGTATTCTTCCGCATTTTAGATTATATTATTGAGTTCTCACAGTAGGTACCAGCTCATGGATTAGCTTGTGGTCTCTCAAGATCGTAAGCGCCTTGTAACGACTAGGGGTAGTCACAGGTCATTACAGAATAACTGATTAATGTATGCTATGGTCAAGCAACCCTGAAACAAAACTCTGAACTTAATGTTGACCTTAGACTGTAGCTGAGATGGTGGGGGTTATCATGTATCCGACATACCCCAATCTAAGCTAATTGGGGTCCAACCTGTAACCCAAGTTGAAAGGGTGTCAGTACTGTGCCACGAGTACTATCACTGGCTATGTGGATCCACTAAACTGGTGTCCCAAAGAACTAAGGAGTAACTCTATACTGGCAGGAAACTCATGAGATATATTTCAACCCTAACCTAGTAGGAAGATATCTAAAACCTATGCTAGCTATATAGTTTTGTAACTCAGGGATTGCTACAAGGGTCAAACCCTAAATTGGCAAGAATGCCCCTATCCCTGGGTTTGCTCGGTGCTGAATCCTACTCCAAATTGAATGACACTGGAATACTAACTGGTTCATGCACTGTTAACTGATAACTTATAAGCTCAAGGCATGGTATTCTAAAAATAACAGCACATACAAATTCTAAGGTAATTATTAACTTATAAACTGATACTGGGACTAAAACCAATCCGAGCTAACTTAATTGAACTCACAACTGACGATATTACTGACTAAATGGTATTTTCTATGGTTTAACTAAAATCATTCAATAGATTTTGGAAAACTAGACAACAACTAAATTTTGGGTATTCATAATTCCAGAAGGCTTTGAGAACATGATAAACAGTCATTACTTAAAGAAACCCATCGCTTGGGCATTTCATCAAATACTTGCAATTCATAGTTTAAGCTAAGCATGGGGATAGTTTTTGAAATATAGCCATAGCGTGGATTCATTATTAAAATTGACAATCAAGCAATTAAGGGTTTACCATTGGATAATTCATCAAACACATTATAACACCCCAATTTTGTACCCCAGACGCTACACAGTGCTAGCGACCCTAAATGACCACCAGCTAACCCATAACTGGTACTTACTGTAAGCACTGTATAATAATAATACTGTAATAGCAATCTATCTAAAATAAATGTGGAAGTGAGGCTGAAAATGCCATAAGGTTCACAACTAAAAACCAATACTGAATATTGAAATACATGTCTAAAATGCTCTAGTCTGAAAGCCTCTAACTGTCTAAATTATGGAGTTGATAGGACAAGCCCCCAACTAACTTATACTACTGAAAACTACACTGAAATAATACTCTGTCTTGAAACTATAAGTACTCACCACTAAGTCTACTACTGATAGGCTGTGCTAAGTACGGTCATGATCTCGTGCGTCCGAACATATGATATAAGGCATCATAGTAGAAAAGAAGGGTATGCATAAGTACTTTGAATGTACTGGTATGCTAAGTGAGGTAGGCTAATATACATGGGTTCATGTGCATGAATAACAACTGACTGAGTAACATGAACATAACTGAATGAGAGAACATGGATGAATACATAAACTATAACTGAGATCATTTTAACACAGGTTACTAAGTTTTGAATACTAATTAACTGATATCTGAGTTTTCTAATACTGCAATACTAATAACTGAGTGACTTTTATTACAGTCCTAATAGATAATTGGGTGATTATTTTTTATAGTCCTGATTTTGTAGAACTGAATTGAGTTCTATACTAAGTTGGGTGACGTATCTGACAGTCTTAATTCTGTAGAACTGAATTGATTCTATATTGAGAATAAAACTAAAACTAAAATTATGGGAGGTAATTATCTAACTGATATACCCCTCACTAAATGGATTGGGTTCCAACTTGTAACCCCAGTTAGAAGGGTGTCAATACTGTACCACGGGTAAAGACAAACTGTGAGTTAACCCTCTCTGACAGGAAGATCTTTTGTCAACCTTCGCTGCCAAGAAATCACATATGAGATTTATCAACTGTAGTCTAGTAGGAAGATATCTCAACCTACACTGGATATGTAGTCCTGTAATAAAGGGATTGCTACTAAGGGTCAAACCTTATGCCGGCAGGAATGCCCCTATCCCTGGGTTCGCTTGGTGCTGAATCCTACTCCCAACTGAATAGACACTAAACTGATTTCTAGTCCATACTAGGCTTGATTGAACTATTACTGATCGTATTGTCTAACTGAACTGAACTGAGTTCACTGGGTTCTGCTAACTGACGGATTACTACTGAATCTAGTTAACTGACTGAGTCTGCTAAGTTCTGAACTGAGACTGTGATTGATTACTGAGTACTATACTCATAACACTACCGAGATTATTCTGTAACTACTGTAACTCTAGGTAAAAAACTAAATTTTTGAGTATTAAATACCCCCATGACTCGATAGCATGAAAAGTAAAGCATAGAGTAAACTTGTAAAGCATAACACTGTGCACTTGTTCATAACTCATCCATAGAGATATTTTATCAAACACTTGTAAGGCATAAGTTTACACATATACTAGCATGTCATAATTTTTCACCAATTTAGTTCACATGAGCACTTTAACAAACACTTGGGGAGCACCAATATGCATATGATACTAAACAACATGTAGGCATCATAACATCAATTCACAAATTCAATGGACTCAACTCAAATTCATATGATACTACACAAATAATAATCAATTCCACATGAACATTATAATAATGAATGCACTTAAATCCAATCACAGAAATCATGAAATCAATCTACTTAAAGTTTAAAAAGGTTTCTTAGACTCCAAGGGTGAAAGGAACCCTTGGATGAACACTTCACATACATGAGTACTTGAACTAATGAAGGTTGATGGTGAATTCTTGAATCTTGAACCTTGAATTAGAAGCCCTAGGATTTTTTTCCTAGAGTAATTTTGAGAATAGTGAATGGATTTTGCCTCTAAAGTGGCTAAATCTTGTGTTTTTGGGCCTGATAGATGTGAAAAAATAACCAAAATACCCCTGGGGATGCGGCTTTTTAATGACTAAAAAATGGCCTAACAATGTGCAGACCGATGCACCCCGTTAATGAGATTGAAGCGATGGGTGACGCGCCACATCGAGTCCACGTTGGTTCAATGGAAATTGTACTAGGAGCTGGGGAAAATATTCACCGACATAATAGGCGATGCGGCGCATCGAGATCTCATCGATACACTAGTTTGGACTCCCAAACATTCTTCAAACGATGTTCGAAAAATTTAAAACTCGTACGAGAATACGTACTTACATTCCTAATCATAAAGCAACTTAAAGATTGATATCTAATGGTCGTAAGGGTCACGAAATAAGATCGCCAACTATGAAGGCTAGAATAACTCTAAGTATGAATATTTAGCTAAAATTTTCGAAGTCTGGGACCCCTTAACAAGCTTTAAAGACTAAATTACGCTTAGGATTTTTTGGGGTCTTATAATATCTCCTTCTTGGGAATATTCGTCCTTGAATGAGACTGACTAAGATGGGAGAACTGATAGACAGTAAGTACATAACGGACATTCATAACTGAAGCATGATTTCATGGCTAAGACTACTGATATACTGAATTATCATACTAAATATGCGTAACTGATGCATGATTTCACACCTGATATTACTGATAAGCTGAGTTTGTGTACTGAACATGCATATCTGATGAACGAGTACATGACTTAACTAATTCATGAATACATGACTGAGTATGCAACGTTACTTGATACAAAGTTGGTAACTACATCTGAACATGAAACTGAGTAAATTTAAGAAAATAGTTACCTTGAGTTGAGTCTGAGTTTACGGAGAAGAGGTGAGGATACTTGGTCCGTATTTCTGCTTCTGCTTCCAAAGTAGCTCCCTCAACGGACTGATTCCGCCAAAGAACTTTGACTAGAGGAACTTCTTTGTTCCTCAGTTTATGAATTTGAAAATCAAGGATTTCTTCTGGAATTTCCTCATAAGAGAGGCTATTTTGAACATCTATATCCTCTACAGGGACTACAATTGCTGGGTCATATATGCATTTCTTTAGCAAGGAGACATGAAATACTGGGTGCACTGAAGCTAAATCTGAAGGCAACTCAAGCTCGTAAGCTACCTTTCTGAAATGACTAAGAATTCGGTAAGGACAGACATATCTAGGACTGAGCTTCCCCATCTTGCCAAAACTCTTTACTCTTTTTATAAGAGAGGTTTTCAAATACAGATAGTCACCAATCTCAAACTCAAGATCCTTTCTGCGCATGTCAGCATATGATTTCTGTGGACTCTCAGCTGTCTTAAGCCTTTCCTGATCAACTGAACTTTTTCTAAGGTATCAAATACCATGTCAGGCCTTACCATTGCGTCCTCACCCACTTCAAACCAACCAATGGGAGATCTACATCTCCTCTCATAATTCCCCTCAAACGAAACCATCCGAATGCTGGAATAGTAACTGTTATTATATGCAAACTCAATCAATGAAAAATGGTCATCCCAATTGCCTTTAAAGTTAATGGCACATTCTCTTCGCATATTTTCTAGAATATGGATGGTCCTTTCTTCTTGACTATCTGTCTTAGGGTGAAAGGTTGTACTGAGGTAAACTTGGTACCAAGACCCTTTTAGAAGGCTTTCTAAAAATAAGAGTTAAACTGGGTACCTCTATCTAAGATGATAGATAATAGAACTCCATGCAATCTGAACAATTCTCTGACATAGAGCTTGTCATAATCCTCGGGTAAAGACGAGGTATGAACTGCTAATAAATAAGATGACTAGGTCATCCTATCTACGATAACCCAAACTGAATCATGCTGACGATAAGTATGGGGCAAACCCGTCATAAGGTACATGTTCACTTCTTCCCATTTCCATGTGGGAATACATAACTCCTGTATAGACCCACTAGGCTTCTAATGTTCAATCTTAACCTACTAACACGTTGAGAATTTAGCTACAAACTCTCCAATATCTCTTTTTAACCTACTCCACCAATAGACTTCCCCCAAGTCGTGGTACATCTTAGAGGCCCCTTGTATGAATAGAGTAGTGTGCACCAAGCTCTTTAGCAAGAATCCGCTGCCTCAAGTCATCTACATCTGACACACATAGCCGACCTTGGCAATATAATACACCGTCTCCCCCTTGGGAGAAAACCTCGATTTTTTTATCTCTGACTAACTTTTTTAACTTAACTAGACTAGGATCTCTGTCCTTCTTTTCCTTCACCTCAAAAACCAAGATGATTCTGAACTAATCTATACCCATACACTACCTTCTACTAAATTGACTAAGCAAACACCTCATCTGGTATGCTGATGAACTTCCTGAACTAACTTATTCTTATCATCTTCCACATGAGCAACACTACCTATAGACATCCTGCTAAGAGCATCATCTACTATATTGGACTTGTCGGAATGATACAGGACACTCATGTCATAGTCTTTTAATAACTCCAACCACCTTTTCTAATGGAGGTTTAGATTTTTCTGAGAGAATACATACTGGAGGCTCTTATGGTCTGTGAATACATAAACATGTACCCCATACAAATAGTGCCTCTAAATATTTAAGGCAAATACTATAGCAGCTAACTCAAGATTATTAGTGGGATAGTTTTTTTCATGGGGCTTAAGCTGTCTAGAGGCATAGGCTAGGACCTTACCTCTTTGTATCAAAAAACACCCCTAAACCAACTCTGGAGGCATCATAATATACCACAAACCCATCTAAACCATCTGGTAGAGTCAAAACTAGAGTTGTAGTGAATTGAGTCTTCAAATCCTGAAAAATCTTCTCACAAGAATCTAACAACTGGAACTTGACTTTATTCTGAGTCAATCTAGACATAGGGGACAACTATATGAAAATCCTTCAACAAACCATCAGTAATAGTCAGCAAAGCCTAAGAAACTCTGGATATCTGATGGAGAGATGGGTCAGGGCCAGTTTCTCACTACTTTGGTCTTTTGAAGTCCACTCTAATGCCATCACCGAAAACTATATGGCCAAGGAAATCTACTAACCTTATTTAAAATTCGTACTTACTCAATTTGGTGAACAACTAATGGGTTTTGAGAGTTTGTAACACTATTCTAGGATGGTCTGCGTGATCATGTTCACTACGGAAGTAGACAAGAATATCGTCAATGAAGACTATGACTAACATGTCCAAGTAATGCTTGAACACATGATTCATCAAGTTCATAAAACTGTTGGGGCATTGGTGAGAACAAATGACATGACTAGGAATTTGAAGTGACCATACTGAGTTCTGAAAGCTATTTTCAAAATGTCACATTCTCTGACTCTGAGATGATAATAGACTGATCTGAGGTCTATCTTAGCTGGCACCCTAAAGTTGGTCAAATAAGTCATCGATTCTGGGAAGTGGATACTTGTTCTTGACCATGACTTTATTCAACTACTGATAGTCTATACACATTTTAATAGAACCATCTTTTTTACGCATGAATAGAATTGGTGCACCCCAAGGGGATACCCTGGGTCTGATGAATCCCTTATCTAGGAGATCCTTCAACTGTTCTTTTAATTCTTGAGTTCTACTGGAGCCATTCTATATGGTGGAATAGATATGGGCTAAGTATCTGGAAGAAGGTCTATTTTGAAGTCAATTTCCCTCTCGTGAGGAACTCTAGGAAGATCTACGGGAAACATATCTGAGATTCACATGCTACTAGAACTGACTCAAGACTGGAGTATCGGAATTAGAATTCTTGACCTGAACAACATGTTAGACACACCCTCTAGATATCATTTTTCTCGCCCTTAGGTAAGAAATAAGCTGACCCCTAAGTGCTGAGGTACTACCCCTCTATTCTAGGATAAGTTAATATGGAAACTAAAATTAGAAAATTCTATTTCTACAGTCAACAGAGGTATAGCATGAATGAATCCAATCCATGCCGAGAATGACATCAAAATTTGTTATCTCTAATTCTACTAAGTCTGCTGAAGTGACTTTCTGAGATAACATGACTAGACAGTTCCTGTATACCCATCGGGCTATGATAGATTTACCCACTGGGGTAGAGACTGAGAAAGGCTTAGCTAGGATTTTGGGACTGACTCCGAAGTTAGCATCTATATAAGGGGTTATAAAGGACAAAGAAGCTCCTAGATCTAGCAAAGCGTAAATATGAAAATAATAAACTTATAACATACTAGTGACCACATCAGGAGAACTTTCCTGATCCTATCGAGATTGAAGTGCATAGAGTCTATTTGGACGTTTCCTACTGATGGCACTGGAAGTGGCACCCTACTGAAGGATGACTATGCTGACTCTACGAACCCACTAGAGAAAACTGCCTGACCCTGTGGCCTATCTTGCCATATCTAAAACATACATCCCTGCTAGCTCTGTAGATACCCTGATGGTTTCAGCCACACTTCTGGCCGAGAAGATTTTTTTGGGAACTACTAACACAGCCCTGGGTTTTAGGGCCTAATGCCCTATCTCTATTACTACCTCTAAATTTTGACTAAAGCACTGGCAGAGGACGGAGGTGGAACTGAAGATTTTGGGCAGAACTGAGAACAATTCCTACCCTCTGACTTAGGCTGAGTGAAGTTAATGCTACCTGTTCTAGCTCTATTATTCTCCCTCTCCTTTTCTTTATTCTTAGCCTCCTATATCTGCTGAGAATAAATCATCAGCCTGGATATGTCCATCTTTCTAATCAGCATTGTGGTCCTACATTCCTTAACCACACTATTAGACACACCCAAAACAAACTTACTGATCCTAGATCTGCTATCTGCAACCATATGAGGGGCATATTTGGGTAACTGAGTAAACTTGAGAGAATACTCTTGTACTGTCATGTTGCCCTTCTTCAAATTAACAAACTCTAAAACTTTTGTTTCCCTTAACTCTAGCGGTAAGAACCTATCCAAAAAAATAATAGCAAACTCCTTCCATTCTATGGGCCTAGCATCTGCATCTCTCTCTGCTTTCCACTATTTGAACCACGATTGAGCCATATCCTGTAACTGATATGCGGCCAACTCATTACTCTCACTAGCAGTCACCCCCATAATATTTGTAACTTTCTGCACCTGATCAAGAAATTTCTGTAGGTTCTTATCTGACTTCGTTTGATAAAAGAAGGAGGGTTTATTCAGATGAAGTCCCAAATCCTAGATACAACATTATTGGCCACTGGGTTGGCTAGAATGGCAGTTGGGCGTTCATTTTGGGCTGCCACAGAATGAGCTTGAGTAGTGAAAGTTTCTCTAAATTCCTTATGGGAGACATTCTCGTCTAGATGATCTGGTTGGACGGGCTGAGGTACTAACTAATTTCCTTTTCTTCTTCCATTCTTCTTTGGATGCATGTTCTATAAATGAATGGGAGAAAAAGATTAGACTGAGAGTTTAGTTTGAGCTTATTCTCACTCGCACAACATGAATACTGAAAGAAGGGAAACTTTCCTAGCGCGCTATACACCCATGCACAAGACTCTACTAGATGCGGCTTTTAGACTTCCTAGGACTATGTTGAACCTTAGGCTCTGATACCAAGTTTGTAATACCCTAAGTCTGTACCCCGGATACTATATGGTGCTAGCGACCTTGGCAGACCACCAGCTAACCCGTGACTGATACCTACTATGAGCACTGTATAATAATAATACTGTAAGAGCAACCTATCTGAAATAAATGCAGATGTGAGTCTATAAATGCCATAAGGTTCATAACTAAAAACCAATACTAAATATTGATAACTGAATACTGAAACACATGTCTGAAATACTCTAGTCTGAAAGCCTCTAACTATCTAAATTATGGAGTTGATGGGACAAGCCCCCAACTAACTCCGACTATTGAAAACTACACTAAAATACTAAAATAATACTATATCCTCAAACTATGAGGACTCACCACTAAGTTTACTGCTAATAGGCTAGATTGCTAAGTACGGTCAGGAGCCTGTGCATCTGAACCTATGATATAAGACAACATAGCACAAAAAAGGGGTATGTGTTAGTACTTTGAATATAATGGTATACTAAGTGACATAGGATGATATGTACGAGTTCATGTGCGTGAACAATATCATACTAAGTAACATAAACATAACTGAATAAGAGAACATACATGAATACATAAACTATAACTGAGATTATGTTAAAACTGGTTACTGGATTCTGAATACTGATTAACTGATATCTGAGTTTACTAATACTATAATACTAATAACCGAGCGACTGTTTTTTACAGTCCTAATTGATAACTAGGTGACTGTTTTTGACAGTTCTGATTCTGTAAAACTGAACTGAGTTCTATATTGAGACTAAAATTAAAACTTAAACTATGGGAGGTAATCATCTAACTAACATGCCCCTCTCTAAATAGATTATGGTCAAACCTATAACCCCAGTTGGAAGGGTGTCAATACCGCGCCACGGGTAAAGACAAGCTGTGATTAACCATCTCTGACATATATCTTTTTCGTCAAACCTCACTGGCAGGAAGACTCATATGAGATGTGTCAAACCTACTCTAGCAGGAAGATATCTCAACCTACGCTGGATATGTAGTTCTGTAATACAGGGATTGCTACTAAGGGTCAAACCCTATGCTGGCAGAAATGCCCCCATCTCTGGGTTTGCTCGGTGCTGAATCCTACTCCTAACTGAATAGACACTGAATTGATTTCTAGTCCATACTAGGCTTGAATGAACTATTACTGATCGTACTGTCTAACTAAACTGAACTGAGTTCACTGGGTTCTGCTAACTGATGAAGTACTACTGAATCTAGTTAACTTACTAAGTCCACTGAGTTCTGAACTGAATACTGAACTGAGACTGTGACTGATTACTGAGTACTACTTCTCGTTACACTACTGAGATTGTTCTGTAACTACTGTATCTCTAGGTAAACAGCTAAATTTTTGGGTATTGAATACCCCCAGGACTCGATAGCATGAAAAGTAAAGCATAGAGTAAACTTGAACTGCATAACACTGTACACTTGTTCATAACTCATCCATAGAGATATTTTATCAAACACTTGTAAGGCATAAGTTTACGCATATATTAGCATGTCATGATTTGTTCCCATTTAGTTCACATGAGCACATTAACAAACTCTTGGAGAGCACTAATATACACATGATACTAAACAACATATAGGCATCATGACATCAATTCCCAAAATTCACAAATTAGATGGCTTCAACATAAAGTCACATGGTACTACACACATGATAATCATTTCTACATAAAACTAGCAATAAACAATGGATTAGAAACCCAATTAACATTATAATTATGAATACACTTAAATCTAATTATTAAAATCATGAAATCAATCTACTTGAAGTTTAAAAAAGTTTCTTGGACTCCAAGGGTGAAAGGAACCCTCAGATGAAGACTTCACATACCTGAGTACTTGAATTAATGAAGGTTGATGGTGAGTTCATAAATTTTGAACCTTGAATTAAAAGCGCTAGGGTTTTGTTCTTGAGTAATTTTGAGAATAGTGAATGGATTTTGCCTCTAAAGTGGCTAAATTTGTGTTTTAAGGGGTGATAGACGTGGAAAAATGACCCAAATACCCTTGAGGATGTGACTTTTTAATGACTTAATTATCCTAGCGACACGTTATGTTGATGGGATTGACGCGATAGGTGACGTACCGCATCGAGTTTGCATCAGTTCACTGGAAATTATACTAGGAGCTGGGGGAAATATTCACCGATGCGATAGGCAATGCGGCGCATTAAGATCGCATTAATACACTATTTTAGACTCCTAAACGTGCTTCAAACAATGTTTGAAAAATCTAAAACTCATCCGAGAACACCTACTGACATTCCTGATCATGAACCTACTTAAAGATCAACATTTAATGGTCGTAAGGATAGTGAAATAAGATCGTCAACTATGAAGGCTAGAATAACTCTAAGTATGAATACTTAGCTAAAATTTTCTAAGTCTGGGACCCCTTAACAAGCTTTAAAGGACTAAATTAAGCTTAGAATTTTGCGGGATCTTACACACATAGGGACCATAAACTTGT
This sequence comes from Capsicum annuum, assembly GCF_002878395.1. Classification (NCBI taxonomy): domain Eukaryota; kingdom Viridiplantae; phylum Streptophyta; class Magnoliopsida; order Solanales; family Solanaceae; genus Capsicum; species Capsicum annuum. The sequence goes on from NC_061117.1 coordinate 135,812,455, forward strand.
GCATGGGAATAAGCAAGCATGCAAAATTATCATGGTTACACGAATAAATTCACAACTTTGAGATTTGATATGAAGATCATAACATTCAAAATATGTATTGGCTCATTCCACTTGAAAACACATATACTATTAATTTGAAATCAAACACATAGGGATCATGAGTTAAACATGGGAGTTGTTAAACCATGAAATTCACATAACTTTCAATATTAGAAATGTGGGTTAAGGCTTTAGCATGTCAAAATCATAATTCAAACATATCAAGCCAATCTCAATAAAAACCATTTGTAAACATGATACATAATTAAATTTTGAGAAATTTCATGGATATAATTCATAGTAACATGTAAAGATCATAACTTTGAACTTGAAAATGATCTTTTGAGCTCCATGGGTAAAAGGGAACTCATGGATGAACTCCCACATACCTTAATTAGATGGATTCTTGAATAAATCATGAATTTAATGTAGAAAGCTTGACTTTGAAATTGAAAGCTTGACCTGGGTGCCGTGGGAATGTTATTAAAAACTTTTTCTTGAACTTCTTGGATTAGGAACCTTAATTTCATAATTTTATTAAAGAAACTATAATGAAGTTCTTGGTTTTTTTGAGGGGATTAGGGTTTTTTTGGAGAGAAAAAGATGAGAAATCATGTATCTAATGCTTTTAGGGGCTGAAATTATGTGTTATAGGCAGATTTGGGTCAGGGGAAGTAACCAAAGTTCCCTTAGACCCTTTAGGGACCAAAATAGCTTGTGAGGCAATCAGAGCAAACTATTCAAGTTCTTGAGGATATGCTTTGATGCTTTGTTATGAATTTTGGAGATTAGTGGGAGCAACACTTAGCTTTAGTGGAGTTCACTTATAATAATATCTACCATTCAAGTATAGAGATAACAACATTTGAGGCATTATATGATAAACATTATTAATCTCTAATTGGATAATTCGAGACCTCCGAGATTAGACCACATAGTACTGACACCTTCAAGAGTCATTGGATAGAGTCAGGGTAATTCAGAATAGATTGAGAGAGGCTTAAAGTTGGTAGAATGGTTATGATGATCACATAATTTGTGACTTGAGATTCGGAGTTGAATACTGAATATTACTTTGAGTATCATCTATAAAGGGTGTGATGAGGTTTTGGAGGAAAGGCAAGTTTAGCCCCAGATATATTAGAGCTTTTGAGATGCTTCACTTAGTTGAAGAGATGGCATATGAGTTAGACTTAACCCCATATTTTGTTGTTGTTCATCTAGTTTTTCATGTTTCTATGTTATAAAGGTATATTATTGATGAGTCTCATGTGCTTTGGTGGGACTTGGTTCAGCTGGATGAGAGACTGACTTTCGTAGAGGAGCTGATATGTATATTAGCTAGATGTCAGACAGTTGCTCTCTAATGAGATTCCAGTTGTTAAGGTTTTATGGAGACACCATCTTATAGAGGAGGCTACTTAGGAGATCGAGAGTAAGATGCATGCCCAGTATCATCACCTGTTTGAGACTTCAGGTACATTCTAACCTCTTACTTTCGCAGATAAAAGTTTTTTTACTAGTGGATATTGTAATGACCCTCCAGGTTAGTTTTTTGATTTCAATGCATTTTCTCCATTTTAAGCTTTCCTATAGTTCCCCAAGTCATTTATGACTTTCTTGAGCTGATAGTTGGATAGTTTATTTGATTTTTAGAACTAATTCCCTGGCTTTGAAGTCTTCAATGTAAGAAGCTATCGTGCATAAGCTTCAGGTAAATGACCTTGTACGGAATTTTGATAGTTTCGGCTCCAAAACATTGAATTTAGGCTAGTGGACCTTTAGTTTGGGTCCAAAGGCTTTTGGATTCATTCTGAGCTATTGTCAAGAAATTAATGAAAATGGCACTTGTTGTGGGGCGTACATTTTGTTGAAAAAATGACCCGAATAAAAATTTTGAGTGTGCCATTGAGTCTAAGATATTGAAATTAGCAGGGTAGCATAGTTTGTTTTCATTTACAAAATCTTCAATGAACCTCGAGGCTTTTGTGGAGACTTAAAATTTTTGAAGACTCACCTGGTACATCACTCAATTGGTGCATCCGCTAAAGCAGACTTTGGATCACTTTACTGGAGTCCGCTTAAGCGGCTATCCTATTTCTTAAGATACCTAGCTTGCCAGCTAGGCCATTAAAGCAAAGTCATGTCCGCTAAAACCGAAGGGCCGCTTTAGCAAAAGGGGTATAACCTAGCAAGACCTGCTTAAGCAGCACCTGGGAGGCTATTAAATGTCTCTTTTGCCTGATTTTCACCCTATTTTCTCATAAGTGTCAAGAGTTAATACCCTAGAGAGTGTGGAAAATTAGTGGAGTAATTGTTCAAAGATTGTGGAATAATTATGAGCTTGGATTAATAGATTCCATGTTAAATTCTTGGTTAATTCTTTGATTTATAACTAAAATTTCTAGATTATTTATGTGTTGATTTTAGTGTCATGTGGCTTTAAATTTATTCACTCTTGAGTGTAAATGATCCTTAAGCACTGAAGGACGCATTGATGATTTTTAAAGTGTGATTCGGCTAGTGGGTCCACATGGGTACCATTATACTCTTACTGATGAGTAGATTACCATTTTTATAGCATGGCATCGAGCGAAATCTTCTCAGAAAGGAAAATTGATGATTTAGCAAATTTCACTTGGCTTTGTTCGGCGTCAAGGTAGGCTAGGTTTACCATTCTCCTAGATTGAGCTTAATTATAGTATGAATATAATATTATACTAGTTTTAGGATAGTATTTAGGTCTTGAAGGTATATATATAGCATTAATTAGCTCTTTTAGTCGATTAAGGATCTGTAATTAGGCATAATTTACTTAATCACTTGTTCTTTAAGTACATTTACTATCTTAGGACTAAATTATTTAAGTGAAATTATATATCTTAGCCTAATTCAGGGTAGATTTATCTTAGAACAAATGTCAGGGATAAAATTAGACTCCTTTGGCCCATCTTAGACTAAGATTATTATCAACTTCTTGTAGGATCTATAAGGCTTGCACATTATTTTAATTATATTCTTTATTCTGAGTAGGTTTAGATTCATGATGATTTATTCTATAATGACACTTAAGAGATGATATTAGTTTTGATTCAAGTTCGGCGATTTATGATATTAAGGCCGATTTGATTTTGACATTATTGATGATATAGGTTTCAGTTTAAGTTCGACAAATAATGATATGAATTTTAATTCAAGTCAAGTAATGAGGTGTTGATTATGATGGCTAAGGAAATAGTTCGAGTCTAGTTTTTTACAATATATAAGGTTCCATGATTATGATTTTGATATATGATTGATTATTGTAATATATGTTATTAGGTCTCCTTGATTGCTCCATCTGAGCTTATGGGAGCCCACATTGGGTTATTCATTTTATTCGCACCTTCTGACTTTTGGAGGCCAGTTATGTAGAGATAGTTATACTTTTATTTATCATTATTATTATAGCAGTTTACTTTTAGCATTTGGAGTATTATTTTAAGTTTGTCCTTTTGTCTTGACTTATTTAACTCGCATATTATTATGCTTATATCATGATTTAACTCAGTCGATCGATGATGCCTACTGAGTACCCATGTCTTTGGTACTCATACTACACTTTTGTTTCCTTTTTAGTGTGATTCGAGTACTAGCTATTATCGTTGATGTTGAGATTTATGTTGGCCAGAGTATGGAGATAGGGTGAGCTCTTAGAGCCGAAATTGACCTTTTCTCCCTCTTCTGTTTTTGCTAGTCTTTCCATTTTTAAGACTATTTTATATTAACTTGATAGTATTTGTATTCTTTTGGATTAGAGGTTTTTGTACCGACATTACTAGGTCATGGGATATTTATATTTCTCTTTATTTCTCACCCATTTATCTATTATTCTATGATTTGTGGCTTGAGATTACTTTACTAGTACCTTTTCGACATTTATGTCATTTTTTATCAAATCAACCCATTATTTATAGCTTTAGGCTGCTATTTGGCTTACCTACTGGTGGAGTAAAGTAAATGTCATCATGACTTAGAAATTAGATCGTGACAGTATCTGTGAGGCTTGCTAGTATTTTTTTCAATGGAGGAAATCGTCATTTTTATCAAAGTAGGGATGCATATAGAAGCCTTTTTCTTTCACTAGTTATGTATGTGTTGTTTTAGTATGTTTCTGTTGTTTGTATGGATAGCATTTGCTCATATGTGGTAGACCCAAAAGGAATACAGAGCACTTCAAGAAGAAAGGAATCATAGGTGAGATAAGTTTGGTAAAGTGTACATTGTCGGATGCTTTCCAAAGCAGCGCTACCCCTTGATGGAAATTTTTCATCAGATATAAGTTTTGACATGTAATTTTCTCCATGAAGTATATTTGTTTACTTAATTTTTCTGCGATAACTAATACAGGAAGAAATACTTATGGTAAATCCAAAATCAATTAGAGAATCTTCAATGATAATTATTATTTTATGTGTGATAAATTATATACCTCTCAATGCATAAGAAGATTAGGAAAAATGATAGTCCAATTAATTTAAAATAAATTTATTTAAGTGGATGCTATAATTATCGTGGTCATTTCTCGAACAAATCTTGTGGTCAATGAGTAAGATTGGGTGTTAAGCTTGAGTGGTAATAAGCATGATTACGCTAACAAAGTTAAATTTGTGTTTTACATCAAAGTTGAAGAAGAAGAATTTTTATATATCGGTAATTCTACAACTACCCAAGTTCTTAGAATGAAAAATTTGTCTTATTATACTCATATATGAAATAATTGTGTTTATTGAGGCAGTACAAAGGCAATACTATTTGAATCAACTTGATGTTTGTGAGAACAATTTAAAAAGTTTGGTGAAATTTTAATTTGAGATTGATAAGGTATTAATAATTAATATTTTTGTGGGAGATGAGTTTGTGGCAATGATTTTGTTTCTGCTTAATGTTCTTTAAGTGATAGATGAAAATGTGATTGGTTATGTTTTCTTGAATGGTTAATGTATTGATGAAATGATAAACTTGGGAGTATTAGTTTAAAGTTTTTTATTTTATGATGCAAAAGAAAATAATTATTTTTTGTGAAAAAACATTCTAACTTACTGACTTCCAATTCTAAACAACTTATTAATTGCATTTCAATAAACTTAAAGCCTCTTAATAGGAAATATTTTAGGAAAAATTTTATAAGTAGCAAATATATAGCTATAATTATGACTTTTATAGCAACTGTTTCATAATTATGAAAAATAGCAAGTTGTATTTTATATTTAAGTAAAATTTGCTATATAAATATATATACAAACTAAATAACAGTTTCTTTTTTAACTCAAATCAGTTAGAATTAAATAAGGAATAAACAGTCCTTAATTCATGCCATATTTGATTCTGAGGATTCATTTCCCTTATATGACTCTCTTTTAACATTTGTCGTTATTTTACAGCTACTATATTCAAAATTCAAATGTGTTTTTCATTATAAGCAACCCAAAAGAATATCAAAAAATAGATTGAAGAATCTATAGTTGATGAGCTTCTAAATTAAAACAAAAAAAATAAAAAAACGACACTGCGACTATAGGTATTGAAAAACGACTTTGATTTTATATCTGAATTTTAATAAATTTCGTGTGCAATAGTTGAGTAGCTTCTATATTTCAAAAAAAAAAAAAAGAAAAAACAATAATGTGATATATAATTCAAAATTTGAGTTCGTATATGGATTTCATCAAATTTATAAGCCATTTTTTTGTGTGAAATTTTTTTTTTCAAAGTAAAAAATTTTCTTCTCGATATCTAATTTGAAAATTGATCTAAATCTATTATTCATTGAATTTAAAATCTATTCGAGCTTAATTCGTATTTGATCAAAAAGATGATTTTTATTTATATACATTTAGCAGTTGCGTAATTTTTTTTGCATTGTATTTATATATTCAGAACAGTGTAATTATGTATGAAATGAATATAGTGAAAACTTATGAGTTTATTTGAACCAGATTATTTGATTTGTGTATATTATATGAAATTATATATTTTATTGTGAGTTATTAGTTGTAGTGTCATTCAATTCTGTGGTGAATGTAGTGATATATTTTTAAAGAACTTGTGATATTAATAATGTAATTATTGCTCATAGTATATGCAATTATGAGTTTAATTGTATGTTGTAGTTCCATTTGTATAACTGTATTTTATTTTGACAGTTGTATATTATGATTTTTTTTACACATTTGATAGGAAATAGTATGTATTTGATAATTTATTTTTTAAAAATATTTTTTTATGTTCAGAAGATTGAAAATGTGAAGCATAATTATTCTTGTTAAACACTCTGGTAGATGGACATATGAATAAAATTATGATGATTACATCACTGATGTATATATTGTTGAGTACAAATGCCTCATATAACCAACTATACTCACTACTCGCGTTTCATATTAATGTAGATCTGACCTACAAATGTATCCAAATAGAATATCAATTAACAGATAGTGCAGGTCAAATACATATACATAATGACATGAGTTTGAAGGTCTATATTTTACAAAGAAAGGAGATAAAGGATATGAGTAGTTTGCCTTTGTATGTAAGTGTTTTGGATAAAGATACTTTCAGCACATTTGTAAGTTCATCATTGTGTAATGCTTAAAGTATAAATCTATATTGTTCTTCATGTAAAGGGGTAAATACATTACTGAAATCGCATTAATAGTTCCTGCTACTGAGGAATCTATACTTGTATTTGAGATGGATACGACTAAAGTATTAAGGTGGACCAGGTTTATATCTCAAAATATATTTTAAAGTCAGTCATGAAGTATTATACAATTAGGGAAACATTTCAATCACGATCTAAAAGATAAGTAAGACCGGGTAATTCTATCATGCATTGAGTTTTTGTTATTCAGATTCATTAATTATATTTGATCATATTTAATTTTTTGTATGTAGTTATACCTTATTGTACAAATTCTGTAATTGTAGTTTTTTATTTCGTGCCTCTAGTATAATGCAATTTGGAATGTCTAGAGTTAGAGAATTTAATCCATCACACACATATCTGGTCAAAGATAAGATTTATCCTAAGTTGCATACTATAAGTAGGTTGATCAATTGTATGGTCAAACAAAAATATACAAGCCACAAGCAAAAATACAGTGCACCTGAAATAAAAAAAATGACATAAAAAGAGACTTGGGTATAGATTTGACATGCATTATATGTTGGCGAGCAAAGAAAAAAGCACTTGAAGACTTAAAGGGGAAACCATCAGCATCATACGGCAAACTACCTGCATACTTATATGTCTTGAACACTAGTTATCCAGTTTCACATATATGAATGAAAAAGAATGATGATAATGAGTTTTTGTATCTATTTGTAGCTCTTCATTCATTCATCAAAGGGTTCGAGCATTATAGACCCGTTATAATTGTTGATGCTAGTCATCTCAGGGGAATGTACACTGATACATTTTTAGCTGTCTGTACCATGTATGGAGATGGTAAGTTATACAAAAATTTTATTTTTGTGTTATATATTTTTATTTATACATATATATAAAATACATATGCAGTATGTATATGTATTTAACTGTCATGTCCTTCAATATAATACAACATGTGTGTGCATTGAACTACAATTCATGAAAAATTCATATATAGTATAATATGTATTAGAAATCATGTTTTACTCTATAAATATATATGATCAACATGTTAATTGGATTTATATATGTGAAACATATTTAGTTATTGTAATGTGTCATATACATTTTCTTACAATATATTATATGAGAATGTTTGTATATCATTTAGATTATCTATTTATATGAATTTATTTTCATATGTAGGACATATACTTCTTTTGAAATATGGTGTGCTTGATTCAGAAAATAACACATCTTGGACCTGGTTCTTTGAAAAATCAAAGAAAGCATACAGTGAAAAAAAATACATATGTGTTGTTAAGATCGGAATGAAAGCATCATAAAGTCAATTGGTGATGTGTACAAAGATATACCACATTATGCATGTATGTGGAATCTATGGAGAAATGTGAAAAATATTATAGAAAGTCACATAATGCGTTATCGGAGATCTTTTACACAATGACAAAATTATATTCAAAGTCTGAATATTACAAGTTAATGAAAAGGATAGAGGCAGTTGATATTAGAGTTAAGAATTACTTGGAATTGGTGGGTTATGAAAAGTGGGTTAGGACCTATGCAATAGTTCATAGGGAATGGATTTTGACATCAAATATTGCTGAGTCAATAAATATTGCACTTGTATCGGCTAAAAAGCTACATATATATGACTTTCTGGAGAAATTTAGATTGTTGTTTGGTAGGTAAAACTGTGAAAATAGAAAGAAGGCTTTATAGGCATTTACAGATCTTATTGAAACAATTTAAGAAATACTCCAACAGAACGAATCAGATTGTACACGTGTGACGGTCTGACAAAATATATTTAATTATCTTATATATAAGTATATTTGATTCAGTAAAAAATATATTTGCATATGTGTTATGAAAGATAATGTATTTATAAAAATACATAAAGACATCTAAATACATATGCAGAATAGGAAAATACATATGCTTAACTGTAAATACATATGCAAAATTAAAAAATACATTTGTTGAACTGGATATTAGAAATGTCGAAATAATTTTGAGTCTTTTTTAATTAATTTTCTTTAAAAATTTCAGTTTGTACTAGTCACAAAATATGTCTATATAGTACATGATAAAGAGAAGCATTTTATTATTTGCCTGAAGGAAAAAAGGTATTTTTTGTCATGTATTTCAATTGGACGAGCTACCATATGTGCATGCTTGTACAGTCCTGGATAACAAGAATTTTAAGAAAAGACCATATTGCTCTGATCTATACAAGCCAAAAATAGTATTGAGAACATATGATGTTTCAATTAATCCTTTACCACACAAAGATTACTGGGTAATTTCAAAAAGCACATTGAATGAGGTAGTGTTGCCCCCAAATACAAGCGGACCCATGGCAGAACTCCGAAGAAAGAGAGTAAAAAATTTGGGAGGAATATGTTCGGAAAGAAGAACATAAATTCTTGTAGTACATGTGAATTTAAGGGTCACAATAGACGTTCATGTAGGACATATAATAAATGATATGTTTGTTGATGTATTTAGTCAAACAATAATTCTTAAATTTTTTCATTAACAATTATGTTTCATGTATTTGAATTTATTAAATCGTAAAATTGTTGCATTTATGTTACTGAACTTGAAAGTTATTTTATTTTATTATGAATGAATGAATGTAATTAATTCTGATTAAATATATAGATACAAATATATACTTATTGTATGAAGTAATACATATGTACAATATGAACAAAATCAACTATATGTACAACAAATGTGATATTAAACATAAAACAAAAATTCAAGACATTCATTTTAAATTGTTTCAATGTCATTATATATGTAATCAATAAATACACCAACAAAACCAACAAAAAAAAATACAAAATCTAAAATATACATATACAGAATCTAAAAATACATATATGTATATTTAGTTTTGTATATGAATAGTTCTACATATAATACATATGTAAAACATTAAAAATCTTGAAAATACACATAAAGACCTATAAAATACATGTGCACATCTATAAAAACATATGTTGAACTGAAAATACATATGCTGATCTATAAATACATATGCAGCTATATTAAATACATATGCAGAATTAGAAAATACATATGCAGAAAATACATATGTAGAACTGGATATATCTAGAAGAAACATAAAGCTAACCATGAAACATTAAATTTAAGTTGATTCTACATCAATAATCAAAATATAACTGACAAGTATTACAAAACTTTTGACATTCAACATGAAAGTAATATGTGAAACTTAAGAACTATCCAACTACATATTTGTCTACCTAAAGTTAACTGTTGTCAAATATAAAATATTAAAAATAAACATCAAAGTTCAAGAATTTCAGTGTTTTCTATTATCTCAATTTTCCTAGAAAGCCTCATTGATGCTTCGTCATCACTTTGTGCCTTATCTTCTTCTTTTCTCGAACCATCATGCCACAATAGTGAAGCATATCTTGTTTGAAGAAGGTCTGAATCAAAGTAACATAACAAACACCTTCACCATAAGTATCGCACTCAGTATATGTCACCATATACAATCCACAATTCTTGAAAATACATTTAGTAAAAAATAAGTATTCATTAAAAAAAAGGATATATACATATATGCATGTACTATGTATATTCAATACATACAAGATGCAACTTGGTTGTTGTGGTAAATCATTTGCATAAAAAATATCAAATAGATCCAACTTATCTTATCTTTATAATTTGGATGATTGTCAATATCAATATCCTTCTTTTCATAAAAATCACAGACCACGAGATATAAAGGTATAACCTCGGATAACTTTTCAATTTTGACAAGCAAAATAATATTATGACCAACAGATGACAATGAATCATATATATATACATATGTACCTATCAGTGAAAGAAAAAATACTAAGAGCCCAATGATGTTTGTCCTTTGCTTTGACAGGAATAAAAATATGATCAACTATATATCATGACACTATAGCATACATGTGGAATTTACTTATGTACTCATTCAGACAGTGCTCCTTTTCACCGGTATTAAAGGTTGAATCATCCAACACATAAAAACTAACATACTGCTGACTATATTAATGAAGTTGCGATCTATTATTTGTACTTATAAGTGCTATAGGGATCGTACTTGGACATTTTTCGCAAATAGTAAAAGCAAACATCAATTTGTTGCATTAGAAAAAATACATGTGTAAATGTAACATAAATATATAAAACACTGCATCTCTAAAATTTCATATGTATATACTCATATACATATGTATCATGAACATATAATACACTATATATATATAGTCATATACATATGATTGCATATGAGTATATGTATGTACTAAAATATATATGTAACACTGCAATATGTATATACTTATATACATATGATCGCTTATGAATATATGTATATACAAAAATACATTTATAGACTGCGTAAGTAGGATTGAAACTAAGAAAAACAAATTTAAAAATATTATAAGATAGTGAACAAAATAGAATAGTACGACACTTATAGAGTTTGTCCATGCCTGACCAGGACCACCCATAATGTAGAATTAATTTTTGTCTTCAACTGATTAAACTTCAAAATGCATAATTGGAATACTTGACTTGTTCCTCCTGTAATGTTCCTCTTTGCTGTTTTTGTATATTTGTTAAATACAATGCTTTGTCATGAATGAAAAATTAAGGAAATAATACAATTCAGTTGAGCCTATATACCTCTTTGCATGATATTTAAAAAGGTCCTCTGAAAGTCATTGCAAGAACTTTTTAGTGATATTAGTGTATTTTACACCATGAATTGAATGAAATACAAAAGGATGCTTCTGAGTGAATGTTTTCCATTGTGTTGATGAGCTACCTTTCTTATTACGACATACAAAAATATATAAAGATAAATAAACAAATACATATGAATAATATATTATATGAAATATAAATAAAATCTAAATTCTTAGAATTATACATACAAAAATAGTCGGCATTAGCCAAAATAAAAAAATAGATATTACATTTTAAACACATAAATCAAATAGATTTAAATATAAAAAAAAATAGTAAGACTACTTACCAGTTGCTGAACCAAATTTTATTGTGTATGATGACTCCTTGAATCTAGGTGGTCTCCTAATCCTTAAAACATAAACAGGGGTCTATTCTTCAATATTGATCGATAGATGTACAATGATGTTTCTTTCATCATTCACATATGCATTGAGAGTAGGTAAAAAATCATCGGGAATTGTGAATTGAGATTTTAGTAAATCTTGTTCACCCTTTCTTTCATCAGTGACTGTTGTATGACTATGCACTAGAGTCTTATATTTCTCATCCAAGTATTTTTTCTCCACATCTTGTACTGATGTATTTGCACTCACTTCTGCAGCCTCTTTTATGATCTATAAAAATGTATAAACAATTGATAATGTTGCAACATTTGTAAATGAAATAAACTACAACACACATGTGTTTGGCATATCGTGGACTCGTCTTGAACACCCGAATTGGAGTGTATATAATCCAAATTAATGCTTTGAAGCAGCTCATAAAAAATTATAATTTGAGAAGCTGATATATGTGGTTTGCCCTTTCTTTCATTAGTAATTGTTGCATGATTTTGTGTACTGGTGTCTTATTGTGCTCTTCCAGTATGTTTTCTCAACATCACATCCTGATGTATTTGCACTCATATCTACAACATGTTTTGGGGTCTATAAACCATGTTGCAAAAAATTATATTGTTGCAACATTTTTAAATAAACTAAAATATACATATATATACATATTTAGCATACTGGTGAATCAAATACATCTTTTGATTTATCCACACAAATATTGATTTTGTCCCTCCATACACATAAACAAGCAAATAAATAAAATAATATTCAACTATATCTATATACATCACAAATATAAAAAATCAAAAATATACCGGAACACTATCAATCTTCTTGTTAGACACATTCATTAAAATGGGATTGTGATTTTCTTTAAACTCATTGTGAACCTGTTTTGAAAGACAAACATTTACCACATGTATAATTTTATCAGAACAAGATAAATTACAAATGTATACACAAAATAAATTATACATGCATGTACACAAATATTTATCAATGTGCCTTCAATATTCTTATCAAAATCATGCACCAGAGTGGGAGTGCATTGTTGGAATGATGTATTTACTTTAGCATCATCCAGTTGTGGCTTGTCAGATTCTTTATCTTGAGCTTGTTGATTCACATACAAAAGTATAAATACATATCTTATCATGTAAAATATATATTGTCACTTCTAATTGATCTCGTCAAGACTTTACTAGCGTATACATACTGGCACTGCATATGTATATATGATTATACAAATTGACATGTGAAAAAATACATATTTACACTACATACAGACACTGCATATGTATATATTCAAATACAAAAATACATATGAACACAACATATCTATTTAATAATTATTATTTTAAATAAAAAATATTGTACCTTGTTTTCTTTGAATGCATTCATTATCAGATCAACTTTATTGATACTAGGTAACTAATGGCTTACAATACTTGACGAACCTGTTTTCAAATAAAAATAATTAGAAAGGAAAAAATACTCATGTATTTATTATAAATTACCTCATCATGAAACATTTCAAATAGAAAAAAACATCTTCATCTTTAGAACTGAAAGAAGACGGAACATCTGATTGAACTGGAATGGACTTTTAACGTGTTGCCTGCTTTATGTATTTCCTATTTGAATCTAAGATAGCTTGAGTTTGAATTGGTTTAAAAATTTGTGTCTTCATAGTAGACAACTTTGTAGCACAAGGTGGAGGAGTCCTTTTTGGTGTTTGCTCATCTACAACTTTAGGTTGTTGCTTCAATTTTTTCTTGACTGGTGAATTTGATGAATCACCCTAATGTTTTTATTTTCTACTTGAATGCTTTTGTGGAAGTGGGGGTTCCTAAAATCATCATCCGAATTAACAAAAACTTCTTTATGAGGTCCATCTACCTTAGCTCCAACATTCTTGGGTATTTGAAAGGATGAAATATCCTTTCGTATTGGCCTAATATTCTTAAAAACAACCTATAATATATAAGATGTATATTTCAAAAACTGAAAACTAATTTAGATGTTAAAGTAGAATGACATTATGAACAGATTTACATTTAAAAGAATACATATGGAGTGATGATATGTATTTGTATATGAACATATTCAATATCAATATATGTATTTACAAACCAATAAACTTCATAAATATTGCTTTTAAAAGACTAACCTTGCCATTTTCCTCATTACACATACTTTTCATGAGAGATTCAAATCATGGACGTGGTGGATTTGTCTTCCAATACAAAAGTCGTGTAATTTGACTATCCACCTTGAAGAAACATTCCAAGGAACATTAGAACAACACTCGTACAACTACACTTGCATGGTAAGTGGCATTTCATGGAGCAAATAAAACTTTCCTTTTGCTTTCAACTTTTTGTTTAAACTATTAGCTAATTTCTCAAATGCAGCAATTTCCTACGGATAATCCTTATAGCTATCACTCTCAACCAAATTAAAATGAAGGTGTGGAATAACTATAGTATCAATAGGCAAAAATAAAAATGTGTGAATAAAATACAGAATAGCAAACTTCACAACATCTTCATCATTTTCCTTCCCCCATATTTTGTCCGACATAGCCGTAAATAAGTCTCTTTTCTGTATATGACTAGCACCATTAAAATATTTTAAAATTAATCTATTTGGTACCTCCTCATCAAAAATAAAATTATCCTTGTTTGAAATACAGTTCAAACCAGTAATAACAATAAATTCTCTCAGACTGAAATGAAGAACTGTGCCATTTGTTCGAATGACTAATACCTTTGTATTACTTTTCTTAGTCTCAAGTTACATATTACATCTGCCTAATTGCTCTTGAACTACACATTGCTTCTTCTGCATATAGACACCAAATATACTCTTAAGGCAAAAAATCTTGTACTGCTCCTTCGATAACATTGTCTTAATACGTTCTTCAATGTTATTGACTGTGTGACGTCCTATATATGGTGCAAACTTTGAAAGTACTCTTGCCATAAATATTTGATCACACAACACCTGTAAAGAAAAAAAATTGAAATCTATATTGTTAAAATGCATAGTAGTCATATTTTTCTATTACATCATACATATTACATTACAACAAAATACAGAGTAAACTCATTTGTATTTATAAAATACATATCATATTTATATTGAGTAGAAAATACAACAGCTTATCAAATAGATATCTTAACATTAACAAATATAATTACATTATGTAAACAGTGCTGCATATGTGTTTTCTAAATACATCATATGTATTTTCATACATATTACATTACAGTAGATATATATCACTTCATATGTATTTTTAAAATATATGTATGGTCCAAAATATATGTTATTAAATATAACAATAAATAAAAAAATAATATCATATGTATTTACAAAACACATTTCATATACATATTGAATAATAAATACAACTGCATATTAAATACATATTTTAGCATTAACAAATACAATTACATATCTAAATGGTACCAAATACATATCTTAACATTAATAAAAATATAAATTACATATCTTAACATTAACCAATACATATCTTAATAGTAACTGAAAAATAAATTTAAGCATAATCAAATGTATATACCAAATAGATATATCTACAGATTATTCATAATCTAGACAAATACAAATACAAGATAACTCTTCCACTTTATCTTTTTTCGGATTCATCATCAGATGAATTTTGATCAACAAGACTTAGTATTTTACTTGACTTTCATTTCGTTTGACTTCCTCTTTTTTATTGATTTTTACACTTTTGGGGATTTTGGAAATGAAGGTTTTCTCAATGCTTTCCATTTTATGATTTTCATAATCTTCTCCAGATTGTTACGATGCTTAGATCTCACCTCTTCTTTGTTGAATTTCCTCTTCGACTAAATAGGGGGTAGAAATCAATTTGAGATCTTTATCTTGTGTTAGACCAAGACTAAATAATGATAGCTCATCAGAAACTAAATTCACTTGTGGTATACCTCTATTTGAACTTCTACGATATGCGTGTTTGACTATTATAGCATACCTCTACAATCATTCAACAAAAAAATTCATAAAATATCTAAATAAAACCAAAGAAAAAGAATGAAGAAAAAAATATAAAAAATATAAAATATATAATTTATATAGAAGAGATAACATGCAATAACTGTAAATATCAACTTACCTTATTTGATGGAGCATAATGTTTATCAACAATTTGAGGAAAAAAGGCGTAAATTAAATAATAAGGGAGAATATATGGTTAGATTAGAGGGAAGTAAAAAAGTGGAGTGAAAATAGAAAAAGGTAAAGTAGTGAGAGTAAAACACGCGGTTCACTAGTTATTGGGCAAAATAATGCTACTTTTGCTATAAACTATAATATTAACAAAGTGTTGCTATTTATTGTTATTATAGTCTTAAGTTTGTCACTTTCTATAATTTTTCTTATCATTTTCTATAATTTTTCCTCCTTATTTTACATTTGGACCATAACCAACACAACAAAACACTAACAGCAGCCTAACTGCTCTAGTCGCCGACCCAAGCCCAAAATACACCAACCGACCCATTTTTGCTTATCTTTTTTAACATACCTTTCAACAAACAATAGAAATAGAAATGCGAGTGACTTCAAAAAGTAGCAGTATGTCAATAGCTCAGCCATAAATCTAACCCAGTTTTGGTACCAAACTATCAACCTGATTCAAGTGAAGGAACAACATAACTTTAAGGAACTTCTAGAAATCAACACCTAATAAAGCTGAGGTACAGATTCCCAAAATCCAGCTGAAATTTGTTGGTTTCAAACTATCACAGTATGTACTTGCAAATTTTCTATTAACTATAGACGAATTCAGTTTTTTCCCCAAAATTCTCAAAAATTAACTACGAACCTAACCATTTTTTGTCCAAATTTATCCATGGATAAATCTAGAAAAATAAAAAATCTTATCTTGTTTTTGAAATTCAAAACTCTCAATTCATTTTTCCTTTATTACACCCAATTTCTTTTTTCCACAACGGTGGAGCCAATTTTTCGTTCCTAGATTTTTCTTCTATATAAACCTCATTGTAGTGAAAAATTGATTAAGTCTTAAGGGTGAAAAGAATCCCTTGAGAAAAAATCTTCAAATATTCCTAAAAAATGAAATTACAATTGAAATTTCTCTTTTTCAGTTTTTTTCCTTAAATTCCTAGCTTCTGGTGGTTGCAAAAAACGCTCCTATGAAAGCTTGAAGTCCTATTTCGCTGCTCCAAAGAGGCAATACTTCATACCTTTTATTTTGGTATTTTCGTCTTCTTATTTTAGTCATTCTGTAGTCGTAGTAGTGTTTTAGTGTTTCATTGTATTGTTAATCGTAGTTGTTGGGATTATTTGCTGTAGAATGCCTCTAAGGCCATAGGTTTTGTGCAATTTTCTTTTTGTCTTTTCTCGTTGTCATCATTCTATAGTAATTTGACCATTTCATTGATAACATTTAAATATGGTATTGCTATTGTAGTATCTATTTTTAGGGTTGTTATGTTGGTCGAATGTGTGGTTGTTTTGTTGATCGAATGCGCAACTGGTAGTGAATTTCTATAACAACAGTACTAAAATTCATTCCTATATACTGGTTTTGTTTATTGTTGGTATGATCATACTTGTTACCAATTCTGCAAAACCATTATTGTAAGACCCCATAAAATCCTAAAGCTTAATTCAGTCCTTTAAGCTTATCAAGGGTCCCAGACTTAGAAAATTCTAGCTAGGTTCCCAGACTTAGCCTATTATTGACCTTCAAAAGTTGGCAATATCATTTCGCTATCTTAACGTCCTTTAATAGTCCGTAGTTTTATTTGTTCATGATCAGGAATGTCAATAGGTGTTCTTGGACAAGTTTTAAATTTTCGAAACATGTTTAGAGTCCTAAAATAGTGGACTAACGCGATCATGGTGCGCCGCGTTACTAATAGCGTTGGTCAACGTTTGTGCAGGCTGCCAGAGCCAAAAATTTTGAGGCTCAATGCGATCATGGAACGACGCATCGAGTATTGTGTCGCAACCATCAACGCGCCGCGTCGCTTGTAGTGTCGACACCCAATTTTTAGTCACAAAATGTCTGCATTTTTAAGGGCAAAAGGGTCACTTTCCCATCCTTATATAAACCCAATAACACGTGATTCAGCCATATTTCACCCAAAATATAGAGTTTCTCTCAAGAACAAGTTAGAGTTTTCAATTAAGGATTCAAATTCAATACTCAAATTCAAGAATCTCTTCGTCAATCTTTGTAAAATTAGGAACTAAGGTATGTCAAGTGTTAATTTATGGATTCCTTTCATCCATGAAGTCCAAGAACCCTCTTTAAAATAATAAAACATGACATTTAAGTTGTGGGTTGTTTGTAACCATGTTTATCTTATTGTAGGATTCTCATGTTGGAATCTTTATGTGTTTTCATGAAACTACGTTAGCATGCAAGATGAAATACATGAATTGAGTTGTTTATGATGTGTATTTTGATGATTTCATCTATGCCCTAAGTTGTGCATGTAGGGTGTTTGACAAAATGGCTAGGAGGATAGAAATTAGGTATTATAGCTCAATTGTGTCGCAAATAATAAATGCATACTTTACCCTTATGACCAAGACTGACTTTTATGATATTGTGTGCATTATGAATATTTGTTGGAATGTTCATGAGATTAGGTTGATGAAAGTATGACATGTCTATATGAAATTCCATCCATGTACAACATTATGACAACCATGTGTTTCATGAAATTCCCGACTTATTATATTATGAATTGTTGATATTAGTTATATGTTCACGTAGTGTCAAGTCTTGTCAATTTTATGCTATCGAGTCCTAGGGGTAATTGTACCCGACAATTTAGCTGTATGCATAGAGCGAGATTCAATTTTCACGATACTCCCATTCAAGCCATGATCATTAGAATTAAGTCAGTTACATGACTCAGGAAAACTCAGTACTCTCAGTAATCTTAGTCAGTTATCCGATCTCAGTTGTATTACGTCAGTCAATGGAATTTAGTGAAATCTGTTCAAATTAGCTAAAAGATACTATCAGTAATAATTCAGTTCAGTTTAAATTAGTTCAGTATCTCTTCAGTTGGGAGTAAGATTCAGCACCGAGTGAGGACTCACCTGTTAGTCAGTAGAGGGTGTGATCCTTAGAAGCAATCCTTGAATTCCAAAACTACGTACCCAGCGTAGGTTGAGATGTATCCTACGAGTTTAGGGATTATATACCTCATTTGAGTTTTTCCTACTAGAAGAGGTTGATGGAAGAGCTCCCTGTTAGAGAGGGTTTAGTCATAGATTGTCTTTACCCGTGGCACAGTACTGACACCTTTCTATCTGGGGTTATAGGTTGGACCCCACCAGTTTAGTTTTGAGGCATGTCGGTTAGATGATTACCTTCCACAGTCTCTGTTTCGTATCCAGTCTCAGTAATAAAACTCAGTTCAGTTCTATAATTTTAGGACAGTTAGATACAATCGCTCAGCTCAGTACGGAACTCAACTTGTTCCATCAGAATCTGGACTGTCAGACACAGTCACCCAGTTAATAGTATACTAATTATACGAAATTTATGTTACTTGTATTCAGATTTTAAGACTGTCAGATACAGTCAATCAGACAAGTTCTTCATAAGCAGAGTTATCAGAAATAGTCATTCCTTTATCAGTAATATGACATTAGTTCCTCAGTACTCAATAGAATTAGTCTTTCAGTATCCCAGTATTAGTACCCAGATACCAGTAAATCCACGTTATTCAAATTAATGAGTCAGTATTATCACGATCTAAGGTACGGTTATGTATTCATGCATGGATTCTCACGATCATGTTATTTAGTCAGTTAATATTGTTCATGCATATAAACTATTGCATTCAGCCTACCTCACCTGCATACTAGTACATTCAATCGTACTGACGCATTTGTGCTATGGTGTTTTATACTATAGGTTCAGAAGCACGAACTCAAGAGTTCAGTAGCATTCCAATTTTAGTAGTCATAGTCAACAGTGATCCTCATCATTCGAGGATGTTATTATTTAATTATTTCATTCTTTCAGTCCTTAGTTTATTTTAGCAGATGGGGTTAGTTGGGGGATTGTCCCCTCAACTCCTTATTCAGACAGTTTAGTTTTTGAGGCTTTCAGATTACAACATGATCAGATAGTTATTTCAGTTATTTTGGTATTGTTATACCATATTTTCAGTTATGTATCAGTATTGAAACTTATGGCTTTTCAGTTCATGTTTCCACATTTATGATATTACCATTATTGTTCAGGGCTCAGTTACAGATATCAATCATGGGTTAGATTATGGTCCTTCAGGATTATGAGCACCATGTAGCATTTCGAGTACCAGATTCGGAGTGTTACAAACTTGGTATCAGAGCCTAAGGTTCATAGCATCCTAGGAAGTCTGAAAAGCCGCATCTAGTAGAGTCTTGTACATAGGTGTGTTGTGCACCATAATTATGTGCATGAGGCTATGAGATATTTTAGGAACAGTTTCCCTTCTTTCAGTATTCATGTCGTGTGAGTGAGCATGAGCTCTACTCAAACTCTCAGTTTAATCCGTTCTTCTCTTTTGTTTACAGAACATGCCTCCAAAAAGAGCTAATGACAGAGGGACAGAGAATAAGTTATCACCTCAGCCCATCCAGGCAGATCCTCTGGATGAGCATGTCTCTCATGCAGAATTCAAAACTGTATTCATTACTCTAGCCAATTCAGTTACAGGTCAAAATGATTGGCCAACTGATGTTCCGGCAAACCCAATGGCCAATTCTGCTGTACCCAGGATTTGGGACTTCACCTAAATAAATCCTCCTCTATTCTATGATTCTAAGTCTGAAGAGGATCCATATAAGTTTCTTGACTAGGTTCAGAAAGTCACAGATATCATGGGAGTGACTTTCAGTAAGAGTGCAGAATTAGTCGCCTATCAGCTATAAGATGTAGCCCATACATGGTTTAAGAAGTAGAAGGTAGAGAGGGGTGCAGATGTAAAGCCCATAGAATGGGAAGAGTTTGCTATGGATTTCTTAGGTAGATTCTTTCCCCTCGAGCAGAAAGAAGCCAAAGTGTTAGAATTCATCAACCTCAGATAAGGTAGCATGAGTGTAAAAGAATACTTCCTTAAGTTCACTCAGTTAGCCAGGTACGCTCCTCATATAGTAGCAGGCAGTAGATTTAGAATGAATAAGTTTGTGTCTAGGATATCAGGTAGAGTAGTTAAGGAGTGCAGGACTACGATGTTGATTAAGGAGATAGACATATCTAGGCTTATGGTCCATGCTCAACAGATTGAGGAGCAGAAACTTAAGAAGAAGGAGAGGGAAAATAAGAGAGCTAAAACTGGTAGTTATAGTTTTTCTTAGCCAGGGTCGTATGGTGGTATCCGTTCTCAGGATAGAAGTTTTTAGCCCCAGTTCCATCTTCAGGTAGTGCACCAGTACCAAAGTTTAGAAATGCCCGTAGAGATGGGGCACCAGGCTCCAAGGCTCAAGGTAGTGAGAGTAGGGTTTTTACTCATCTACTTTGTGAAGAGTGTGGTAAGCATCATAAGGATATATGTAGAGTCGGTAGTGATATGTGTTTTGTATATGGAGAGACAGATCAAACGGTCCGAGATTATCCTAGGTCTGTCCCTAGAAGTAAGTACGGTCATCCTTCAACTCAGTTTGGTTCCCCGAATCAGCAGGGTGCCAATTCCAGCGCTATAAGTGGGCAACACCCAAACAGACTTTATTACTTCAGTCCCAACAGGATCAGGAAAGTCCTCCTGATGCAACCACTGGTAAGTTACAGATCCCTCATTTACATGTTCACGTTTCTTCAGATTCAGGGGCTTCCTTTTTCTTTTGTAACTCTTTCTATAGCAATCAACTTTAAGGTCAAACCAAATGTTAAAAGGACCTTTTTCCAGTCCTCACCCCAGTGAGTCAGTCTAACATAGTCTGACAAGTATACAGAAACTATCCGGTTATGAAATCTCTGAAAGTCAGGCCTTCAGGTTCCAGTAGTAATACCAATATGTGTAAGAAATTCGTAAGGGAAGATGATTCCTGACCCCATTCCTATCTCAGTGCAAAGTTTTATACTTCAACCATCATGATACTTACGCATGCTTTTCGTTTTAGTCCCATGAATACAGCTTATATCCATGCGCTTTTCATAGAATAGTGTGTGTTTCAAGTTCTTCGTATGAGGAGTCCAAGTTAATCAAGTATTGTGGATCATGTTCCATGAATTCAGAAATTCCAAACCCAGTTCGTGCAGCTCATGACTCATGCCCACACGATTCATGACTTCACTCCTAGTGTTTAGTCAAACTCAAATTATGCCACATATACCCTCAGTTTAGATCCCTCAGTGAATTGGTAGTGTTAATGTTCCATCCCATAGGCCTCAGTTACAGTGTCAGTTCAGTAAAGGACTCAGATTGTCCTACAGAACCATGGCTTTCAGCTATTAGTTACTTAGCCATCAGAATTCAGTACTCCCGTACCAGTCTAACCCTCAGTTACTAGTATTCAGTCTCAGTTACAGTCTTAGTTATGGTTATAGTCTCAATTACCATCTTAGCTACAATCTCAGTCCTAGTCCTAGTCTAGTAGTCAAGTCAGAAACTCAGTCCAGTTTTATGATTACCCGACCATAGCATATAGCCATCAGTTACTCAGTTATTAGTATTATAATACCTCAGTTTACAAAATATTTTAAAATCATGATTATACTCCTGGTCTTGCGTTCCTAAGGTAATACAGTTTTCCCTTACTCATGCTCAGTTACCTCATGTTGCCCAGTCAGTCATTACCTCCTATGTATAATACCCTATAGTCTCAGTCCAACTACCCAGACCAAGTACAGTTCAGTCTTACACGCCCAGTATTCAGATATAAGTTATTCAGTTAATCAGATAAAGTTAGTATATATTTATACATTCGTGCTCAGCACCCACATGTGCATAAGGTCTAATCACTTTGTCTTAGCTTCAGATCCCAGATATCTAGCCGTGATTCAGTTCGTAGGTGCCTTATGCATAGTTTTCCTCATTATCTCAGCAAAATTAGTATTCTTTGAGGGACCTAGTGTCCCAAGAGGGAGATACACGATAATTCCCAGAACTCTCATGACATAAAACATGATATTAGCACTTCTCATAATGAATCCAGTTTGGAGTAAGAGGGTACTTATAAGTTAACCCTCAAACTCAGATCACGATATCTAGATCATGTATCATATTCTAGACTTAGTTACATTTACATGTTTCTGCTCGTGCATATTAGTAATTAATTTCAGGCTCATTAGTATTTTCAATTTAAGGAAACAGTCTTCCTTGAACTTATCTAGTTTCATGCTCAAATTTCCATGATAAACTTGATATCAATTACCATTGTATATTCAGTTATGCATTCATAAACCAGTTAACCATGCATGAGATATTCATGTTCGGTATGATACATTCAATTTATTGGTCATGTCAGTCATGGAATCATGTTCCAATTATTCATATTCAATATGTACGTTAGTTTATCTTTTCTTACCTCTCAGTCAGCCTTATTCGAGGATGAATGTTCTCAAGGAGGAGATATTATAAGACCCCGTAAAATCCTAAAGCTTAATTCAATTCTTTAAGCTTGCCAAGGGGTCCCAGACATAGAAAATTCTAGCTAGGTTCCCAGACTTAGCCTATTATTGGCCTTCAAAAGTTGGCAATCTCATTTCACCACCTTAACATTCTTTAATGGTCCGTATTTTTATTAGTTCATGATCAGGAGGGTTAATAGGTTTTCCCAGACAAGTTTTAGATTTTTTAGAACACGTTTAGATCATGTTTGGAGTCCCAAAACAGTGGACCAACCCGATCATGGTGCGCCGCGTTGCCAATCTCGTTGGTCAACATTTGTGTAGGCTACCAGAGCCAAAACTTCTGAGGCTCAACACGACACATCAAGTATTGCATCGCAGGCATCAACACGCTGCATCATTTGTAGCGTCGGCACCTAGTTTTTAGTCATTAAATGTTCGTATTTTTAAAGGTAAAAACGTCAATTTCCCATTCTTAGATAAATTCAATAACAGGTGATTCAGCCATATTTTACCCAAAATATAGAGTTTCTCTCAAGAACAAGTTAGGGTTTTTAATTAAGGATTCAAATTCAATACTCAAATTGAAGAATCTCTCCGTCAATCTTAGTAAAATCATGAACTAAGGTATGTCAAGTGTTGATTTATGGATTCCTTTCATCCATGAAGTCCAAGAACCCTCTTTCAAATTATAAAACATGATATTTATGTTGTGGGTTTTTTGTAACCATGTTTATCTTATTGTATGATTCCCAAGTTGGAATCTTTATGTGTTTCCCTAAAACTACGTTAGCATGCAAGATGAAATCCATGAATTGAGTTATTTATGATATGTAATTTGATGATTTCACCTATGCCCTAAGTTGTTCATGTAGGGTGTTTGACAAAATGGCTAGGAGGATATAAATTGGGTATTTAGCTCAATTGTGACTCAAATAATAAATGCATGTTTTACCCTTATGACCAAGACTGACTTTCATGATATTATGTGCATTATGAGTATTTGATGTTCATGAGATTAGGTTGATGAAAGTATGACATATCTATATGCAATTTCATCCATGTACAATATTATGACAACCATGCGTTTCATGAAATCCCAAACTAATTGTATTATGAATTGTTGATATTGGTTATATGCTCGTGAAGTGTCAAGTATTGTTAGATTCATGCTATCGAGTTCTGGGGGTACTTGTACCCGATAATTTATCTGTGTGCCTAGAGCTAGTTTCAATTTTCACGGTACTCTCATTCAAGCCATGATCATTAGAATTCAATCAGTTACATGACTTAGGAAAACTCAGTACTCTCAGTAATCTCAGTTAGTATCTGATCTCAGTAGTATTCCATCAGTCAATGAAATTTAGCGAACTTGTTCAAATAAGCTAAAAGATACTAACAGTAACAGTTCAGTGTCTCTTCAGTGGAGAGTAGGATTCAGCACTGAGTGAATCCAAGGATGAAGACTCACCTGTTAGTCAGTAGAGGGTATGATCTTAGAAGCAATCCTTGCATTCCAGAACTACATATCCAGCGTAGGTTGAGATGTACCCTACGAGTTTAGGGATTATACACCTCATTTGAGTTTTTCCTACTAGAAGGGGTTGACGGAAGAGCTCCCTGTCAGAGAGGGTTTACTCATAGCTTGTCTTTACCCATGGTACGGTAATGACACCCTTCCAGCTGGGGTTACAGGTTGAACCCCACCAGTTCAGTTTTGGGGTATGTAGGTTAGATAATTACCTTCCACAGTCTCTGTTTCGTATTTAGTCTTAGTAATAAAACTCAGTTCAGTTCTACAGTTTCATGACTTTCAGATACAGTCTCTCAGCTCAATACGGAACTCAACTAGTTCCATCAGAATCAGGACTGTCAGACACAGTCACCCAGTTAATAGTATACTAATTATACGAAATTTATGTTACCAGTATTCAGATTTCAAGACTGTCAGATACAGCCAATCAGATAATTTTTTCATAATCAGAGCTGTTAGAAATAGTCATTCCTTTATCAGTAATATGACATTAGTTCCTCAGTACTCAATAGATTTAGTCTTTCAGTATCCCAATATTAGTACCCAGATATCAGCAAATACACGTTATCAGAATTTATTAGTCAGTGTTATCACGATCTCAGATACAACTATATATTCATAATGTATTCTTACGTTCATGTTATTCAGTTAGTTAGTATTGTTCATGCATATGAACCATTGTATTCAACCTACCTCACTTTCATATCAGTACATTCAATCATACTGACGCATTTGTGCTATGGTGTTTTATACCATAGGTTCAGAAACACGCGCTCCAGAGTATCAGTAACATTCTAGTTTCAGCAGTCAAAGTCAGCAGTGAGTCCTCATCATTCGAGGATATTATTATTTGATTAATTCATTCTTTTAGTACTTAGTTTACTTTAGCAGAAGGTGTTAGTTTGGGGATGGTCCCATCAACTCCTTATTCAGACAGTTTAGTTTTAAAGGCTTTCATACTACAGCATGTTCAAACAGTTATTTCAGTTGTGTTGGTATTTTTATACCATATTTTCAGTTATGTATCAGTATTGAACGTTATGGCCTTTCAGTTCATGTTTCCGCATTTACGATATTACCATTATTATTCAAGGCTTAGTTACAGATATCAGTCATGGGTTAGCTTGTGGTCCTTTGGGATTATGAGCACCGTGTTGCATTCTGGGTACCAGATTCGGGGCGTTACAATTATTCAAATCCTTCACATTTTTTTAAAAACACTCATATCATGACGTATCTATTTTTATTTTACTCGGTTTTAAAAATCAAATTCAGGTCAGAAGTTAGGTGCAGGGTATGATGAGTTAATTTTCCTCATTGGAGATTACTTTACAACTAGCATAGTCTTTCGTGTTTGTCTTGTCCTGTTTGAGGGTTGAGTAAGCTGGTGATTGTTTTTTCCCTTCGCATCAAATTAGTTTTCTTTTTTGGATTTAAGGCTGCCTCAAATCTGTAACGATTTGTTTGTCCAAAAACTAATTTTGTTGTCTCATTTCTATTCCATAGCCTATGATGATAATAAGTTTAGAATGGTCTAATTCTTGCTTTCTGTTTTTAATACATGTATGATTTACTTTTGTTTTCTTGCAAATCTTAAAGATGGAATCGGCCTCCTTTATTTTAAAATGAGGTACTGCTAGATTTTCTTCATGTGTTCCATTTTATTAAAAATTGAATCTTTTATTTCTTATGGATGATTCATTAATTCATGATTAAAATTTGGTTTCCTTGAATTCTACACGTCATAAGAGCATCGGTCTCATCTTGTCCGATTATGTGATTATCTGGAAATTACGTATGGTGTCAATGCAACCCTTTATGCATTTAAACAGTCCTGTAGCTTAAATTTGCTAACCTAGGACCTACGATAACATAGTATCTCATTATGACACCAATGTATTAATTGGACTTAGTTGAATTTCTTATTTCAAATTTCTAGTAAGAGTTGTGTCTCTTCTTTTAACAAGGACAGGTTTAGCTAAAACGAGTTAGATAGGATCTTTAAAAAATAGTTGTCTTTGCATAAGTCACTATTTTAAGGTTGTGGGTTGATCTTGGGTGTATTTATGCGTCTAAGCACCATAACTTATTCATATAGCTAAGTTTAGAGAACAAAGTGCCTAGTTTCTTATGTTTTTACTCTACTTCTATGTAATTTAGCTAACCGATGTGATTATCATGATTTCAGGTATTAATGAAGTAGATGAAGACATAATGGGACTATGGAATGTGGATGACATATGACATTAGAGAGAGTAGCAGTCTGGACCAAATGTGGCGCCTAGAAACTATGTCCAAGACTAGTTTATCATTTATAATTAGTTCAGGGACTTAGAAGGTAGTTATGAGAGAAAAGATTATTAAAAGGCTTAATGCTGAATTTTTATTCAGAATTCATTACTCTGTACTATTTTTAGAGAAGAGAGAGGCGGCTTACACCAAGGGAGAAACGCTATTCATCTTCTCCACCAAGATCGTTCTAGTTTTTGGTATGATGAATATTTCTATTGTGATTTCCGTTTTACCCATGAGTAGCTAAGTTAATTAGTTAGGGTTATGGAAGCCTTGTAGCATACAATCTATCATTTTGGATATTGAATTCGTTATGCATTAATTTGTTTACATCATACTCTCTTCGCTTATCTTGAATTCTCATGGTTGCAAACATAGAGGATATGCCTTAAAACACAACTTGTTTGAAAGAAAGGTTGATGTTCGGAAATGAGAGTAGTGAAAAAAAATAGGATTTTCAACCCCTATTTCATATGTTAATGCCTTAACAGGATTAACTACTTGGAGATTTCGTATTATTTTTGGTAAACGCTTTTGATTCGAGAGAACTGAAGTGAATCAGTCCTTGATGGTTGAGAAACACTAGGATTATGTTATTAAATATAATACATTTCTCTGTAAACACGATGCATGTATGAATTCGTAAAGCCCATAGTTAGAAAGTATTAAAAACTACAAGGTGGACATAACCCTAACTTGCTATTTCTCTGAATTTGAATACTAATACACGTATTTTATCTTGTTAAACTGAAACCATTAATTTGTGAACTGAATTAAATCCCCACTATTTATTTTACGAAAACGAACGATTAAAAGTCAATTAATCTGCATACAACTTAATTAGCACCATATTCCCTGTGGGATTCGACCCCAACCTAGTTGGGTTATATATTTGACAATGATCGCTTATTCTCTCGTAAGAGAGGTGTAATTTGGGTGTATCATGGGTGACTGTCCAATTGGCAGTTAACCATGAAGTTTTGATCTTTTTGTTTAGTTGACTTGTTAAGATTGCTATGTGTGTTTTAATGTTGATTTAAATGTTAAATTTCTACTTCTCACTTCTTGAACTTGATGTTAATCATTTGGATTAGTACTAATTTCTCTTTATCTGACCTTAAAATTCAAGTCCACCTTTGCATTCATACACTCGTAGGTTTAGATGTTTGCTCGTGGTGTTCCCATGTTAAAAAAAAAAGAACTGAAGTTCCATGAAATATGCTATTGAATGTGAATTTACCTTCCCTAAATTAACATGACATATTTTTTTATTGCCTATTATTAAGTAAGACACATGATATTCTTGTATTATTTTAGATAGTAATGATACGATATAAATTAATTTTTTTTATTTTCTTTTGCATATGGATACGTTCAAATCCTACATGGACTCTTTTCCCTTTTCATGTCCATTATGGGCCAGTGAGACCCATTTAATCCCGAGTCAATTTCGAAAGAAAGTCCAAAATTTATTGTATGGCATATTGGTGCAAGAAGATGGAAGAAGGAAAAATAGGTCAAAACCCATTGTTGATGCAGCTAAGAGACTTGAAAAGTTTCAATTTTTATTATTGCTTTATTTTTATATATTCATTCATTCATTTTGGCTTCGAATCCAAATTTGTAATTTAGTACAGGTGAAGCAGATTTTGGATTTTAAAGGTCCAAAAATTAGTTTAGGATAGGTTTCGGGCCTTAAAAACCAAAATTGATTAGATGAGATAGATGCAGGTGGGCCAAAACCCCAAATTAGTTTAGGACATAGTTTATAGATTTGGGCTTAATGGTCTAAGTCTTTTAGTTTCTCTCTTTCCCCTTTATATTCTAGTTTTTATTAATTTTCTTAGACTTCAGTTAAAATTTCCGCTAAGTCGTCAAAACTTGTTTTGCACAAATCTTGAAAACAAATTTTTTCCTTAATCGATTTTCTTTCAAAATCCAACTTTCTTTTTTAAAGTTAGTCAAAAAGTTATTTTCAAATGGTCCGGATAACCTCAAATTAGCGGATACTCTTGGTGGCTTAACAACCTTCCAAGAGTATTAATAGGAACCACTTACTTGAAATTTCCAAACTTAAATAAATTTTTATGTTTTGAATCATTTAAGTAATTTTTAAGGTTTTCTTGATTTTCCTAAATAAATTAAGTGGTGACTTTGTTCTAAAAAAAGTTGATTTTGAAAACTTTTTAAAAGTATTTAAATTCGTAAAAATTCAAAGTCATCTTTTCTCCACAAAATGCTCACGAGGTCCCGCGAAGGATGAGGAACGTGTGCTAAAAAATTGAGCACAAATGGGACACAAACCGAGGCTCAAATTATCCCTTTAAGTATAAGAATTTAAGACATAATTTCTAGAAATTTACATTGAAAAGAGTGGAATTCAACGGAGAAAATAATGAAAAATAACCAAGGAGTGTCAAACTAACTTATCTTAGCTTCAATGGATGACTCCCCATAATTTTCCACACTTCAAGCTCCAATAAAATAGAGGAAAAGGCCCTAGGAAATGAAATAAAATTGGGTGAAAAAGAGAATCTAGTACCAATAGTGTTCGCTTAAGCAACAACTGGGCCGCTTAAGTGCCAACCGCTTAAGCAACACTTGAATGCTAAAGCGATGGGTCAAGAGAGAAGGAACTGCTTAAGCAACACCGTGGTCACTAAAGCGACGTCTGCTTAGGCAAATTGGGATCACTAACACGACCCTCAGCTGGCAGCCAAGGCCACTAAAGTGGCATAGTTTCTAAGTGGCAGAAGGTCAGTAAAGTGACTATTACTTAAGTGACCCCCAATCCTCTTAAGCGACTGCATGATCAACAGAGGCATCAAATTTTTCTAAATCCAAATGAACTCAGATCGAGTGCTCGAGATTTGGTTGGAATCTCGTGCATGAAAACAAACAATTATTCCTTACCAAATTCAACATTTTGAACTCAATCAATCTATCGAAACATTTATTCAATATCATTTTGATTAAATATGAGTCCCACACGTAGTTCCATTTGAATAAAATTCTACCCAATATCTCAAAACGAGTCCAAATGCCTCAACACTTGACGAAGGATCTCCCTAACCTAAAATCAATGTTTCAAAGATGATGGCACTATAATAATTCTCATCCAAGATTGTTTACTAGGATTTTTTGTCCAAGACCAATTCCTTAACAACTTAAGCTCCAAAATAGGAAAATGAACATAAAATCCAATCAAGTTGTCTGATAATCAAATTGACAGCTCCAATAAGTCATAAATTACCTGTAGCTACTATGAGAAGGCTCAAAATACTGGATACATATAGAAATCAAGAAAATAATTTGGAGGGTCACCACACTCTCTTTTCATGCCATTTTTCTAATAAACATGATTTCATTCTTTAAATTTTTTACTCAAAAAACTACTCCCTCTATCCTTTATTAGTTGATTATCTTACTAAAAATAGTTATCCCATATTAGTTGGCCACCTTACTAAATCAAGAAAATATTAATTAAATTTTTTATATGTTATCATTTTCTTTAATAAAAAGGCCATTTATTAGAAATAAAATAAGCCCATTGCTTGATCTAGTAAAAAAAATAGACCAAACCAAGCCAATAGTAAATACAAAAATTGGGTCCAAAACTAGAAAAAAAACAAAACATAGAAGCTTGAAAGTAAATTAACAAAACACAAACAACAGCTACATAAGTCTTCTCTTTTTCATCATTATCTATCGGAACCTAAAGCTGCTCTTAGTGTCAAGTCGAGCTAAAGATAGGTTTGTCATGGTATGAAGAAACTCAAGATCTATAAAAAGTATATATTTTGGATGATTTCATCATACAAGGCATTTTCAAGTCTCATAAATGCCATTAAATTATTCCAAGCAAAGACATCTTCAGCTCCTCTCTCCACAGGTCTATGTTTCTTTGACTCAGTATCAGCTACTCTTCACCAGCTCTATCACCAACCTTATCAGGTCTCTTTCTTTTGTTAAAGTCCCAATATTGCAGTATTTTAGTCTCATAGATTCCCTGAGCTTTCTAATGTAAATTTTTATTTTGGTAGGTTGAACTCATCCCCAACATCTCCATTTGTCTACAAGGAACCACGACTCTTCTGTAAGGTATTTTCCCTTTTGCACTCATGTTATGTTTCCTCTTCATGATGTGTTAATGTTTCGTTATTTATGAAAGTAATTCTCAACATGATGATTTTTCCTTGCCTATTTTCCTACATTGATTTATTGATTTTCTTGATCCTATATGCTTTATCTTTTTTCCTAGTATCATTGCTCATGACATCTCATATTGTTGAAACCTTTATTTAGAAACCTTCTGATTCTAAGATTTGGCACCTAACTTGTCCATATTTAGATTGTCTTTTCATCTCCTGGAATATCCTGCATTGTTAGGTAAATTACTCTATTTGTACCTGCAAATAAAAACCTGGTTAGCAAGAAAATCTACAAGCTTCTTGCCCTCCCAATATATATGCTCCACCGCTACATCCACATTCCTTATTAGAGCCATGATTCTCTTTATTTCCACAACAATACACCAAGATACCTCCTATATTGCATCCAAAATTCTTCTTATTAATAAGAAATGAGTCTATAATACGGAAGTAATTTTGTTGAACACAATAGTCCAGTCAGTGTCTTAGTGCTAAAACTTCAGCAACTAAGTTGGTATTCTCTCCAAATTTAATTCCCTAAGCATAATTTAGGTTCCCAACATCAGCCTTTATACAAATTCTCTTGAGCTAGGTTTTGGTTTCCGTTAGATGCTCCATCAGAATTATTCTTAAAAGATTTTAGTGAAGAAAATTTCTAGTAAACCATCTTACACAAAATTCTAAGGGTATAATTCTCCAAAAATTTCACCAAATGTATCCATGAGGAAGGAAGATTCTTAAGCCATGGAAAAGTACATCTAGCCATATAAAAATATTTTTGCTTATCTCCTATCTCATGCTAGTATATGACATCCTTCTTTCATGTTTAATAGAGTTTCTTTTTTTCCCAATCTACCAAAGAATGAACGTGGGAGCAACTTTACATATTGGTTTCAATTTTGGTGCTACTTCCTTATTCCACCATTTGTAAATAGTATCTTTTACTTGAAGAAATGGTCCATCCATCCCTGCACCTGCAACAAACTAATTCCAAATGTTACTAGGTATTCTATATGACATGAATAAATGTTCAACGGATTTCTGTACACCCTCAGCACAGCACAACAAACAATATTCTGTTACTCTACTGTTGATCAGAACTTTTCCAACTGGAAGTCAATTCTTAAACAACCTCCATAAAATATTTATTTGAAAAGCTCTTGAGTCACTCCCCTTTGTCTCAAGCATTCCCAGGAAGAACTAATGTTGAACTTGTCAACATCCACCAAGGCTTATCCTATTCCTCATTCTGCATAACACAATTCGTATTCTTGATTAAGTGATTACATACCTCTTCTGTGAAAATATTCTACATTACTTCCATATTCCATTCTCCATTACTAAATAATTGACCCACCTCCTCCAACTGATAATCATATTCCTTGTTAATAGGCACTACATAGTAAAGTGCACCTAAGTGTGTCAAATTAGCATACTACACACTAGATGGACCAGATTTTAGGCTCTCACCATATATCTTGATCAAGTATGTCTCTAGCTTCAAGCATGTACTTTCAATTCTTTGATCTTTCCTTCCATTCAACCATATAAGGTCTCTATTTTTGTAGTATTTACTCCACATAAAGTTAGTTCATAAAGTTTCTTGATTTCTAAAAATCCTTCATAGTTTTACAAGTAAGACTTTAAAAACATCAATTAAGGATCTAAAATACAAATCTTCGTCTTATTTAGGAATGCATATATCTGACCCGACCACGTAATGCTTGTTTCTCCATGTCTTTGTAAAATTTTGTAAGAATCTTGTAAAAAATCTATATAAATTATATAGAACACACTTTGGAGAATTTATGATAGATAAAAGATATACAAGGATACTATTCAACATATTATTGATTAACATAACCTTACCACCAAATAAGAGTATCTTCCCTTTCCAAGCTTGTAATTTATTGTGTACCTTTTTATTAATTCAACAAAATGAACCTTTTCTTATTTGCATGTTCAATTAGGCATCTTAGATATATTAAAGTGAATATACCTCTACTAAATCTAGTAATTTCTTCCACCTTCCTAATTAGAGCATGAGTAGTTTTATGATACACAATAAAAGCACCCTTCTCCTTATTAATCAATTGAAAAGGTTGTGCCTCATTATCCCAAGGAATATCCATAATCATCTATAAGCAATATTTTTTAGCAGAGGCAAAAATAATAGTATCATAAACATAGGCTAAATGGACAATATCATCACACTACTTTGGAAAAACAAAACTGTTAAACTCAATGTAATTATATAAAGAGTTTAAGACTCTAGTTAGCACTTCTACTGATAAAATAAAAAATAGCAGGGGACGATGGGTATCCTTGTTTCTCTCTTCTTGCAAAATGAAAAATTCATATGCCTGCCTATTAATAAGACTAAAATATCAGTTGTTAGCAACCAATCTTCAAATCATATCAACCACTCAAGAATCAAACTCCATATTCTCAAATACCTTGATTAAGAATTGTCAGCTAACGCTATCATAGGCCTTCATCACATAAGGTTTAATCATAATATTTGTTGGATTTCTCCTTATTTTAATATCTAAAATCATCTCTTAAGAAACATAACATTTTCTATGATACTCTTGCCCTTTTCAAACCCTGACTGATTCCTTGAAATGAGAATAGGTAATAGATCTTCTAACCTATCATGCTTCACTCTTGAATCTGTTAAGAAAATTAATCAAACTTATTGTTCTTATTTCATAGATAGTTTGCGTAATGTCTGTTTTAGGCAATAAAACCGGGTGTGTATGAGTAACTAATTTGGAAAGAGTATTGCCTTTTACAAAAATCCACTACTTTAAAAATGTCCCCTCTCACTATTTGCCAGCAACTCTGAAAAAAGTGACAGTATATCCATGTTGACGACTAGAACTATATTTTTAAAGGTCAAACACCACTTTCTTGACCTCCTCCATAATTGGGTTGGTATTTATGGAAATATTCATCTCCAATAATCAAAGAATGTAATGTGGCAGCAATGGGAGCTTTGCATTACCAATATTGTTTGTAAACTAATCCTGGACAAAAGAAGCTACCTCTGTAGCCACCTGTTCATCACCCTCAACCTAATGTCCATCAGCCTTCATAATTTTGCTTACAAATATTTTCTCCCTCCTGTTTACTAGACTATGAAAAAATTTAGATTCTTCTCTCCTTTTGAAAACTACTAAATACCTACTTTTTGTCTTCAAAATTCTTCTTCATAATGAATATATTTCTTCAATTCTGCCTATGCCCTCTGTAAAACCACTCTAATTTCTGCAGATGATTCTTCTTCAAAAAGATCTTTTCCTTAATTACTCTAATGATAATCTACCTAAATATATAACCAAAACTTTCTCTACTCAAGATAGTCAATGTAGTCTTAGTTCTTTTAAACTTTTCCTTTAGGCTAATAAATATGTTAGAGCTCTCTGATATATATCTAGCTTGACCTCACCATTTTTTGAAAATCTTCCTTTTAAACTTAAAATTTTAAAAATCTTAAAGGTTTTCTGACACAAGTCGATTGATTCTCATGAGAAAGCAATAATGAGGCACGGTAAGAGCCACTCCTAGCAAAATTCTCATTTTCCACAAAAACATTAATGCCTAAAAAGGCTTGATTCACCGTCAGTCTATCTAATCTTTTGAAAAATGCACTCACTATCAGCTCTTCCATTCCACCAAGTAAATAACTACCCTTGAAGTTGATGTCAAAAAGCTCACAAGAGTTAACACAAAATTCTAAGTCCTCGTATTCTTATGGATATACTAAACAAAAAAAATTGTTATTCATCACTCAGAATGATATTAAAATCACCTACCACCAATAAGGGAAGTCTTATATTCATGCTAAGATTATATATGTCATCCAAAAGACTAACCCTCTCTTACGTATCAAATTTATACACTAAGGTAGTGATTAGAGACTACGTAGATTCCTGATAATCCAATTTTAGTGGCAACTGCTACTCTAAATCTAATAACATACCTACCTATACATGCTCTTGAACAAATACTCAAATCTTTCTATTCTAATTATAATTAGCATAATTCATCCCCAACCTTCTCTTGAAATCTTGAAAATGTTTCATTAATGCGATAATTGAGACCTTGTGATATTTTGTATATTTGAACTCAGTGAAATGAATTTTAGGTCCTCATAGATCTTACATTCCAAACCAATACTTTCATCTTCATTTGTAAATTGATTTCACATTTCTTACATAGTTATCCCTTGTAGGCTTCTATTATTCTTAGTGTTGTCAGATTTAGAAATTGATTATGGTGACACACCAATACTATTCATAGCCTGATTTTCTTTTTTTGAAAACTATCTTCTTCCTTATTTTCTACTGGATCTATA
The DNA here is from genome assembly GCF_002878395.1 of Capsicum annuum. Classification (NCBI taxonomy): domain Eukaryota; kingdom Viridiplantae; phylum Streptophyta; class Magnoliopsida; order Solanales; family Solanaceae; genus Capsicum; species Capsicum annuum. The sequence goes on from NC_061117.1 coordinate 135,848,187, forward strand.
TGTTGGACAATCTTAGCATTACCTACTCCATCCTTAATCTGATGAGACATTAAATCATGCATTGTCTTAACAAGAGAAATTATTTTACATGACTCAGTTGCTTCAGATACCACTGATACATCCTACCTAGTGGATGCTTCAACAAATTTTTAAAAGGTAATTTTGGCTAACATTCCTTTGCTTCCTCCGTAGTTTCAGAAGTATTTGAACTACCAATTTTCAAAGGTTCTTAATAGATAGCCTTTACCAATCTTATAGATCTTGATTAATCTAAATAAGAGAATTATTCACATTTTTCTATTCAGTGGTTATGTTTATTTAAGGTGACTACTATACTCCATCATCCTACTGATGTACCAATTGTTAATCATCTTATATAATGCGCAATTCCACACTTGATGCTTCCTTGGTTTCTGTTGATTCATCTTCTCATTTTTCGTGTTATGATGGCTTAAAACTTGTACTACTTTCATTGTTATGCTTATTTGTTTCATCTCCTGTATGTTTCATTTGGTCTTGATCAATGCCTTTCTATTCTTTTTGACTTTGTATTTGCTGTGAAGCCTTATTAACTTGTTCATCCGTTTCTTTATCTGCCTCTTTTTTGGTGTTTTTATGGTCATTTGTATCATTTGTTCCCCTACTATCATTCCCTTTTTCTTGCAACACATCAAAGGGATTCGTAGAATTGAGTCCTTTACAGGTGAAGTCGCCTCCACTGTAGATTCACTCATTACTTTGTATTTATCTATCCTGAACCTTCTATTTGTAGGATTCCACGTTGCTAGAACCACCTTTCCATTTATATATCTTCTTTGAACTAGAAAATTATTTCTTTCCTCCTTGCAGTTTACTTTCTCTTACATTTCTATCACCCGTTTTTTTAGCTGTGGGTGTAAACTCCTATATTTCGTCTCTTCATGTCCTTGAGTTTACTAGTGTTACAATATTTGGGCATCATGTCATATTGAATCCTTATTGATTGCACCATTGTTTCATTAGTCTTATTGTTTACTACTTCAACCTCAGCACAATTCGACAACGTTGCTGTTAAGTCAACTTGTACTTTTACTCTCGCATAACTAGGGTTTGTTTTATTGATGGTAGCCATATCAATTTGAATTGGTTTCCCAACTATAGATGCCAGTGATAAAATAAACCCTTTACAAAAAACACAGGAATAAGATTAGGAAAGGAAATTTAAGTCATTTCTTGTGTGATCTTCACATCATGTTTAAAACTGGCATCATATATGAGCGGTCTCATTTCATAAGCCACTCCATCTTTTGTATTAATATATTTACATAATCCTCCATTACGCTGAACCTCATCAATATATGTCTGTTTCTTTAAAGTCCAATTTAACAATCACCTTTGACCTTGCATTGTTTAGGGATTTGAACTCTAAGATCTTTCAATTCTGGCCATCCATATGAAAAATTTTCAATTACTGCAAGTTGCAATTCTTCAATTACATTCATCTTTTGCACCTCTTCTTCTGCCCGCTTAACTTTTGGAACGCTATTATTTTATTCTACAAGTTTCATGGTAATTGAAGGTAGCAGTCTCTCCTTACCTTGTTGCACATTATTATTAGGATTTATTAAGTCGGCAAATTTTAACTTATTTGCATTCACATCCTCCAAATCCTTTAAATCCTCCTAGGCAAAACACTAGGTACTACAGGCAAAGTAGGATTCTTAGGAGAATTTGGGTGGTATAGCTCTGGAAAGATTGTTGGTGATGTGAGAGAAAATTTCTGCCTAGTTCCGTCAGGCTGACTAGTGGCTGGACCTAGCCATGACAGTGATAGCAGCTAGTATTTAGTAGGTTCTTACGAGAAGGAGCAGCTAGAAATGAGAACTTTGTATTATTACTGTTGCAATTAATTCTTTTTAAAAGTGCTCATCTTTTTTTATAAAGTTTTCAAGCAGTTTTTTATGGGAAAATTAGTAAACTTACCTTCTTATTTATGATTTATTAACATGTGTGTAAGGAGAAAAATAACCAACTAATATGGGACGATGTATCTTTTAATGTTCATATCTTCAGATCAATTTTTGTTTATGTTTCAAAATTTTCGCCCAAAGAACGACGAGAAGAATCAAATACCATAAGTTTGTATAAATTTATGTGTGCAAATAGGGATTCCAAATTTCCAAAATTGAAGTTGTAAAAGGGTCCACCATTGATGTCCATTAAAAGCTTCAAGCTTTGAATTCATTATGCAGGTTTTACGAATTTGTGGTTTTATTTGGATTGGTCCTTTTTGGAAATAATTAAAATATCGTTCAAAACTCATATTTCCATTTTGAGGGAGATAGGCAAGTTTAGAATTGATTTTAGGAGAAAATATTAAAGTTTGAAGAAGACAAAGTCTCATAATTATATCACGATTGTAGTAGATTTGTATAAAAATTGTTTTAGACTTGTTTCATAATTGTATTAGAATCGTATTAAAATCATGGACACTACATTTATTATACATAATGAAGACGTCAGTCCTTTATTAGTGATACCAACCAAAACAATTCCACCTCCATTCATACTCACATACTTTTCGCATTCCCATATTTTACTATTGACTTTAAGCAAGAAAATTATTGCGATAATTTATAGCACTTATAATGCTTCTATAATACTCAATAAATTATAATACATATTGCAGACATCATTATATTTTTAATGATGCCTTCGAGAACAATTCATAAGATATATATACAAGCACAATTTATGAATAACATATAATACATATTGCAGACACCACTCCTTTACTCCTTTCTTATAGTACAGATACCATACATTTATAATATGGTCTGCAGTATGTATTATAAATGTATTATTCATGAATTATTCTTGTTTATATTCATAACTAGTAATTATCTCTAATATTTAATCTTTAATATATCAAAAGATTCAAGGGACTTAAAAATATTATTTGAATTTTTATCCTTTATTTAAAGTTTTCGCTTTAGATAAAATCATCTTTTTACTATTTTCTTTCGTTATTATTTTATTAAATTAAGGACCCCTACAATATATGGGAAGAGAATATTTACTATAATAAATATATATAAAAAATTGATCTTCCTAAACATATGGCAAGTAAACTCCTCTTTATATGAAAAGTTAAAACTTAAAATAACCTTAAATAATTTTAGTCCTTCTTAAAAGTAATTAATAGTCCTTAGCTTTCCCTAAATATAAAAAATCCTTTAAAATTTTATAATTGGGAAAAAATTCCTAAAATTTTTTCATCTTAAATATACTCCACGTTTTTCTATTTTTCTTTTATAAAAAATAAAGCTTTTATAATCCGAACAAAAAATCTTTCTCTAAATATAGCAAAGTGGATCCCTTTTATTTTTCTAAATAAAGAATTGTATAATTGGGAAAAAAATTCTTCCATCTCAGGTATACTCCACGTTGATTTTTTTTTTTTTTTAAATCTTTTATAATCTGAAAAAAATATAGTAACACCATTATAAATATGTTTGATGTGTTATAATGAATGTCTACTTTATTTCTTTTAGGCCGGTTAGTTACTTTAAGGCCAAGTTACTTTAGATAATTTTTTTGATATGAAGGTATGGAGGTCTTGTGTGCTAGGTTTCTCCTCTTTCTAAGAGGTTTGTTAGGGTCAAATTTAAATATTGTTTCAAGAAAATATTGAGAATTTTAGTTGTATGTGTCTAGAATTGAGAACCTTCGACTCCCAATTCTAAAGTAATTATTTCTCGAGTAGTTGGTAAAAGAACCTATTTGTTTCATAGTTTGTCTTGCTTTGATTTAGATTTTGATCATTAGCAATTCAAGTTTTGTATTACATGACTTGGGATAAATATGAAGCACACGTTCACACAGACTAGATAACTAAAATATACATATTCAAATATATAATTCTTTTAATTAGGGATTGTAAATTCAGCCAAATTAATTTGATCCGATCAAATTTTATTGGGTTGGGCATGGGCTATATTGAATATGAGTTATTTTTGAGTAAAACTTATCTTAAGGGATAGGACATTGGGTGGCCCATAGGAAAAATAATGCAGGAAATTGCATGTCATAGATCCAAATATGGGTGACTTTAGATATTTGATCCTAATAAGAAATCTCTTTAAAAAATGATCTTTCTTAATTTTTAAGTATAGTACAAGTATCATTTTGCCCTTATACACCTCAAATATATTTTTTAAACTTTTCATACTTATTTGTCTCTCAAATTTTATTTTTTATTATTTTCACTTTTTATTTGTTTATTTAATTTTATTATTCTATTTTTTATTATTTTCACTGTTAATTTTTTCCTTTAATTTTATTTTCATGTTTTAATTCATTTGTCTTAACCTTTATTTTTTTTTCTATTTTTTTCTCAAGCATTATCTATTTCTTTTTTTTTTCCTTTCTTTAATTCATTTGTCTTTAACCTTTATTTTTCTTTTATTTTTGATTTTTATCAGTTTTTTTTCCTCATTTTTCTCAAACTTTATTTTTATTTTTTCCTCTCATTTTTTATTTTCTCAAATTTTTAAGTTCTTCACTCTTTTCTTAATCATTATTTTTACTGCCTTTTTTTCTCACTCTCTTTTTTATTTTTCTATTTTGTTTGATCATCTTTTTCTTTTTTCAGTTCTCCTTTTTTCCCTCATTTTTTTCAAACTTTATTTTTATTTTTCCTCTTATTTTTATTTTTCTCAATTTTTTTAATTCTTCGCTTTTTTCTTGATCTTTATTTTGTTTCTATCCTTTTTTTCTCAATCTTTTTTTATTTTTTTATTTTGTCTGATTGATTTTTTCTTTCTCAACTTCTATTATATTTTGCTAATAAATAAAAAATTATATAATCCGCAATTTTATCTTCTTTTTTTTACATCAAAGAAAATTTAAGGGCATGAATTATTGTTACGAAGTTCTTTAAAAATTCTTGAGATAAGTCCTGTCTCTAAGGTGAGAGTTGTAGAATATCTCATAAATAAAAGCATAATGTGACAGTGTCAACTCTTGTCCGTGGGAGGCAAGAGTTGTAGAACATCCCATAAATGAAGACATAACAATGTAGTGTCAACTTTTGCCCGTGGAGCATAATTTGTAATTTGAAAGTCTGAGCTAAGTCTTGCCTCTAAGGCAAGAGTTGTAGAACATCTCATAAATGAAGACATAATGTGGTAGTATCAACTCTTTCCCGTGGGGCATAATTTATAGTTTGAAAGTCCTTGAGCTAAGTCTTATCTCTAAGACAATAGTTGTAGAACATCTCATAAATGAAAATATAACATGGTAGAGTCAACTTTTGCTCACGGGGCATAATTTGTAGTTTGAAAGTCCTTGAGCTAATTAAGTCTTTCCTCTAAGGCAAAAGTTGTAGAACATATCATAAATGAAAACATAAAGTGGTAGTGTCAACTCTTGCCCGCGGGACATAATTTGTAGTTTGAGAGTCCTTGAACTATGTCTTGCCTCTAAGACAATAGTTTTAGAACATCTCATAAATGAAAATATAACGTGACAGAGTCAAGTCTTGTCCATGGGGCATAATTTGTAGTTTGAAAATCCTTGAGCTAATTAAGTCTTGCCTTTTAGTCAATAGTTGTAGAACATGTCATAAATGAAAACATAACGTGGTAAAGTCAACTCTTGTCCATGGGGCATAATTTGTAGTTTGAAAATCTTTGAGCCAAGTCTTGACTCTAAGGTAATAGTTGCAGAACATCTTATAAATGAAAATATAACGTGTCCTCTAAGGCAAGAATTGTAGAACATCTCATAAATGAAAAAATAATGCGGTAGAGTCAACTCTTGCTCGTGGGGCATAATTTGTTATTTGAGAGTCCTTGAGCTAAGTATTGCCTCTAAGGCAATAGTTGTAGAATATCTCATAAATAAAAATATAATATGTAGAGTCAACTCTTGCCCAAGGGACATAATTTATTATTTGAAAGTCCTTGAGCTAAGTCTTTCCTCTAAGACTATAGTTGTAGAACATCTCATAAATGGAAACGTAACGTGGTAGAGTCAACTCTTTCCTGTAGAACATAATTTTTTGTTTGAAAGTCCCTGCGCTAAGTCTTGTCTCTAAGACAATAGTTGTAGAACATCTCATAAATCAAAATACAATGTGGTAGCATCGACTCTTGCCCATGAAACATAGCTTGTTGTTTGAAAGTCCTAGAGCTAAGTCTTGCCTCTAAGGCAATAGTTGTAGAACATCTCATAAATTAAAACATAACGTGGTAGAGTCAACTCTTGCCTATGGGATTTAATTTATTGTTTGAAAGTTCCTGAGCTAAGTCTTTTCTCTAAGGTAAAAGTTATAAAACATCTCATAAATCAAAATTCAGTGTGGTAGTGTCGACTCTTGCTCATGAAACATAACTTGTTGGTTGAAAGTAATAAGTCTTGCCTGTACAATGTAGTAGTGTCAACTCTTACCCATGAAACGTAGCTTATTGTTCGAAGTCGTAAGTCTTATCTTTATAATGTGATAGTGTCAACTCTTACTCATGAGATGTAACTTGAATGGAAGAAATAGAAGAAAAGAACAAAAATAATAAAAATTGCGGAAAAGGAAGAAAATGAAAAAAAATTAAAAAATAAAAATCAAAGAAAATGTAGAAGTTGAGAGAGAATAGGAAAAAAATAAAGGTTGATAAAAAAAGAAAGACTAAATAAAAATAAAGGTTGAGAAAAATTTAAAAAGAAAAAAAATCAAAGAAAAATTTAAAAAGTTTTTCTTTTGATAAAAGTAGACATTGAAAGGTGTAAAGAAAAAAAAGTAAGGATTGAGAAAAAATAAAAAGAACAAAAAAAAAAGAGGAAATAAAATATAAAAAATAAAAATAGAAAAAAGAAAAAAAAAAGAAGTTGAAAGAAAAAAGTAAGGGTTGAGAAAATTAAAAATAAAAAGAGAATAAAAAAATAAAAATCAAAGTAAAATTAAAAAGAGAAAAATAAAAGTTGAAAGATATAAATATGAAATTGTTATCCATTATGAGGATTATTTATGTAATTTACTGCATTGATCAGGGGTAATTTTGTTCGAAAAATATTAGTTAATAGGTAAAAATTATTTTAAGGAAGCTTTTTTATTTGAGGCTAAAATTTGAAAGCCACCCCAATTTGGATCTATTTTTCAGATTCACCCTAGATAATGCCCCAAGTTTTACCCATATCCCAAGGTAAGTAGTTTAGACCCCAAATAATAACAACTTAATGTCAATTTTCCTTTCTCACTCTCTCCCTCTTTTGCCTCTCTCACCACTCTCTCCCCTATCCCTTAACCCCCTTTTTCTCCCCCTCTCTTAGTTGGGCATTGAGAAAATTTGAAGATAAGGCTACTGGAAAATGGATAAGTATATAGTTGGAGAGTCCTACACTCAAAAAACACTATCAACATTCTTTTGTTGACTTTATATTCCCTGAATTTCAGATCACATTAATACTATCTCAATTAAATTATGACAAAATGAATTATTGGACCCTTGTACTTGTTCGAGTTTGTAATATAAACACCTCTACTTAGCCCTATGTCATCTAAATCATTCAACCCATCAAAACACAAAATTTTAAATCCTTTTTTGAATACTTCGTTGAGCTTGTTGCCCAAATGATAACACATAATTTAAAAATTAATGCCTAAATAACACCTAAAAAGTGACATGGAATAGTGTTAAAAATCTCAGAGAACTTTTCATTTTCTTATTCTTATTTTTTCATATAGGCACCCATACTTTACACTTTTACACTTTCACCATTGTTTCCACTTAATTCTTCGACTGTTCTTGTTGTTTTTATTCGATTTCCAAGCTATTTATGTAAGTTTATCAACTTATTATACTAATTATTGTATGTTCGAGTTTGTTTATTAGTTTTTGTTCGTGTTATTTTGTCACTTGTATGATTTTATCGGTTAAAACTATTTTTGTTAGAATTTTTGGGATTTTTTCTTTATTTCGTGTCTAATGATAGTAATGTTATCCTTTAATGACATATTTTTTTATTTTTATTATATTCTAGAATCCTTTTGTAAAATCACAATTTTGACTAAAATTATTAGTTTTTAAAAATATCTTGGGTATTGTATGCATCAGTGGTCTGTAGGGACATATCAAACATATGGAGAAGAATCTTGACACCTTTTTGCTTTAAAATTATGACTTTTTAATTCGAACTTTAAAAATTAGGACTTTATGTATGTATTTTGTACAAATTGACTAATTGTATGTGTTTTCTTGTCACTTTACAAGCATGCTAAGTAATAATTTCAATAATAATGACACTTCAATTTCACTATGGGTGTTGGTTTTTGTCAGAACCTGAGAAAATGTATGCCAATGGGATTTATAATCTTGAAAAGATTAGAATAGATGTAGGTGAGTGGCATATAATGTTGTTCCAGAAATTAGTACTAGAATTTGATATTGAAAAGATTGAAATGTTTGGATGTAGAGTTAACTAAAAGGGTGGTTATTGCATGTTAAATACCGATGTTTATGTTTTATGGTTTCTTAATAATCTGAAGGGTGGAGACTTTTTGATGTATGTGTGGTACATCAAATTAGTGTACCTTTGGATAAAAATAAAGTGAGACTTGCCAAAAAATTATCCTTAAAAATAGGATAGCCAAGTGTCCACAAGTCTAAGTCTGATGTGACACCCCGACCCTTATTTCTAATTTATAATGGTGATCCATTAGCCCCTGCGCCTTTAATTGAAATTATAGAGATGATGTGTTTTACCTCAACCATTTGATGAAAATAAAAATTTTAATTTTTATAAATATCACCCTCCTAGGTTAGATAAAGGGTAAGAGAAGGTTTTTGTTAAGTGTGTTTCTTTAGAAGACTTAGATGAGGGTCAAGGTATTGACTTCTCTTCATATCACTTTTAAACTTCTGATTCTGATGTAGATCTAGATAACCATGATTCTGATTCTTATTCACTCTATGATTTAATGGAAATGTTAATGATTTAAGTGATTTGGAGGAGTTGCTTTAAGTTAGACAGTCCAACATCTAACATAATAAATAAAAGGATAATAAGGTGAATCTAGATGAGATAACGTCTGGTCCTATAGGTATATATAATGGTTTTGAAGACATTATATAATAAGAGGGGAATATATGAAAGTATATTGGATGGGAATAACCCTTATTTTGGTAGCTCAAATCCTGGTAGTGACAGTAGTGAAGATGAAGGAGATCCTATTGATACTGATGAAGTGGTAGATCTACTACCTAGAAATTTAACTACTAAGATTTACTTCGAACCAACTATAAAAAAGATCTTATTTTAGTTGTCTATGGTCTTTTTGATATATATTGAGTTTAAGGAGGCACTGCACACTTACTCAATTCAGAATGGTGGGAATCTTAAGTTGAAATCTAATGAAAAGAAAAGATTAAGGTCAAAGTGTAAGAATAAAGATTGTCCTTGGGTAATTCTTGGAAGTCTTGATAGTAGCATTAAAAATTTTGGTGTGAAGACATGCATTCCTATTCACAAATATTGTCAAAGGATAAGAAACAAGATGTGCGACACAATGTGGATTATTGAGCATTACAAGGTCAAAATTATGAGCCTTCAATCAAATTAGATTAGATTTAAGATCTTTCAAGGAAGGAGTATGGGTTATAAGTTAGTACAATAACCTATAGAAAGGAAAAACTCAGTTATGAATAAACATTGGGTGATTTCATAGAAGAATTTGCTAGGTTGTATGATTATGTTGCAGAGTTGAAGATTATAATCCTGGAACCACTATATCTATTAGGACATCCAAGAACACAATTCTAGTAAAAGAGGTGTTTATGGGAATCTATATTTGTCATGGATCTCTAAAAAATGGATGGATAGAGGGGTGGAAAAGGATATTTGGTTTAGATGGTGCATTTCTCAAGGGTATATATAAAGGTATATTATTGTCTTACATTTCCATAGATGGAAATAATCAGATGAACCCTAAAACATGGGAAATAGTTGATAAAGAAACCAAGGACACATGGTATTTGTTTTTTTAGGTGCATTAAACATGATTTAGGGCTTACAAGACCTAAAGATGAAGCACTGATAATGGTGTCTATTTGCGGATGCTATAACATCACATCTTTAGTTATATTTATTTTTCAATTTGCTATAACAATTGATATTTAATACTGTTATCTTACTACTATTTTTTGTTTGATAGGTTCTTCATATAGCACTTACTAATCTACTGCTAAATGTTAAGCATATATAATGTGCTAGACATATATTGGCCTGCTAGAAGAAGGAATGGTGGGGTAACAAAAGGAGGAGAAAATTCTGGCAAGTTGCCAGGTGTAGTACCTTGAATCTTAAAGCTCTAGACATCTTAAGAGATAGGCCAGGAAGTTAGCTTTCCAATGCTTCAAGTCTCATCTCAATCCGATGTCATGGCAAAGAGTTGTGGAAGGTTTCCCCGAAGGATCTAGTACACTGCCATGGCTGCCACTCAGGAAACGAGTCATAAACACTCGTGATGAGTCGTCACGAGTGTTTCATAGTCATTCAATGAATGCCCTAAGTTTCAGCCCCATGACCATGACTCCACTCCACGATTCGTAATCAGATATTACGACTTGTTGGGTGGGACTTGTAGTCACAAAAGTGTTCATCCAAGAATCAAGCGTCAGACTACGACTTCAGCCAACGACTCATAGTCAGTTGTAACGAGTCGTTACGTGGCAAGCCGTAGTCACACAAGAATATATCTAGAATCCTAAAATCCTAAGTTGCGACTTAGACTATGACTCATAACCAATCGTAATGAGTCATGAGGAGAGTCGTAACGATTGGGAATGTGTTTTACTGTATGTCTTTCTAGGGGATTTTATGTCTTTTACCACTCCCTTAAAAGCCAAACTCATGTCATTTTTTGCTTTCCAAGGGGTTGTATAAAAAGGCCAAAAGCCCCAATTCATAACATAATCTTCAATTTCACCAAAGAGAATCAAGAGAGACTATTTTCCCTTCTTCCTCAAACAATTAGGGCTTCCTTAAGAGCAAGACCGACCCCAGGGGTTTCATCCAAGCTTTTACTTCAATTATGTAGGATTTTCATCATTGGGTCCCTTCCATACATTGAGTCTCTAGAATTTCTTATTTTTACAAGTATACACCCTTTTCTTTATTTGGTGAAATTTCACGAAGATTATGAAATATATAATTTTTCTCTCAGTTATCTTGATTTTAAACCATGAAAATATATTCCCTCATGATAAGTGTGTTTCCATATGTTTGATAATGCAAATGTTCACTTCATGATTTGTTATTGGAATACGGGGTGTTGCTCATGACTTTCCCTTACCATAAATTGTTCAATAAGTCCTGAGAGTATTTTTTGTAATAGATAATGTTGTCGGGTTATGAACACCCAATACCTAAATAGTCATGCATGTTCCAAGTTACGAGTCATCCAGATCATGTTTATGTTGTTATACTCAGATTATTAACATGTTGAGAATTTATCAGTCCGAATCATGTTAAACCTTCACCAGTATTAAAGTCAGTGTAGTAGGGAGTAAAACTTAGCACCGAGCGAACCTAGGGATGAAAGATTACCTGCCAGATTAGGGTGAGACCTTTAGTAGTAGTTCCTAAGTTCCAGAATTATGTAGCCAATGTAAGTTATGAGAGGTTTTCCTGAAAGTTTAGGGTTGATACTCTCTCAGGGGCACCCGTCAGATTAGGGTGACTCCCTAGTTCTTCGGGACATCAGTGTAGTGGATCCACATAGCTAGTGTTAGTAACCGTGGCAATGTACTGTGTCACGCCCCAAACAGGGCCTGGCCATGATGGGTATCTCAAGTTCCACGTGGACCGGAGATCACCCTCTTCACCTAACTAAACCAACACAACATCCCCAATGTTGGATTAATTCCAAATATACAACAAGATTACAAAAAGAAAAGCTTAAAGCTAATTAAAACATGTCTATAATCTATTGACCTAAAACCAGCCAAAACATCCAACCAACGTAACAAAAATCCACAGTAGTTCAAAGAAAGCCTTCGAAACCAAGAACTAAAATTGAATATCAATAAAGTGTCAGGACATGCCTTCGATAATAGCCATTACAAATCTAGAAATCTTAAACACAAGGAACTTAAAACATGAAATGTTAACTTTCGATGTGTGGAAGCTCAACACTTCAACGTCAACTCACGAGCCAAATATCACACATGAATAACTAAGTAGGAGAGGTAGAAGTATGGCCAATTCCTGCATTACGTGGGAATAAAATATACATAGACAGTTAGCGGTTGGAGCACTAGCATGTAACTTAGGGATACAGAATAAAAAAATTCCATGAATAATAGTTCAAATCATTAAAAATCTCATGCACATCATCCAATGCATATACATATATATATATCACATGCCGAGATAGGGAACAATGCTTACAATGCATTTTAAAATCATAGTCTGGATTGTGTAGCTCAACCGTCATAACATACAAGGCACCCACAGGCTATATGGACCTAGCTCTTCCCCAGCTGGTAGGGCCCCAATGCGTGTGGCTGCACGAACCTGAGGGTATACATATGCTCTATGGGGGACTCGAATCTCCCTGCATATCAAGGTAGCATAAGCACCAAATAATGTAATAAGATATGGGGACTCGAACCTACAAATCATAAGATATTAATAATAAAGGGGACTCAAACCACCTGGTCATATAGACCCCCGCGTCGTCAACCACAGTCAGTGTTTGTCCCTCAGGACCTCCACTTTCACAAATCAGCTACATAGTCCTCATTAAAGACCAATTAAAACAATTTAACACACAATTCAATTCATTGAACCACAATTTATAGTTAGGCACATATTGTTGGTATCGTCAGACCAACTACACTTGCAAGATATCTTTAACATGCTGAAATAATATCTTTACTTGGGGAAATCACAAACCCCAAGGATTAATTACGCAATGGCTTTTGAAATACCAACCCACAAGGTTCAATTCAACATTATAATACAATAGTTCAAGAATAGTTAGATTCCCATATTTCTCATAACTACAATATTTTCACAAGGTGGGTTGGGAGACACCTTTAGGAAAACCCACTTTCCAACATTAAATTTTGAGTCCCTTCACCTCACATCCGTATAGGACTTTTGGCTACTTTGGGTTGCCTTAAGCCTATCTCGAATAACCTTTACCTTCTCCTTGTATTGGTGAACTAAATCAGAACCAAATAACCTATTTTCAACAACTTCAAACCACCGAATAGGAGACCTACACCTCCTACCATACAAGGCCTCAAAAGGAGCCATGCCAATGCTAGAGTGATAACTGTTGTTATAAGCAAACACTATAAAAGCCAGGTGGTCAACCCAACTAATAGAAAAATTGAACACACAAGCCTGAAGCATGTCTTTCTATACCTGGATTGTCCTTTCTGCTTGCCCATCCATCTGCAGGTGGAAAGCGGTGCGAAGGGTCACCATAGTTCCCAAACCTCTCTAATACGATCAACAAAAGTAAGAGGAGAACTAAGTACCCCAATCAGTTATGATGGAAACTAGAGCACAATAAAACTTCACGATCTTCTCAATGAACAACTTAGCATAATCCTCAGAAGAGAAATTTGTCCTCATTGAAAAGAAGTGAACAGACTTAGTCATCCTATACACGATAACCCAAATCAAATTAAACTGCTGGCGAGATGCAGTAGACCAACAACAAAATCCATATTAATTATCTCTCATTTCCATATTGGCAACTCAATCTCTTGAGACAAACCAGTGGGCCTCAAGTGCTCCACCTTCACTTGTTGACATATCATGCATTTAACAACAAAATTAGCCACATCCCGCTTCATATTATTCCACCAATAAATATCCTTAATATCATGATACATTTTTGTTAAACTAGGATAAACAGTATAATGCGAATCATGAGCTTTGGACAAAATTCTTTGTCGTAACCCATCAATATTGGGATCACACAACCTCCCTTGGTACCTCAAGATACCATTACCACCAATCTCGAAGACCATTACCTTCTACCTACCTACCTACCTACCTATATTATCCTTGATTTGCATCAAGATAGGATTCATCACTCGATTTTGTTTCACCTTAGCTCTAAAGATGACTTCACCATCTCTTGAACAATCATGCCACCATTCTCAAAATCTAAGAGACGAACTCCGAGATTAGACAAATAGTGAATATCCCTTACTAAACCCTATTTCTTCTTATCCATATAGAGATAAGTTTCCCAAAGACAACCTACTAAGAGTATTTGTAACCACGTTAGCTTTACCTAGATGGCAGTGAAGACTCATGTTATAATCTTTAAGCAACTCAAGCCACCTCCTTTGCCTGAGATTCAAATCTTTGTGAGTGAACACATTGTAGGCTCTTATGATCAAAATAAATATCAACATGAAATCTATACATATAATGCCGCCAGGTCATTGATGCAAACAACATAGTTAATAATTCCAAATCACGAGTTGGGTAATTCTTCTCATGGTGCTTTAACTTTTTAGAAGCATATGCAACTACCTTGCCATGTTGCATTAATACACAAGCCAGTCCTACCTAGGACACATCACAATAGATTACCAAACCACCAGTACCCTTAGGTAGGGTCAAAATTGGAGCCAAAGTCAACTTATCTTTTAACTTCTCGAAACTACCCTCATAGGCATCAAACCATAAGACCTTCACCTTCTTTTGTGTTAACTTGGTCAGAGGGGAAACAATCGATGAGAAGCTTTCCATAAACCTTTTCTAATAACCGGCTATACCCAAAAAGCTCTGGATATCGATTGGAGTCGTGGGTCTAGGATACTTCTTAACCACAACCACCTTTTGTGGATCCACCATGATCCCCTCACTAGAAATAACATGACCCAGATAAGTTACAACATTCAAAGAAAACTCTCATATAGAGAACTTATAATAAAGACGCTGATTCTTTAGGGTCTATAACATAAGGCGAAGCTGATCGGCATGATCTGCCTCACACTTGGAGTACACCAAAATATCATCAATGAAGACAATCATGAACAGATCCCAGAACTGACAAAAAACTTAATTCATGAGATCCATAAATACTGCCGAGGCATTAATCAGACCTAAGGACATTACTAAAAACTAAAAATGACGATACCGAGTTCAAAAAACAGTCTTAGGGATATCTATATCCCTAATCTTCAACTGATGGTACCTAGAATGAATATCTATCTTAGAAAAGAACTTAGCACCCTGAAGCTGATCGAAGAGATCATCAATCTTTGGAAGAGGGTACTTATTGTTTATAGTTACCTTATTCAATTGCCGGTAATCAGTACATATTCAAAGGGAACCATCCTTCTTACGAATGAACAAAATAGGTGCTCCCCATGGGGGACACACTAGGATGGATAAAACCCTTATTTAGAGGATCTTTGAACTTCTCCTTGAGTTTTTTCAACTCAGCTGGAGCCATTCTATACAGAGTGTAACAACCCATATTTTTGGGCTAGAACGTAAACCATCATTCCTACGTGTAAAGGTCTCAAAAGCCAATGACTCCTATAAAAATATAAGTATTATAGTCAATTAAGTAGTGTGGGAATCTAGTTGAGTATGAATCGAGATAATATAGGTCCCTTAATTCAATGATGAGTTGAAAACTTTTCTATTAATTGAGTTTTAGTGAGTGTCTAAACTTGGGTCAACTTCCATCAATCATAACTTCTTGTATATAACTAGGTAGAGTGCCTACTCTATACCAAATGAAAGATATTCTAGTATTATTTCCAAGGAAACCAGTTTTACCTTAATACGATATCGGAGTAAAAAGTTATGCTCATTTTACTTCGGAGTGTCTGACTGCCAAAAAGTGACGACGAAGCTAACGACTTGTAACTAGGTGATGACTAAGTTGATGAGACGTAAACTAAGTGATGGCCCATCAGCCCTAGTCGTTAGCCTAGGGTAGTAAGTTGTAAAATCCAGCACAAAAGTGACGACCTAGGTGACGAGCCATCACCTGAGTGATGGGCCATCAACCTTGGTCGTTAACTGATGAAATTTTGCGACTTTTTTGGTTTCTTTAGGGGTATTTTGGTATTTTTCTCACTCCAAAAAAATCTTTCCCACGAATTAAATTGCAACTTAAGCGTTATTAATCAACTTTTATCAGTTTTACAACATCTTAAATCATCTTCACTCTAAAAAACAATATCAAACTAGGGTCTTCCTCTAAGTTCAAGTTTTCAAGAAAAGGCTCAAGATTTGAGTTATAATCCTTAAACCAAACAACATAAGGTACGTGGGGTTTTTCTAAACTAATGGGCATGGTGAAATCGTTTTAATTATGTTTAAATGTTGAGAAATCATTAATTTACAAAAGGGTTTTGAATGTACATTTACAATTATGCATTGTTAATCCTTCTTGACAATAATGTTTTTGTCTTGAAGTCTAACCCTTAAAATCGATTTTGTTTATATATATATATATATATATATGTATGTATGTATGCATGTGGTTTGATGTTTGGAATTTGAATTGAGAGCAAGAAGAATTATAATCCCTCTCTTGTTATAAATCCCCTTGTTTTTATATGTTATGAATTATCAATTTCATACTGAGTAGCATGTTAAAAATGCCTTTAATGTTGTTTAAGACTTGATCTTAATTATGAATTAAAGATAGGGTGTTTCTTGTTTATATAAAGGAGAAGTGATGATTTTAAAGTGTTGCATGGTTTGTCACAAAATACTTAACCACCACATGTTTGATGAAATGTTGAAAAGAGAGAATCTCTACATAGTTTGAAATATGTTTTGGAAACAAGAACTCTCTTGCATTGTTTGATTGATTTGGTGATCTAAATATTGTTTTTCTTGAAAAGAGTTGTAATTTGAAAATGTATGGCTGAGAAATATGACTTGCAAGTCTTGGTATGATGGTACCAATATAGATAATGCCATGGTAACACAGAACAGAACAAAATGCAAATTTTTATTCAGATTTTTAGATTTTGTGCTTAGAACGATGCATGTTTAGAAAAGATTAAAATTGGACTTAAAGAGAGTTAGGTGGCTACCCGAAGAAGGCACGAGTTCAGAAAACTCATTGCCTGATACTGTGTTTTGCTAATATGGGTTTATTATGTTCCCAAAGAGGGATTATATGATGACCTAGTGCCCTGTGGCGTATCAGAACAAAAACTTTAACCTTTGTGGTAAACTTGGGTTGGGGGCTTGGCCGCCGAGTCAAGGGCTAATTCCTTATAGCCCGTGGACTGTAGAATTGTAGGTTGTACCACCTAGCTCAAAAGTAAAATAAAGAATGGTATTGCATCTACAGAATTGTTTGAATGATCATTTGAAGTTGCCCATGTGTTTTAAATGATTTCATGCACAACATTTTATGAAATGCTCTCACTTATGTTATATATAGAAGTACATTATTTTGGATTGATCTGTGTACTAGTATATTTGTATTGACCCCCTATATTTTAGGGTCTGAGGCTCAGTCCAGGGGTCTTGCTAACCATAGATTTTTTTAGACAGAAGTGTGTAGTTGGTGAGCCTTTCCTATTTTGAAAGACCTATTTTTAGGACATTGTTATTTCATTTTTGTTTTTGGTTCGGCTGGGGGCCGTGTCCCAGTCTAGATAAGATGTTTGTTTTGATGTATTAGAGATTTCGTAGACTAACGTTAGATGTTGTTAGAAGGTTATGAATTTCTTTTTGAATTGTTTAGTCGGATTATAATATTGACCATGATTTCGTGTTGATATGCATTTTCGTATTGTCTTTATAGTATATGAACATGTTCATGATTTCTAGAGAGTGAAGGGCGCTCGGGCCTTCATGGTTCGGGATACTCATCGCGGCTAGGGTCTCAGCTCAGGTCATCACACAAAGGGATAAAAATAGGACGATTGTTCAAAAAGAAATCAATCCCAAAAACAATCTTCCTATTAGGAGAAATACCAGGAAGATCATTAGGGAGTACCTCTGAAAAATCGTAGACCACAGGGACAGTTTGCAAAGAAAGACTTTTGGATCTAGAATCCTTAAAATGCGCTAAGTGATAGAGGCACCCTTTAGAAACCAATTTTTGGGATCTAAGATACGAAATAAACCTTCATTTAGGCATGAGGAAACCAATCTTCCCACTCAATAATCGATTCATTTGGGAATTTGAAGATGACCTTATGGGTCCAAAATCTAAAGAAGCATAACACGAATGCAACCAATCCATCCTAGTATAACATCAATATCAACCATGTCTAACTCTATTTGATCTACCAAAGTTTCTCTATCACCAACAGACACCACACAACCCTTGTAGACTCTCCTAGCACCCACAGAGTCACTTACTGGGGTAGAAATAGAAAAAGGGTACGAAATGCACTCAGGACCAAATCCAAAATGCAACAATAAATAAGGTCACATAAGAGAGTGCAGATCGGGGATCAAGCAAACAATACACATCATGAGAAAAGAGTTTCAACATACAAGTAACGACATCAGGGGATGCCTCGAATTCTTGACAGGTAGTGAGAGAATAGAGACAGTTTTGACCAATGTCGGAGCCAGAACAAAGTAGCACCCTTTGGTGCAGGAGCAAATGTAGCAGCAACATGAGTCTTATTTTCCCCAGAAGTAACTATAGAAGGAAAGTCTCTCTACATATGAACAATCTGAATACATTTGAAGCACTTGTTCCTCCCTTCTTCACAAATGCCACAATGCACCTGACCTCAAAATCTACAAGAAGGATATGATAGAGTTGACTGAGTCCCACTAGCCTGAGACTGTCCAGCCTATGCCCTAAAATCATCATAAGTTTACAAATGGTGATCACCTGATGGCTTCGGGTAGGGAGCACTACCCGTACAGTAGGAACCAGAATTTCCCTACTTATTCTTAGACTATTTTCCTCTATCTCTACCACTTTATTGCTGACTTCCACCCTAATCCGAGTAGCTAAACTTCTTACTCTTCCTCTTCCCAAATTCAGCCTGCTTCTTCTTCTCTTCTTCGACTAGCTGCATATCAACCAAAAGCTGAGAAATAGACATATCATTGTTTAACTAGGTAACCTTACATTCCAGAACAAGTCTCGGGACAACCCAAATGCAAACTTCCTCATTCTATACCTCATGTTGGACACCAACTTTGGAGCATACCAAGATAACTGATGAAATATTAAGGAATACTACTCGACTAACATCTTGCCTTGATTCAGGTTAATAAACTCTTTCGCCATTGCCTCCCTCAACCCTTGAGGAAAGAAGCAGTCTAGAAAAGCACTAGAGAAATCATACTATAAAGCAGAATCAACATCATCACCCTTAGACTATTATTATTCCTCATACCACTGATACGCCAAATATTTCAATTAGTAAGTGGTGAACTCCACACCCTCCATATTAGTGGCATGCATCATACGAAAGATCTTTTCCATCTCATCAATGAAATATTAAGATCTTTCTCAACTTTAGAGCCAATAAAAATAGGAGGACTCAATCCCATGAATTGGCCAACTCTAATGGCCTTAGAGGATGGAGCAATAGAAGCAACCCGTTCAGTTTAAGAGTCCACCAACTGGGTAAGCAAGTGAATCAACTGGCAAAACTCAACATTAAACACATCAGCTTGAGGTGCTTGAGAGGGAACAAGGGGAACCAGTGGAGCTCCATTAGGGAAATCAGAAACACTGACACTAGACCGGTCTAAACACGTAGATTAAGATGACCTTTGTCCACATTGTCCTCAGTCTGGATCGAAGAGCTCCCACGACCATCAAATTTTCTTGTAGGCATGATCTGAAAGACAACAAATGGGAATTAGAGGGATTCAAGATCTTAGACTCTACAGCTAAAAATAGTACAACAATAAAGGGAAACATTCCTAAATTCCTCGTAGCTCCCTCATTATAAGGGTGGTGTGCTACACACCCATAAACGAGACTCTACTCGACATAGCTTTGTTGGACACCTAGTGACACTAAACCTAGGCTCTGATACCATCTTTGTCATGAACCAAACTAGATCCTAGTCATAATGGGTATATCAAGTCCCACGTGGATTGGAGATCACCTCTTTATCTAACTAAATCAACACAACATCCCCAATGTTGGATTAATTACGAGCATACAACAAGATAACATAAAGACAAGCTCAAGGCTAACTAAAACATGTCTATAATAAATCAACCAAAAATCGGCCAAAACATCCAACCAACATAACCCAAATCCATAGTAGTCCAAACAAAGCCTTCTAAACCAAGAACCAAAACTGAATGTCAATAAAGTGTCGGGACTTGCCCCCGATAATAGCCAAAACAAGTCTAGAAATCTGAAACACAAGGAACCAAAATCATGAAACGTTGACTTCCGATGTATGAAAGCTCACTACTTTAATGTCAACTCACAAGCCAAATATCAAACCTGAATCACTAAGAAGGAGAGGCTGAAGTATGACCAATTCCTGCATTGTATAGGGATACAACGTGCATAGACGATTAATGGTTGGAGCACTAACATGTAACTCAAGGATACAGAATAACATAATGCCACATCATCCAATACATGTATATATATATCACATGTCGGGATTGGGAACAAGGCTTAATATCCATTATAAAATCTTACTAACCGTCATAACATACAAGGAACCTATGGGTTGTATGGGCCCAACTCTCCCCCAGCTGGTAGGGCCCTAACACATGTGGCCGCACAATCCAGAGGGTATACATATTTACTATGGCAGACTTGAATTTCCCTGCATATCAAGGTGACACAAGCACCAAATCATGTAATAAGATATAGGGGACTCGAACCTCCCAATCATAAGACATTAATAATAAGGGGCACTTAAACCACCCAGTCATATAGAACCTTGAGTCGACAACTGTGGTTTCTACTGTTTGTCCCTTAGGACCTTCACTTTCACGACTCAAATACACAGTTTTCTTTAAAGCCTAATTAAAATATTTAAAACACAACTCTTTTCATTGAATCATAATTTACAGTTAGGCATACATTGTAGGTATCATCATACCAACTTCACTTGTAAGGTATCATTAACATGCTGAAATAATGTCATTACTTGGGTAAATCATAACCCCCTAAGTTAAATTATGCAACAGATTTTGAAAACACAAACCCATAAGGTTCAATTCAACATCATAATGCAATAGTTTAATAATAGTTAATTTCCCATATTTCTCATAACTCCAACAATTACACAAGGTGAGGTTAGGACCATAATAACCTCAAAAGTCAGAAGTTTAGGGAATATAACAATTCCCAAGTCCATTCATCATACCAATGCACCCAGAGATTAAAAACCATAGCTGAAACATGAGTAATGCACATTACAACCATGGGAAAATAATTAATTGACCATTCATGTCAAAACCACCAATCATGTCAAAACCCAAACTATTAATCACGTAAATAACCATGAACTTTCATACAATAGAGATATTAAGTTTACGGGTAGAGTCACATTCCTGAAATATCAAGTTTCACTAAGAGAATTTAACTCTTTAGCACTTGGATGACCAACTTGATGAAACTCTAGCTTGACTTTCTTGATGGAATTTAGAGAGCCTTTTGGAGTGTTTGAAAAGTTACTTGGATTGGTTTATGAGTGTTAATAACACCCTAAATGGGGTTATAAGACGTGATTTTTAATTTGTGTATGAGGTAAAATATCTAGAATGCCCTTTAGCTGAAAATGTGCCGCATTTTACTACAGATGAACTACTTACTCGTAGCTACTTCTGGCGGCTCGTCACCATGAGTCGTTACCAAGGCAGAACCACAAAGGCACCTTATACTTATGACATTATAACTCAACCACATGACTCATAATAGGACCCTACGAATTGTAGGTCCCAGTCATAATCAACGCAGAACCCATTTGGGGTATACACTGGATATCCTACAATTTACACCCCACGACTCATAATAAATCCATATGGCTCATAGTGAGCCACTCAGACTGACACGACCTTACCCTAGGCCTTTTTGTAATAGGCATACTAAGTCCGACTTGGGCCGAAGACCACCCCCGTTACCCAACCCAGCCTCTAGCCGCCTGCCTTTAGTTGACTGAATTTTGAACATATAACAAGATAACATAATTGGACAAGGACTAACTTTGGGATAGGTCTATTCCAAAACCAACCCTACGAAGTCATCTTGTCCACCACATCGTACCAACCAAACCACCAAGCCAAACTAATACTGAACTAAGGTCCATAAAATAGGCCATAACAAAATGAGTTCTAAATCATAACATAATTAATACACAAATGAAATACGATGGAACAATAAGAAATTATATCCAATGATGTCAGTCTCAATACAAATGCTAGTATTAAGGCTGACACCGATACCAATCCCGCCTACACTAACCCATAGCAGTACAATAAAGCCTCTAACCATAAGAGTAAGAATATCCGTTTGGGACATGCCCCCAACCATAGGAAAAACCAATATCCAAAAATAAATCAAAATATCTAAAAATATACATAGCATGAAATGGAGCCTTCTGGATAGATAGAAACTCACCACTTCAATCCAAAATCTGTCACCTAGTCAATCGCTATGTAGGAGTAGAACGGTTGGTTCCTACATAGTATGGGTATACAACTGTCCGAAGATGAGTTAGCGGGTGAATGCTAGAATAAACTCAGGATAAGGATAAAACAATGCCATTTATAAAAAAAATAGAACCATCCATAATGCATACAAACCGTATATATATATATATCTGTCGGGAAAGAGAACTAGGTTTAGCATGCCTTTAAAACCTTTAACTGAGCTATATAGCTTTGCTATCCTAAACCATCCACAGGCTATATAGGTTCAGCTTCCCCTACTGAAAGGGCCCTAGTGCGTGAAGCCGTATGAACAGGGAAGAAAACCTAGGATGACTAGTACATCCCCCAAATATAAAGTGTGACATCATGCACATGGTCACTTGGACCAAACCTCACATCGACAAATATGTGTTTCAAGTTTTGGTCCCCCTAGGACCTATACTTTCTACAACTTTGCTACATACCCCGACATTATTGCCGAATTAAAACCATTACCAAGCACCAACCAATTCATTAACAATTTATTAACCAAGGCCATTAGTAGTGGTATCGTCATACTGACTATACTTGCAAGTTTTTTCCATAGCAAACTATATATAGGTTTAAGGGATTCCCTGTACCCTTTCATTAACCATATTAAACCACTTGGGGGATTCCCATGTACACCACAAGATAGCCATTAAGACATTTTACCTTTTCAAACCATTTAAACCATGTATAATTCCTTTACCAAGTTTAAAACAAGCAAAAGTTGCATTAAAAATAGTAAATGCTATGAAAACATCCTTATTGGAATTTTGTCAAAAACATAGGGGTATAATATAAACAAAACCAATTCCAATTACCATTTTACCATTCCCATGCATTGCAATTATCCAAAACCACCAATTAAACATGTAAATACACAATTAAAACCATGGGAAACCATAACCAATCAGTTAAAATCAAAACCCCCAAATCATAGTTGTAAACTCAAAATCATACAACAATGCAATCATGAACCATTCATAAAAACCATGCCTTTAGTTAGAAGTAATAGTGAGGGAAGAGAACATGCCTTAATTGACAAAGTAGACGGAGAGAAACCACCCACAAGATCCCCAATTTAGTCCTCTAGTTGAAACCCTAGCTTCCTTTCCCAAACTCTCTTGAGAGAATTATAGTGTTTAGGAAGAGTTTTGAAGTGTTAATGAATAGAATAATAGGGTAATAACCTCCCAAGTGTGTTAGAAGTAGTAGAGATTTATTAGGATAAGTGGGGAAATGTCCATAATATCCCCACTTTAATTGCATAAAAATACCATAATAGGGGTACGGCTGACTCTCACGAGTTGTACCCTTTAATACGAGTGGTGCCCACCACTAGTATCCAAAGCCTCAACCCTTTGACCTAACACTGGACCATGTATGACTCATCCTACCTAAGTCATATTAACAATATACGATCCGTACCCTTCACCTGTATCCCTGGCAAAATAGAATCCACAGTAGTTGTGAACACTGACCATACTACGAGTCCTTGTTATGACTCGTACCTTAGCTTACGGCTCATGGTGAGCCACTTATACTCAGATCCAACATAAGTTACCAAGTCTAAGATTAGGCTAATGAAAACCCATACCAAATGATGTGTATCTAATCAAACGACTCATACCATTCAAGTCATACCCATTTTATTGACCAAAATCCATCCCACCAACTATCACTGGTCAAGATACGACTAGACCATACTATTCTAACCCCAACATACAGCTTAAACCCATGAATCGTATTGGTCTAGAGATCGAAATTCTAGGAAATTTTCTCTAAGGTCCAGAAAGTAGGGTGTTTCAGTCTTTCCCACTAGGAACATTCATTCCCGAATGACGGACAAGGTTGGGGTAACCACACGCACAAGTCATTTGCATTATCAAATATATTTGCAATCTTTAACAAAGTTTGAAAACAAAGAGGCAAAGATATTAATATTGCCTTTAACAAACTCAGAAAAAGATGTGTTAAAGACACATACCTTCAAAACAAATACCAGGAGCAGAAAACAAATGCAGATACTTGGACTCCATGTCCTCCTCCGCTTCCCATATAGCTTCTTCCACCTTATGCTTCCACCATAGAACCTTAACCAAAGCCACATCATTGGTTTGCAACTGGCGAACCTGCCTATCCAAGATCTCAACTAAGATGTCTTCATAAGACAGAGAGTCTGAGATACCCAAACCCTCCAAAGGAACAATCGAAGAAGGATCACCAAGACACTTCCTACATGGAGACATGAAATACCGAATGAACCAAGATAAAGCTATAAGGAAACTCTAATTTGTAAGCAACATTTTCAACCCTCTGCAAAACCACATATGGACCAATATACCAGGGTTTGATCTTCCCCCTTTTGCCAAACTGTATTACTTCCTTCATGGGAGATACATTGAGGAACATTATATTCCTAACCTCAAACTCCAAGTTTCTATGCCTAACATCTGCATAGGACTTATGGCAACTTTGGGAAGCCTTAAGCCTATCCCGAATCATCTTTACCTTTTCCATAGCCTTATAGACCAAAGATGGACTGAACATATCCGCCTCACTGAGCTCAAGCCAACCAATAGGAGATCTACACCTCCCACCATATAGTGCCTGAAAAGGGTCCACACCAATACTTGAATTATAGTTATTTTTATAAATAAACTCTACCAAAGGTAGATGCTCAACCAAACTGCCACCATAATCAACCACATATGCCCAAAACATATCCTCCTACGTCTAAATAGTTCTGTCTTCTTGTCTATCTATCTGAGGATGAAAAATAGTACTCAGACTCACCATAGTCCCTAATCCTCTCAATATAGACCACCAGAAATAAGATGAAAACTGCATACCATGATTAGAGATAACCGAAATAGGTACCCCATGCAGCTTCACAATCATACAACAATAAACTCAGGAAAATCATTCATACAAACCATGCCTTTAGTTGGAAGTAATAGTGAGGGAAGAGAACATACCTTAATTGACAGTGTAAATAGAGAGAAACCACCACAAGATCCCTAATTTAGTCATCTAGTTGAAACCCTAGCTTCCTTGTCCAAAAGCTCTTGAGAGAACTAAAGTGTTTAGGAA
>NC_061117.1:135876896-135965264 GCF_002878395.1 Capsicum annuum
ACATTTTCCATAGGCTTAGAAACCAAATTCGGACCGACCATATCCGCATCACTGTGCTCAAACCAACCAAAAAGAGATCTGCATCTCCCACCCCATAGTGCCTCAAAAGCGGCCTTACCAATACTTGAATGATAGTTAATGCTGTAAGTAAACTCTACCAAAGGTATATGCTCAACCCAACTGAAACCATAATCAACCACACATGCCCGAAGAATATCTTCCAATGTCTGAATAGTTCTTTCTGCTTGTCTATCCATCTGAGAATGAGAAGTAGTACAAAGACTCACCTTAATCACCAACCCTCTCTATAAAGACCACCAAAAATAAAATCAAAACTGCATACAATGATATGAAATTATCGAAATAGGTACCCCATACAACTTCACAATTATACAATAATGCAATCATGAATACCATTTATAAAAAGAATGCCTTTATTTTGAAGTAATAGTGAGGGAAGAGAAAATGCCTTAATTGACAAAGTAGATGGAGAGAAACCACTAACAAGATCCCCAGTTTAGTCCTCTAGTTGAAACCTTAGCTTTCTTGCCCAAAAGATCTTGGGAGAATTATAGTGGTTAGGAAGAGTTTCTAAGTGTTAATGAATAGAATAATAGGGTAAATAACCTCCTAAGTAAGTTAGAAGTCGTTGGGACTTATTAGGGTAAGTGGAAAAATGTCCAGAATACCCCCACTTTAGTTGCATAAAAGTCCCATCATAAGGGTACGACTGACCCTCACGAGTCATACCCTTTGATACGATTGGTACTCACCACTCGTATCCAAAGCCTCAACCCTTAGACCCAACAATGTCCTATATATGAATCATCTTACCCAAGTCATATTTACAGCATATGATCTATACCCTTTACCTGCATCCCTGGCAGAATAGAATCCACAGGGGTTGTGAACACTGAACACAATACGAGTCCTGGGTACAACTTGTACCTTGACTTACGACTCATGGTAAGCCACTCATACTCAGATCCAACTTACATTACCAAGTCTCAGATTAAGCTAAGAAAACCCAAACCAAATGATCTGTATCCAATCATACGTCTCGTACTATTCAAGTCGTACCCACTTCATTGACTAAAATCCATCCTACCAACTAACACTTGTCAGCATACGACTGGACCATACCATTCTTACCCCAACATACATCTCATACCCATGAGTCGTATTGGGTCTAGAGATCAAAATTCCGGTAAATTTTCTAATGTCCAAAAACTAGTGTGTTTCAGTCCACTTCACTTGGAATATTCATCCCCTAATGAGGACAAGGTAGGGATAGCCACACGTATAAGTCATTTGCATTATCAAATATATTTCTATCTTTAACAAAGTTTGAAAACAAAGAGAAAAAGATATTAATATTGCCATTAACAAACATAGAAAATAAAGATGTGCTGAGGACACATACCTTCCGAACAAATACCAAGAGCAGAAAACAGATGCGAATACTTGGACTTCATGTCCTCCTCTGCTTCCCATGTAGCTTCTTCCACATTATAGTCCCGCCATAGAACCTTAACCAAAACCACAACCTTTGCTAGCAACTGATGTACCTGCCTATCCAAGATCTCAACCGAGACCTTTTTATAAGACAGAGAGTCCGAGATACCCAACCCCTCTAAAGAAATAATAGAAGAAGGATCACCAAGATACTTACTCAATACGGAGGCAACTCCAATTCATAAGCAACATTTTCAACCCTCTGTAAAACCACATATGGACCAATATACTGGGGACTGATCTTTCCTCTTTTGCCAAACCGCATTACTCCCTTCTTGGTAGATACCTTGATGAACATCTTATCCCTAACCTTAAACTCTAAGTTTCTACACTTAACATCTGCATAGGACTTTTAGCGACTTTGGGCAACCTTAAGCTTATTCCAAATCATCTTTACCTTTTCCATAGCCTTATAGATCAAATTCGGACCGAACATACTCGCCTCACTTAGCTTAAACCTACCAATGGGAGATCTACACCTCCCACCATATAGTGCCTCAAAAGGGGCTATACAAATACTAGAATGATAGTTATTATTGTAAGAAAACTCTACCAAAGCTAGATGCTCAAACCAACTACAACCATAATCAACCATACATGCTCGAAGCATATTCTCTAATGTCTGAATAGTTCTTTCTTCTTCTCTATCCATTTGGGGATGACAAGCAGTACTCAAACTCATCTTCATTCCTAACCCTCTCTACTAAGACCACAAAAAATTAAGTTGAAAACAGCGCACCACGATCAGAGAAAATCAAAATAGGTACCCCATACAGCTTCACAATCTCCTGAAGATATAGCTTCGCATAATCTTCCGTAAAAAAGGTAATCCTCACTGGCAAGAAGTGTGTAGACTTTGTCATTATATCCACAAAGACCCAAATTGAATCATATTGATTCCGAGATCAAGGAATACCGGTAACAAAATCCATATTGATTACCTCTCATTTCCATTCAGGCAAAAAAATCTCTTGATACAACCCACCAGTTCTCATGTGCTCAACTTTAACTTTTTGACACACTAAGAACTTGGCCACAAAATAATCAGCCACATACCTTTTCATACCATTCCATCAACACATCTCCTTGAGATCATGATAGATCTTTGTCGAGCTAGGATTTACAACGTAGCGCAATTCATACGCCTCAGCCAAGAACCTTTGACAAAAACTGTCAACATCGGGAACACACAACCTCTCTTTGTATCATAAAGTATTGTCACCACTAATTTCAAACACCATCCCCTTTTTCCCACCAACATTACCCTTGATTTTTATCAAGACAGGATCCAACACTTGCTTCTTCTTAATCTCTGCACCAAGAGATGATCAAACCACTTATTATACCATTAAACCTCTATCCTTGGAGTTTAAGCGACGAAATCTAAGATTATCCAAGCGGTGAATATCCTTCACCAATTCCTATTTTCCTTTCTCCACATGATCCAAACTCCCCATGCATAACTTGTTAAGAGCATTAACAATTATGTTGTCCTTACCTGGGTGGTAGTATAGACTCATATCATAGTCTTTGAGAAGCTTTAGCCATCTCCTTTGCCTGAGATTTAGCTTCTTCTGAGTGAACACATACTGTGGACAAAGATGTCTATGTGTACACCATACAAACAATGCCGCAAGATTTTCAAAGAAAAACCACCACTAACAACTCCAAATCATGAGTAGGATAGTTTTTCTTATGTACCTTCAACGGCTTAAAAGTATATGCAATCACCTTCCCATGATGCATTAAGACCAACCAAGTCCCACCCTAGATCCATCATAATAGACTACGAACCCATCATTGCCTTCTAGAAAAGTTAAAATAAGAGCTTAAGTTAGCTTATCTTTCAACTTATCAAAACTCCCCTCATAAGCATCCGACCAAGAAAACTTTACCTTTTTTGAGTCAACGTTGTCAAAGGAGAAGATATCATTGAAAAGCTCTCCACAAACTGCTGATAATACCCAGCAAAACCTAAGAAGCTCAAAATGTCGATTGGAGTCGTGGGTCTAGGACACCTTTTAACCATAGCCACCTTTCGCTGATCCATAATGATCCCCTTGCTAGAAATAATATGACCAAGAAAAGTTACAACGTTCAACAAAAAATCATGCTTGGAGAACTTGGCATGCAAATGTTATTCCTACAAGGTCTACAATACCACATGCAGATGATTAGCATAACCTATCTCACTTTTAGAATAAACCAGAATGTCATCAATTAACATAATGAAAAAGAGTTCCATGACTTTCCTGAAGACCTTGTTCATTAGATCCATAAATGCTGCTGCGGCATTAGTCAAACCAAATGACAATTACTAAGAATTCAAAGTGCCCATAATAAGTGAAAAAAAACATCTTAAGGATATCCTCCACCCTAATCTTTAGCTAATGATACCCAGACTGAAGATATATCTTAGAAAAGAACTTGGCACGTTACAATTGATCAAACAAGTCATATATCCTTGGAAGAGGATACTTGTTCTTGACTGTTACCTTATTCAACTACCGATAGTCAATGCACATCCAAATGGAACCATCTTTCTTGCGCAAAAACAAAATCAGTGCACTCTATGAGGATACACTAGGACGAATAAACCCCTTATCTAGAATATCTGTAAGTTGCTCCTTGAGTTCCCTCAAGTCATCCAAATCCTTTCTATATGAAGGAAATAGATATTGGACGAGTCTCCAAAACCAAATCAATACCTAACTCTATTTCCCTATCCAAAGTAACACCAGGAAGATCATTCAGAAAGACCCCAGGAAACATATTTTCCACCAGGACTAATTGTAAAGAAGGACGTTCCCTTTAGAGATTATCCTTCGAGCTCTAAGATAAGAAATAAACCTCCCCCTAGGAGATAGGGAACCACCCTCCCACTCTATAACCGGTTCACCAGGGAACCTACAGACAACCTTATAGGAAATTGAAGGACGTGTAAAAAGAGTTTAACCAATCCATCCTTAGAATAACATCAAAATTCACCAACGTCTACCTACAACAAAAGATACCACACACCCCCTATAGACTCTCTTAGCAATAACCGAGTCATCTACTGGGGTAGAAACATAAAAAGGATCAGAAACAACCTCAGGATCAAAACAAATACATGCAACCACATATGGGGTAATATAGAAAAGAGTGGATCTGTGATCAAGTAGATAATACACATCATGAGAAAAGAGTTATAACGTGCCAATAATGACATCAGATGATGCCTCAGATTCCTACCAAGATGCTTAAGCATACAACCTATTCCAACCAATACTAGAACTAGGAGTGGTAACAAAGTATACACGATACCACCGGTTGCAGGAGCAAAAGATAAAGCCACCAATACCTTATTTGCATAGCAATCTTATTAACAAGAAAATCCATGAGCCAGTGTCCCGCTTGGCCACACTTGAAGCATTTGTTCCTCCCTTCATCTTAATAACCTCAATGAGGAAGACAACAGAACCGACAAAGAGGGCATGAAGAAACTAACTGACCCCCACTTACCTGAGATTGGGCATTCGGTGTCCGAAAATTATCACCACCTTGGTGATGCCTATCACCTGACTACCTTGGGTAAGGAGTGCTAGTAGTAGAGAAGGAACTAAAACTACCCCACCTCTTTTCTGCCATTTGCCGCCATCCTGACCAACTCTGAGACTGCACACCTACCTAATCAAAAAACCTTTTTCTCTTTCCCTGTAATCTCTGAACTTTGCCTATTTTCTCTTCTCATTATCCACCTATTGTATATGAACAGTCAAACTGGAAATATCCACATCCTTGATTAGCAAAGCAGCCTTTCGTTCCAAGATCAAATCCTGATTCAACCCATAAGTGAACTTTCTCACCCTTACTCTCATGCCAGATACCAAATTAGGAGCATACCTTGACAATTGATGACATTTCAAGGCATATTCCTTAACAGACACCCTCCCCTGCCTAAGATTCATGAACTCCTCCATCTTTGGTTCTCTCAACTCTTGAGGAAAGAAATAATCTAGAAAAACACCAAAAAAAGCATACCATAAGGGTGACTTCTCCACATCACCTCTATTTTTATACCACTCTTCGTACTATTAGTACACAACATCTTTGAGCTTATAAGATGCAAAGTTTACACCTTCCATATTTGTGGCCTGCATCACCCTAAATATCTTCTATAGTTCATCTATGAAACCCTGAGGATCCTATTCTACCTTTACACCAGTAAAAGTAGGATGATTCAGTTTCATAATCTGACTAACCCTTGTGACCTCAGCAGACATCCCACCAGGCGTATCTCTCATGGCCTGAGCAACAACCAATTAAGCAATAGTATTAATAGACTAGAAAAATTCCTCATTAGTCACCTCACCTTGAGGAGGAGTTATAGGAATCAGAGGAACTCCAGAATAATTAAGAATAGGAACCTGAGATTGAAGATGAACTATAGAAGTAGGACGTGCCCTATATATATTGTCTCCTAATGGGAATAAAGAATTTCCTTGTGTTCCAGATCATCGAGGCTTTATTTGAAAAGTGAAAAATGAAGGATTAGAGAAGAATTCCATCACTTAGACTCTAAGCTTGAGAATAGAATACCAAGAAAGTAAAACATTCCTAAATACCTTGTAGCCTCTCTCATATGAGTGCGGTACGCTACAAACCCCTAGAAGAGACTCTACTAGACATGTCTTTGTGGACTCCCAATTGACCGTGAACCTAAAGCTCTGATACCAATTTGACATGAACCAACTGTTGTAAAGGGTATCCCAAGGCCGATCGAGATGGGAGACCACCCCCATTACCCAACCTAACATCAAACCGCCTGCCCGAGTTGGCGGAATTTTGAACATATAAGAAGATAACATAACTAGACAAAGACTAAGCTTGGGATAGGTCTATTCCAAAACCAACACTACTAAGTCATCTCGCCCTCCAAACTGTACCAACCAAACCACAAAGCCAAACCAATATCAAACCAAGGGCCATAACCAAATCAGTTTAAAACATAACATGATTAATCCCAAAATGGAATATGATGGAATAGTCAAAAATTATGTCCAATGATGTCAGCCCCAAAACCAATGCCAATATTAAGGTTGACATCCATACCAATCCCGCCCATACCAACCCATAGCAGTACCATAAAGCCTCTAACCAAAAGAGTAAGAATATCAAGTTGGGACATGCCTCTAACCATAGCAAAAACCAATATCTAGAAATAAATTAAAATGCCTAAAAATACCCATAACACGAAATGGAGCTTTTCAAAAAGATTAAAGCTTACCACTTTAATCCAAAAATTATCCCCAAGTCAATCACTATATAGGAGGAGAAGAACGGCCGATTCCTACATAGAGTAGGTATACATCCGCTCGAAGGCGGTTTAGCTGGTGAACAATAGCATGAACTCAGGATAAGGATAAAATAATACCAATTATAAAACTAAGTAAAACCATGCATAATGCATACAAACCATATATATATATATGACAAGAAAGGAAATCGGGTTTAGCATGCCTTTAAAACCTTTACCTGGGCTATGTAGCTTTGTCGTCCTAAACCACCCATGGGCTATATAGGTTCAGCTCTCTCTGCTAAAAGGGACCCAGTGCGTGAAGCCTTACGACCAAGGAAGAAAAATTGGGATGACTAGTACATCCCTCAAATAAGAAGTGTGACATTATGCACATGGTCACTTGGACCAAACCTCACATCGGCAAATATGAGTTTCTAGTTTTGGTCCTCCTGGGACCTCCACCTTCCATGGCTTTGCTGCACACCCCGCCATTATTTCCCAATTAAAACCATTACCAAATAACTATCCAATCTATTGACCTTTCATTAACCAAGGCCATTAGTAGTGGTATCGTCATACCAACTATACTTGCAAGTTTTATCCATAGCAAACCATATATAGGTTTAAGGGATTCCATGTACTCTTTCACTAACCATATTAAAGCACTTGGGGGATTCCCATATAACCATTTACCCTTTTTACCTTTTCAAACAACTTAAAACATGAATAATTCCTGTACCAAGTTTAAAACAAACAAGAGTTCCATTAAAAATATTAAATGCAATGAAAACATCCTTATAGGTATTTTATCAAACATATTGGGGGCATAATATAAGCAATGAATTCCAATTGCCATTTAACCATTCTCATGCAATCCAATTATCTAAAACCACCAATTAAGCATGTAAATACATAATTAAAACCACGAGAAACCATAACCATTCATTTAAAATCAAAACCTCCAAATCATAGTTTAAAACTCAAAAGCACACAATGATGAAATCATGAAAACAAATCATAAAAACAATGCCTTTAGTTGGAAATAACTGTGAGGGAAGCGAACATGCCTTAATTGACCAAGTAGACGGGAGAGAAACCACCAACAAGATCCCTAATTTAGTCCTCTAGTTGAAACCCTAGCTTCCTTGCCCAAAAGCTCTTGAGAGAATTATAGTGTTTAGGAAGAGTTTCTAAGTGTTAATGAATAGAATAATAGAGTAAATAATCTTCCAAATGAGTTATAAGTCGTAGGGCCTTATTAATGTAAGTGGGAAATGTCCAAAATACCTACAATTAAGCTGCATAAAAATCCTATCAAGTCTAATACTATGCTATGGAAAACCCAAATCAAACGATCCATATCCAATAATATAACTCATACCAATTCCAGTGACCAAAATCCATTCTACCAACTAACACTGGTTAGTATACAACTGTACCATACTATTCATACCCCAACATATGGCTCATACACATGAATCGTATTGGGTCCAGAGATAAAAATTCCAGGAAATTTTTGACGGTCCAAAAAATAGGGTGTTTCACATACTTAGAGTAAAATCAATCCACAAACTTATATGATTTAGTTATGACCCATCTCAATGACTCATCTTGAGTCTTTACGACCAATACCCTCAAGTCAAACCCAGGAAAGTAATTTTAACACCACTTTATAGACACCTTACAACTAGGATCACATGACCCATCAAGACACCCTATGATTCGTAGGGAGAGTCATAGTCAAGGAAAGGAGCTCAAAACTTAGTAAAATTTTCAAAGACCAAAAAATCGAGGCATAACATACAAACACCTTTCTAACAGGGGTTACAAGTTGAACTCTGATTTACTCAGATTGGGGCATGCCAGTTAAAAGTTAGCTCCCACAGTCCCAGTTCATTATTCAGATCATATTCATAATAGGTTTGCATGAGAAAGAGTTTAGTTTATCAGTTATTCAGTGATTCAACTTTGAAGATTATTTTAGTATATGCTTTCTTAGTCTGCATTTATTTTACATGTTTATGAATTTATGCTAAGAATTAATATGTTTATTAGTTTGTCCCTATCTCACATACCAATACATTCAATGTACTAACTGCATACTCTCTTTTGTACTATATTTATTTGATAATATAGGTTTGGATGCCTATTTCAAAGACCGTGCTTAGACACTTTATGTATCATTCAACAGCAGTTATGGTGAGTCCTTATCCTTCGAGGACATGTTATCCATAGTTATTTTCTGTATTCTTTTTATTTAAGTCAGGAAAAGTTAGTTGGGGGTTTGTCCTATCAACTCCTTATTTTTTAGAGGCTTTTAGATAGTTAGACTTGTTTCCAGTTTCTATCAGATATTCAGACATTTTGAATATTATATGTTATCAGAGTTTTCATTAGTTTGGCTTTCACATATGATTTTTAATTATTATCATATTCAACAGTCACAACAGATGCCAAATCATAGGTTAGCTAGGGCCACTTGTGGCCTTAAGCACCGTGTTACGACTAGGGGTAGCCTCGGGTCATGATAAGTAGAGTCTGTGCATGGGTGTGAATTCAACCACACTTATAGGAGAGAGGCTATGAGACATTTTAGGAAATTTTTCCTTCTTTCAATATTCATATCTTGCGATGGGGCATGAGCTCTATCAAAACTTCTTCTTCTAACTCATTCTCTACTTTTTAAAGAAAATACCTCCTAGAAAGGCTAACAAAAGAAGAAATAAGGACCAGTCTGCACCATCACCTATCCCTGTAAACCCCTTTAATGGTTAAGACACCCATGTTAAATTAAGTATCGATTTCATAGTTTTGTCCCAGTCTATAGCCGCTCAAAATAACTAGCATCTTGTTTCGCCGATCAACCTAGTATTGAACACGATAGCTTCTAGGATCCAAGACTTTACTCAGATAAATCCTCCAGTATTATCTGGATCCATGTCTAAGAAAGATCTATAAGAGTTATTACACTATGTGCAG
Source organism: Capsicum annuum (assembly GCF_002878395.1). Lineage (NCBI taxonomy): Eukaryota > Viridiplantae > Streptophyta > Magnoliopsida > Solanales > Solanaceae > Capsicum > Capsicum annuum. Next base: position 135,886,672 of record NC_061117.1, read on the forward strand.
AAGGTGACGGATATTATTGGTGCCATTCTAGAGAAAGTAAAAACTTAACTGCTTACTAGTTGAAGGGGTAGCTTATACTTGTGTTAATTAGTGAAAGGAGGACAGAGGTACTGATGCAGGGTCTGTAAAGTAAGATGAATTTTCTACTGCTTTTATGGACAATTAATTTCCACTTGAGTTGAGGGAGGCAAAGTGAAACATCCTAGGTTTCTGTCCCTTAGAAAATTTCCTAGATTTCTGTCCCTTAGAAAATTTCCTAGATTTCTGGTCTCTTGATAGGATACAACTAGGGAAAATGACTCGTACACTGGGATACGAATAGTATGGGTTAGTTGTATGCCAACCAGTGTTTTGGTGGGTTGGATTTGGTTTCTGGAAGGCTTGAGCATTACACTATCCTAGAACCAGTCGAAATTAGTGTTACTCTTGGAATGATCATTTTTCTAGATAGTAATTATTGTTATTCTTTCTCTATGTTCTTAGTTTTATTTCTTAAGTTGGGTAGCCATTTAATAGAGGTTTAGATGTTGGAAAACCTGAAATTTTTCATTGAATTAGCTTTGAGTTTTTGAAAAATAGAGCCGGACTCGAAGGGTGTTCCTGTCGCCAAGCGTATAGGAATAAAATAAAAGAATTTTAAGAGAAGAAAATTAGTATTTATTGCACTCAAAACTAATTATTGTAGAAGTAACATCTAAAGTAGATTTTGGTCCTAGGATAGTGTTTTCTCTCATCCGCAAAAATCCACATGAATACTCAAACCAACCAAAATGTAATAAATAGTGTTAATATTTTAGCTATCTCTAGTAAAATTACTAAAATAGAAAGTGATTTACAGAATTGGAATATTTCAAATGAAAGTTTTAATAGAGTCTATAAAACTGGACACTTTGATTTTGTTAAAAATTATAATATTAAAAAACTTTGGAATCTATTGTTGCTATTAATAGAAATATTGAGACTATTAAATTATTAGCAATTAAAGATATTAATAGATACATAAAAAATTACAAGTTCCTCCACATAGGTTTTGTTCTAGTAGCAGTTAAACTATTATATATATTAGGTTTAGATGTACCTATATGTCTACTTTTAAGAGATAATAGGTTATTAAATTATAATTATGATTAGCTTCCAAAAACATCGTAGCTCTTTTATTACTAACTATTTTATCCAAAGGGGCTATGGTTATTTTCATTAATCTATAATATCTATTCAACTTCTTCAATCTTTGATCCGACGCTTGGGTCAGTACCACCAGAGCTGCCAGTAGTACATCACTATGCATTTCCATCCCTGCCAAACCTACTGTTCCACTATCATCAAAAGAGTCCATTACCAGTGTAACCATAATGTAGCACTTAAAGAAATATTTAAGGAAGAATACTCATCAGCCAATAAAAATATTGCCATCTAAACTAAAAAGTTGTTTTCATTAATCTATAATATACTTTATATATTATTGCTATTTCTTTTGTATTTACCTTACTATTCATGTTTTTTGTTTTAACATTTAATGTTAATTTATCCAAAATATTTTGATCATTAATATCTATAAAATAATTAGGATAACAATTAAAGTATACCGGGCTATTAGCGAGGTTACTTTGTAATACTGCTAATAATGAATCACCAAATTTTAATAACCTATTATCTCTTAAAAGTAGACATACAGGTACATCTAAACCTAATCTATATAATGATTTAACTGCTACTTGAACAAGACCTATGTGAGGAAACTTGTAATTTTTCTATATCTATTTATATCTTTAACTGCTAATAATTTAATAGTCTCGATATTTTTATTAATTGCAACAGTGGATTCGAAAGTTTTAATATTATCATTTTTGACAAAATCAAAGTGTCTAGTTTTATAGACTCCATTAAAACTTTCTTTCGGAATATTCCAATTCTGTAAATCACTTTCTATTTTAGCAATTTTGCTAGAGATAGTAGAAATATTAACACTATTTATTATATTTTGGTTGGTTGGAGTATTAATTAGGATCTTTGTAGATGAGAGAAACACTTTCCTAGGACCAAAATCTACTTTAGATGTTACTTCTACAATAATTACTTGTGAGTGCAGTAATTACTAATTTTCTTCTTCCAAATAGAGGAAGAACAACAATAATTACTAACTAGAAAAATGTTTATTCCAAGAGTAACACTAATTTTGACCGGTTCTAGGACAACGTAACGCTTTAGTCACTCTTACTCATACTCACACTCTCATTTAGGAGATGAATCGGGATAACGAGGAGCAAAATAACAGTTTAAATTAATTAAAATTATAAAATAATTACTATTTTGAAAATAATTTAAACTTTCAAAATAACTTTAAAACAAATTAAACTTGATATAAGAATAAAATAATCTAAAGCAAAATTAATCAAAACAGTAGAGAAATAGAGAAATTTATACTTACAAAAACTTTTTATTGATTAGGAAAAATACGAGAACTTTATAGAGGGGGATGGGATATATGGGAGATGGTAGAAATATTTTTAAGTTTGGAAATTTCAAAATGCCCTCCGCTATTACAAGTTGAAAGGCTAGATAGGCCTCAAAATATGATGACCAATATTTTCCTTACTCTGTCTATTTTACATCTGTGTATCTATCTATACTAATACATGTTATTTACTTTCCACCTGGCCGGTAGCTAATGAATATATATCCGTTGATTCTTGCTTTTGATGACCTTTTGAAGAGATGTGCATTTTATATATTTTTGAAGGGACTTTTTTATTTTGTCCTTTGTGAAATAAAGACTTATGTTGTTTTGTCTTGATGTGACATGGTATTTTGGTTGGATTCCATGGGGTCCACCATTTGTTGTGTCTTGTGTTGTTCGTTTTGTAGTGACCTATTTTTATACGGTGTTTGTCCTTTGTTGAATATAGAACAGAGGTTAGGTCTTCCTTTTTGAAAAGATATTGCAGTATCTATGTAGCTCCATTTTCTATCTTTAAAGGCAGGATTCGGTCTGTGAGAAAGAACCAGATGTAGAATTATTTGATGGGGTTTACCATAGATATTTAAATTTGTAAAAAACTAATGATATATGAAAACCTTTTAATATGTAGAGATATTTTACCTAATATTTTGCATTTTATGCAAAATATTTATCAAATCTTTTTATTTACAAAATACAGTAAAGGACCCAAAATGTTTGTAACCTTGCTATGCATCTTTATTAAGTGCCATAATTTGGCGAAGCTATTAATTTTGAAAAATATGCTTCTTGTTTAAAACATTTCTATTGATAAAAATAGTAATTAATACTCAATATTCAATAGTAGAGTAGAAATACTCTATTATAATCAACTCACTAACTTTTTTGGGTTTTGAGGGGATTATTTGATTCACTTTGTACATTAAGGCTTTAACCATTCTCACACTTTCATAATTTTTATCAAGTGCTCTTACTGGCAGTACTTGTAGATCTATTATCTCAAATTTCCTTTTATCAGGGATACTCTATTCATCGTTCTTCTGTGGTGTGATTGGGAAGACTGTTTGTGTGTATGCCTTCGGTTGTTTCATGGATACTTTTGATGGTAGGGGGGTGGTATGTTTTGGCAGAGATGTAACTTCTACCAGAGCTTTGACCGACTCTAGGACAGCGTAATGCTTTATCCACTTTAACTCATACTCATACTCCTTCCCGGGCAACATGGCTCTGATACTATTTGGGGGATGGATCGGAAAAATAGGAAGCAAAATAACAGTTTAACATAATTACTACATTAAAAGTAGTTTAAACTTTAAAATTAATTTTTTAACAACAAAATAAAAGAAAAGTGAAATTAATTAAACCAATAGGGAAATAGTGATATTTATACTTACAAAAGCTTTTTATTGATATGGGTAATGAGAGAACTTTATGAAGGGAGATGAGAAATATGAGAGATGGTAGAAAGATTTGTGAGTTGGGAAATTTCAGAATGCTTTCTCCTATTATAAGTTGAAAGCCTTAAATAGGCCTCAGAAGTGCTGACTAATATTTAATAAACTCTATCTATTTTACATTTGTCCATACACTAATACAATCTATTTATTTTATGCCTATCTAGGAATAGCTGATGACTATTCACTTGTTCTACACGTGTGTCTGACTATCTTTTCATCCTTATCTTGAACTTGTCTTTTGATGATTTTGAGAAGATTTTGGCTTTTTCTTCCTTGAAGATTATTGTCATTTGTCTTCTAGTCATCGTTTTATTTATGGGTTCCATTAAGTAGCTTTTCAAACTTCGAAGAGGTGTGGGCACCTTTATTTCAATTGAGAAGGGTATGGATACCATCTAGATCGGCAATATAAGATTTTATTTGAGTGATAAAAGGAAGACCTAATATTATCTCTTCATTGATATCTCTAGTGATTACAAAATTATTAATAAAATAAAATCCATCATTGCAATTACAGGCTTTGGGAAGTCTATAATTTATTTTTAATTTTTCCCCTATTGTAGAGAATAAGCGTGCAGTACCTTTTGATTAATTAATTCTTGTCTGAGTGAAATAAAAATTCTCTCTAGCCTAGCATACACTGAAACCCAAATTTTTCTTCATTCATTTACTTATGGCCACCATGGCCGTTGAGCAACCTCCATCACAGGTTGCTCAACAGAATAATTCTGAGTCTCAACATGGGAAGGGTATGACATATGCTGCTACTCTCAAGCCAACAATGTCTAAAGTCATACCACTTCCTTTTAAGCCTATAATGTATCTGTATGGCAAACCACGGGTCATATGGGAAGAAATGGAGGTAACATAGATGATTGTGAATGAAGATTTGGAATATGCGATGGTTGGGAAGTTCTCTTATGGGTGGATTGACATCCAAGATTTGAGGAAGTTGATTCCAAAACAATGCGAATTAAAAGGTGATGTCAATATAGGAGTTCTTAGAAATTGTTATGGTTTGATTAGAGCATCAAGGATTAAGGATTATGTGCATCTCTTGTCAAAACTAATTTTTTATATTGAACATTAAAATTGGAACTATCCAATGAGGACATTGAAGTGGGATTCGTTATTTGACCCTAATGGAAAAACATCAGTAGCAATTGCATGGATTTCACTCCCATCACTTCCTCCAATTTTTTTTTGGTAAGGAAACCTTATTTTCAATTACATCCGCAGTTGGGGAAACAGAAGATGTGATACAAGATGATAATGGAGAAGAATCTGAAGAAGAAGAGGACTTTTAGAATAATATACATGAAGTAAGCAAGCAAGTGGATTTTTAACCAAGACACACAAAAGAAATGTAGAAGGAGTGTAGGGGGAGAAATAAGACAAAGAAAAAAAGGTATACAAGGAGTCGTTCTGCAAACCCATAAACAGTTAATGATGATAAACAAAATATTGTACTGGAACATAAGATCAGTTAATAATCAAGACTCTTTTGAAAGATTAATTGATTTTAAAGAAAAGAATCATTATTCTTATATTGCCCTTCTGGAACCATTCCAAGGGCCTAAAGAAGTAGAAAGTTACAAAAAAAGATTGGGGATGTAGAATGTTTATGTAAATAGAGTAGCAAAGATTTAGGTATTCTAGAATTTAGAGTGGGAGGGAGAGATTAAATCAGACACTCATCGACAAGTTACTATCAGGTTTAAGCACAGGACTTGTGGGAAAGAAATGGTTATCACTGCAGTGTATGCAATATGCATTGCTATAGAAAGGCTAGAGTTATAGAAAGACTTAGGTGATGCTGCTGAGGATATAGATAATCCATGGATAGTTGGATGTGATTTCAATGTGAATAATGTAAAGAAGCTTAGGGGGTTGCCAGTTACTCAAAATAAGATAGTAGATTTTGTACAATGCATTAATGTGTGTGCCTTAAGGGAAATCAGGTTTACTGAAAGTGTATGTACATGGTGGAATGGTAGGATTGAGGAGGCATACATATTTAAAAGACTGGATCGTATATTTGGTAATCGGGAGTTCATGATTGAATTTGCATCTTCAAAAGTACAATATTTAATTGAACAAGGATCAGATCATGCTTTATTGCAATTAATTTATTATGCTACTCAAAAGTCAGTGCCTAAATATTTCAGATTCCTTAAATTTTGGTTCAAGCACAAGGACTTTAAAAGAATGGTTGAAGAAAACTAGAAGATGGAGTAGGAAGGGGCTGGAGTGAGTCCATTTCAAATTTTACATCGAAAGATGAAAAGGATGGGTCAAGCATTGGGGAAGTGGATTAGGGAAGCTTTTAGGGATATATTTCAGAAGATAGCTACTCAAGAAGACCTGGTGAGGATGAAAGAAATGCAACTGGAGGTCAATCCCTCTGAAGAGAACATGGCTGATCTAATTAAAGTTGAAGTTGATTTAATAAAGATGCAAAAGGTGGAACAAGACTATTGGCAACAAAAAACAAGTATGAAATGGTTTGTTGAAGGAGATATAAATACCAAGTTCTTTCATGCATATGTGAAGGAAATGGGAAAAAGATTGCAGATTCAAAAAATAGAAGTAGAATAGGGACAGGTGCTGGAAACAAATAATGAAATAAGGATGGAAGATGAGAGAGTGTTTTAGAAGAAATTTATAAAAGAGGGAAATGTAGAAGATTATTCTATATTGTAGGTGATTCCCAAAGTCATTACTCAGGAACAAAATGATAGAATGATTGAGGTACCTACTAAGTAGGAGGTTAAGAAGGCAGTTTTTGGACTGAGTAAAGATAGTTCTAGTGGTCCTTGGTGAGTTTTTTTAAGCACTGTACGGGTATTATTGGGGATGATGTGTTTAGGGTGGTGATGGATTTTTACTGTGGAAGTGAATTATCTAGGTATGTGACTCATACAAACTTGGTATTGCTTCCTAAAATAGAGAAAGTATCCAGATTTAATGACTTGAGGCTAATTAACCTTAGTACATACATGAATAAGGTTATTTCAAGAGTATTTCATGAAAGGTTGTTTCATGTTTTGCTACATATTATATCAAGAAATCAGTCAGGATTCATAAAGGGTAGAAGTATTGCAGAGAATGTGTTGTTGGCTTAAGAAATTGTAAAAGATATTAATAGGAGGAACAAGTTTTAGAATGTGGTTGTTAAAATGAACATGGCAAAGGCATATGATAAAGTTTCATGGGTTTATCTGACTTAAGTGATGAGAAGCTTTGGATTTCATGAGAGGATCATTGAAATGATACGGAGACTAGTTTCAAATAACTAGTGCTCTGTGTTGATTAATGGAAAGAGTAAAGAGTTAGGGTTTTTTAAAATCTTCTTGGGGTCTGAAATAAGGTGATCTTTTGTCTTCAACATTATTCATTATAGTTGCTGAAGTACTGGCAAGCAGGCTCAACAACTTGTGGGAAGTGATGAATATATAGGGTATGGTATGCCAAAATTGATTGAAAGAATAAATCATTTATCTTATGCTGATGATACTATTTTATTCTGCTCAGGTCAGAAGAATTCAGTGAAAAAAATGATGACATTACTTAGGGAGTATGAGACTATATCAGGTCACTTGATTAATCTGGATAAGAGTTTTTTATATTTGCATGAAAAAGTTACTATAAGTATTTATCATAAAATAATAATATGGACTGGTATAGGGTAAGGTAAATTTCCTTTCATATATTTGGGGTGTCCTATTTTTTATGGAAGGCTAAAAATTGCATTTTGAGTGCTTAGTAAAGAAGTTTATGACAAAGATCATGTAGTGGCAGAATAAGTTACTTTTGGAGGGAGGCACACCTTGATAAAACATGTTTTTTAGTCTTTGCCCATCTATCTTATGTTTGCTATGAACCCTTCAATAGTAGTTATAGATCAGATTCATAAAATAATGGTAAGATTTTTTTGGGGAAGTACAGGTGCTCTTAGAGAGAAATATTGGGTAGCCTGGGATACTTTATGCCATCCAATGAACGGGGAAGGATTGGGTTTTAGATATTTACATTATGTTAGTTAGGCACTGTTTGCTAAATTATGGTGGAGTTTTAGAACCTCTACCAACTCTTTATGGAGAAATTTCATGTGGAATAAATATTGTAAAAAGTGGAATCCTATTTTGGCTCAAGGTTCTGGTGCATCACATGTATGGAAGAAAATAATGAAAATAAGAGATGAGGTAGAGCATCAAATATGGTGGAAGATTAAGGGAGGTAATTCTAGCTTTTGGTTTGACAACTGGACTAAATAGGGTGCTTTATATTATATTAAGAATGAAAAATAAGGTGATAAGGAGTTAGGGGTAAAGGATTTTATTATTGCTGGCAGATGGAATGTGGAGAAGCTTAAGGAATTGCTTTTAGAAGATATGGTGGATCATATAAAAGAAACAATTAGTCCAAGAATCAGTGAAGATAAAAATGATAAGCTATGGTGGATGGGTACAACAAGTGGAAAGTTCTCTGTACAGTCTGCATGGAATCTGATCAGAAACAAGAAGGAAGAGTATGATCACATATGGGGGAAAGAAAATCCTTTTAAGGTTAATTTCTTTTTATGGAGGGTGTATAAAGGAAGAGTTGCTACTGATGATAACTTGAAGAGAATGCGAATCCCAATTGTTTCAAGATGTTGGTATTGTATGGATGGGAAAGAGGAGACTATGAAACATCTTTTTTCTAATTGCTCCCATAGCCCAAAGGCTATGGAAGTTCTTTGCACATTTTATAGGTATTAAGGTGGAAGGCCTACAACTACATCAGATAATCATGGAATAGCGAGTATAAAGAGGGGAGTACCAAAATAAGAAGGCTTTATAATTCATTGCATTAATTAAATGGGAGCTATGTAAGAGAAGAAATGTTATAAGACATGGCAAGGCAGTTGAATTTATTTATATGGTTCAACATGTCTCATTAGAAATTAATCAAATAGTGCAGATGTTGTATCCAAGAATCAAAAGACCTAGTAGAGACAGGAGGGATATAATACATTGCATTGGAGGGTACAAGAATAAGTTGTATCATCTGTTGGTGATTTGGAAGACCTAGGAAAAAGGATGACTTAAATACAACACTGATGGAGCTATTAGGGGAAATCCAGGATTAAGTGCTTATGGTTTTGTACGAAGAAATCACAATGGGTATTGAGAGTATGTTGAAGGTGCACAAATTGATAATATAACAAATATTGAAGCAGAAACAAGAGAAATTCAGCAAGCATTGTTACACAGTAATAGCAAAGGCATAAGATAATGTATAATTAAAACAAATTCCTTAGATGTGGTTAAGTTTATTACTAATGTATGGAAAGTACCTTGGGAAATAGTTGAAAATATTGAGAACATAAAGGAAAACATACAACTACAAGGGACAACAATTCAACATATTTTTAGAGAAGGGAACCAACTAGCAAATTTCATAGCTAATCAAGAAATTGATCAATAACAAATCACTTGCAGTGGGTTAAATGAAGTACCAATAATAGGGAGAAGGATAATTAACACAGATAAAGATTAAATACTAGTTATGAGAATAAAAACAAGGAGAATCATAAGGCAATCACAAGAGCAAAGAAGATAAGAGCAACAAAGGTAGCTACAAAAATATTTACATCATGGTTTTGCACAAGGAATATGAAGATACTAAGCTAGCTAGGCTAATTTATATTAGCACACAAAATCATGCATCAATAGTAGAGGTGTCCAATGTCATATCTAACTTGAGGAATCGGAGATCAACCATAGTACTATATCGACAGATACAAGCATATCTAAAGCAAAATCATGGGGGTTCTGTCAAATTCAGTTCAACCTATAAAGACAAAGGTATGAAGGGCATGAAGCTTACACTAAAAAGATTTGCAAGCTCCAGACGAATACATCTTTGTTTTTGTGCGAGCATCTCAACAATGGTATCATCAGTCACTCGATTTATCATCCAAAGAACAGGGTGACGGTAATGGCGATTGATGAGGGATTCACTTGGAAAAAGCATTTGGGTAGTCTAAGAGATTTTTTTTTGGAAACTAGGCAAAGAGTGTAAATAAGACACAGACATAAATGGTCGGGTTTTTATTTTGGGCTTAATTCATTAGTTTGTAATGTTGTCACATTGTTGAGATTTATTTGGGCCTTTTGCTAAATTTGATTCATAATAAAAGGCCTGTACACGCCACCAAAAAGTTGATTTAATAAAAAAAATCATATAGTACCTTTTTCTAGGTACTCTATAGGAATTAATCACTCTACAATGTAGTTTTCATCAACACGTGTATCAAGTAATGCAATCTTATGAATTTTATAATATTTATTGATAACTATAGTAATTAGTATATAGTAACTTTGTGGTTTAACTATAGTAATTCTATTAGGTTCTGAATTGTTTATAGGAAGCTTTTCTACAGATTTTATTTCTAGAGACTCTATTTCTTTATTGTCATTATTTACTCCTGATGTTTCAACAAGCTCAAACTGGTGTGATTTTGGATCTTGGTTTGAAGTTAAATCCTTTAATATTTTATTAGCAAGTGACTGACTCTGTTTCTAGATTGTTGAGTCTTTGCTTAACTTTCTTAGATTCTTCTTTTAGGTATAATAATTTCGTTAGAAGATCATGTTAAAGGGTTCAATAATTTCTTTATTATCAACTTGTTGATCAAGAACAATATCTTTTAAGGCTATTAAAATTTTTCTCCTAAGAATTGGGTCTTCTAGATTATCTATCATGCCAAATAAGACTTTTTTTTTGATTATTATTGGTGATAACATTTATAGAATGACTATCACAAGTGCAAATTGCACCACTACAATTACAATGGTCTGTTAATTCACTACTATCTGAACTGTATGCAGCATTAAGTCGATTGTCATCTCTAAGACTTTCGTCACTAGAAGAACTATTTCATTTTTATCAAGTATTGAATATAATTTATCTTTAAATTTGTTTCCTAATTCTAGCAAATTTATCTTGTCTTTATTTTTATTTGGAACCCAACAATCTTTAGCCCTATGTCTAGTTTTACCATAGTTCCAACATGTTTCATTATTGGTTTTATTTTCTCCCTTAGAAGCCTTTCTAGATTTTTTAAATCGTCTTTCATAATAATAAGATTTTTCAGATTTATCTTTATAATTTTTATGTTGTTTTTTAAACTCTTTGGTAGCTTTCTTTGAATGGGCTGATAATTTTATATAATTAAACTCTTCGTAAAAACTTCCTATCTCATTGCGAGTTGTTTTATTATCTCTTTTTTTTTAAGCTTAATATTTGTACATAATTCTAGTCCTGTGACATTTATAAAACTTATAATATCACCATAGGTTAAATTACTATAAGGAATTTTTTCCTCAAACCTATCTTTTAGTTTTGTTCTAACCTTTTCTGCAAATAATGTTGGTAAGCCACTTATAAATTTTTCTTTCCAATAATCATGACTACAATCTTCTCTAATCATGAATTTGTTGGGGAAAACATCTTTATACCATCTAAAATTATCTAACTTTGGACATGATAGATTTGATAATATCTATAAACTTCTATCTTGGAAAAGTTGAGGTTCTCCTATAAAATGTTTAGCTATTTTATAAATCAAAGTGGCGGTGGTATCTTCTAAGACTTGATTTTCAACTGTTTGTCCTGTTGACTCAGTTTTAATAGTTTGAGTAATAGTTGTAGCATTTAAAATGCTTTGTCTATTATTATCTGTGAGGTAATTATCCCACCAATATTTTATAGTACCTGCAAAACCTGATATAATCATAAATGCTGCTTGATTATTTGACATTCTGGCAATTTTATATGTCGCAATGGTCATTCTCATTTTATGTAGTTTATTATATTTTTGATGTTTTGCTAATCCATCAATATTCTATTTCGCGAGTTCTTTTCTAGAATGTGAAGTATGAGATAAAAATTTATTTTCTTCATTCTGCATATCCGAAAATATGGGATTTTTATAATAATTCTTTTTTACTGAATATTTAGAGCTTAGTTTGTTAATTTCGTTATCATTTTTTCTGATAAAGTTCTTATAACCTTGTCATTTGTGACTTTTAATTCGGATTTAATCTTTCTTTATTTTTCCTAAAATATCATCGGTTACTTCAAACTTTTCTTCAAATTTAGGAAATTTATCTTTAGAGAATTCTGGTAAGTTAAAAATTGGATGAGTTTCTAATTTTTTATCATAATGACAAGAGCTTGGTTTATCTTTAAAAGTTTATTTATTCTCAGCTTTGAGAATCTGATTAGATACCGCATGTAATAATTGATTGGTATAATTATTTTGTTGGAGTATTTTATTTATATCCTTATTTGTAGGATTACCTTTAGTATTTACTATATCTAATTTAAAAGGTGAGGCAGTAACAACTCTGCTTTCTACTGGTAGACTAGTTTCTTCTAAAGGAGGAATTGTTGATTCTACAATTTTATTACTAGTAGTATACCATTTATTAAAAATCATGTTTAACGAATCCTTTTGATCATCTACTATTCTTATAATTTTGAACCATTTAAAAATTCAATACTACAGCTTATTTTTTTTCATATCATTGGACCATTTTTCTGTAAAAGAATATCTTTATTTTAATGAATATTTTTGTTTATACCATTCCTTTTTAATAACATTTTCTAAACTATTCCATAATTTATATAAATATTCAAAGTCAAGTTTAAATATTACATCTGACCTAATCACATATAGAAAATTTCTTACTCCTAGCATTTCACTAGCAGTGGGACTTATTGACTTTTTAGCTTTTAAATTTGTAGATTCATAGTCTTTTGGAATTATTTTTGAGATATCAAATCCTTTTAGTTTTCTTTAAATATCTTCTAATGTTGCTTTCCTTTCTTCTAGAGACTTAGAGACTGGACGTCTAGAAAAGGACATTTTTCTACTGGAAGATGCTTGATAAAAAGATTGTGATCTTAGAAAGTTTAAATCTATAGATCCATCTGGATATTGTACTACTTGTTCAATAATTGAATTTTGTTCTTCTATTTCTGTCTTCATTATGGAATCGAAATGCGAATTATCCTTTTTAATACATCATCCCATTTTATCATTTTTGGGATAAAGGTATTATTATGATTAAGGTTAGCTTTCATAAGAATGGTAGCTCCATTATTACTAATTATTTTTGCCTAAGGGGCTAAGGTTGTTTTCATTAATTTGTAATATACTCTATATATTATTGCTATTTCTCTTGTATTTACCTTACTATTCATGTTTTTTGTTTTAACATTTAATGTTAATGTATCCAAAACATTTTGATCATTAATATCTATAGAAAAATTAGGATGACAATTAAAGTATACCGGGCCGTTAGCGAGGTTACTTTGTAATACTGTTAATAATGAATAATCAAAATCTAATAACCTATCATCTTTTAAAAGTAGACACATAGGTATATCTAAACCTAATCTATATACTGGTTTAACTGCTACTTGAACAAGACCTATGTGAAGGAAATTGTAATTTTTTCTATAACTATTAATATCTTCAATTGCTAATAATTCAATAGTCTCAATATTTCTATTAATTGCAATAGTAGATTTTGAAGTTTTAGTATTATAATTTTAAAAAAAAAAACAAAGAGTCCAGTTTTATAGACTCTATTAAAACTTTCTTTTGGAATATTTCAATTTTGTAAATCACTTTTTATTTTAGCTATTTTATTAGAGATAGCAGAAATATTAATACTATTTATTACGTTTATATTGATTTCAGTATCCATGAGGATTTTTGTAGATGAAAGAGAAAACACTATCCTAGAACAAAAATCTACTTTAGATGTTACTTCTACAATAATTATTTTTGAGTGTAGTAATTACTAAATTTCTTCTTCCAAAATTCTTTTATGTTATTCCTATAGGCTTGGTGACGGGACACCCTCCGGATTTGGCTCTATTTTTCACACACTTAGAGCTAATCCAATGGAAAATTCCAGGTTTACCAACATCTAAACCGCTATTAAACGACTATCCAACTTAAGGAATAAAACTAAGAACATAAAGGAAAAACAACAGTAATTACTAACCATAAAAATTATTATTCCAAGAGTAACACAAATTTCGACCGGCTCTAGGATAACATAACGCTCTAGCCACTCCTACTTATACTCACACTCCCTCCCGAGCAGCTTGGCTCTGATACCATTTGGAGGACGGATCAGAAAAATATGGAGCAAAATAAAAGTTTAAAATACCAATTCCTCTATAATGCAATTATCATCAGCACCAGATAGTGTTTGTTAAATATTTGTCAGAATTTCTGAAGCATATTTTGGTTACGAACCTAATGGACTAAGGTGGAAGGATAGAGCTACATTCACTCAAATACAACTACAAGAAGAGAGTTATAGAAGATCAAACTCTTCTACAACTGCTCAAGCCACAACAAACACTTATACCAACAAGACTCTATTCATACCAAACACTCAAGGCACATAGTAGATTTCTCTTTGTTTAGCTTAATTACTTGTTGTTTTATTGACTTGATCCCAACTATTTTGGTTACTTTATTTCCAACTGTTGTTAAGATGCTATTATAAATAATTTGTTTTAACTTATAAATTTGTGATGCATTTCTCAGTAATTATAAGACCTAATTTGAAGATTTGTATTTTGGCAAAAATGGTATTTGTCCTTAAATTTCATTAGCATTGTACATTGCAACTAAAAATCAAAACATCTTAAATACAACAGTTAGAAACCAAATCACCCAATCATAATAATAGTGACATCAATACTAAATCACACAATCATAATAATAGTGACATCAATACTAGTGTTTGTTCTCCCCTACATTCCATGACTTCCTTGCCTTCTATCTCTTTCTTTTCTTCTTTGCTCTAAATTTGTTGATGGGTTCTTCATGTATTATTGTTGTAGGCTTGTTGAATCATTTGCATCATCCCATCAAAGAATCCACATCTATTACCAGTTATATATTTTTGATAACACAAACATTATTGCAAGATTAGTTGGTGGTCTTGGCATGTTAAGTTCAGCGTAAAGTCTAGAATAACAAATATGAACTAATATGGTAAAAATAAATACAAAGATAAGAAATAAGGTTAAGTTGAACTAGAAATGCATGAAAATAGAGGAGTATAATGATAGCCATAAAAAAATAATAGAGAAGAAATTGGAGAGAGAGAAGATTGAGAAAAAGGCATAAAAAATCTCAAATTTGTCTACAATGGTCTTAGAAGCAAATGGCTAAGATGATGGCTAATATAAATCCTAATGTGACCATTAGACCCTCTTTTACAAGGTCTCACACTCCTTTTTTATTTGTATGACACGCTCATTTGCAATTTATGTCACATAAGATGTCAAGTCAAAATTAAGTGTTTAAAATTTTATGTTTTGATGGGTTGAGGGGTCCATATGACAAAGGGCTACGTAGAGGTGTCCGCATTACAAACTCAGACAAGTACAAGCGTATAGTAGATCATTTTACCTTAAATTATTGAATCTCAAAAATGAAAAAACTAATGAAAACATTTTGGTTCCAATATTGGGTTGGTTTTGCTACTTTTCTTTTTCTACTATACATTTTTTTTTAATTCTGCCTCTGTTTACAACTAAAGATTGTATAGGATGTGTATAAAAAATGTATAATTATTATATAAAATATGTATCTGTATAAAATTTTTATAAAATTTGTATAAGGTGTGTATTGAAAATTTATAATTATTGTATGGACTATGTATATGTATAAGATTTGCGTAGTTGCTGCATACTCTGTGAATAAAAATTATATAATTGTTGTATAGAAATGTATTTAAAAGAATTTGTATAATTATTTTATATAATATGTATTTATATATGATGTGTATAAAAATGTATCATATGGTATAAAATATGTATCTATATATAATTTGTATGTATAATTATTGTGTAAAATATGGATCTATTTAATGTATGAAATATACATGTATTTCTATCAAATATATATTGATATGTTCTTTCTAGGTTGTATTTGAAAAAAAAAACATACTTTCTTTATAATTGATTATTAAAAAATACTAATTACAATGCAACAAAATTATATTTGTATATTTAAAAAGGATTAACAACTAAAAGAATAGATCTTTTTTAAAAAATGGAGCCAAAAAATAAGAAATGAAAAAAAGTAGAAAAACAAAAAGAAGAAGCAACTTCTAACAAAAGGAGAAGGCCTATGAAATGGCTAGGAAATGGTAAATCTAATCCCTTGGCCATTTGCTAGAACTAGTTGTCAATGAGTGTTATGTTTGGGATTATTTACCCAAATTCTCCCCCTTACAAGATAATTACAAAAATTCTTTAAAGAACTTTCTCTCTCTAATAATCTAATACAATGTTGATACATTGCCTAATCCACAATTTTCAGCTACAATAGTGGCACAACCCATCAAATCTGACACTTAGAGATAATGAGCTAAAAAATGGGCTGAATTAAAGGCATGCAATGGTAGTTTTGAAGATTTTTTGATTGACGTCATCTTCTTCTTCATCTACAATTTAAAAAGTTTCTATTGTTTTCAATCTCATCTAAACTTCTCCCTCAAATCTTTAAAGAGGTTAGTTTGTTTTCAAATTTTTTCAAGTTCAGTATATTTTAAATTAAATTTTATTAAACATACTTTAGTTAGTTAAAGGAATTAGAACCATCGTTTAGTCTTGGTATAAACCATTATATGAGCAAGATTTAATAGAGAAATTAGTTATAAAAAGTGCAATGCCTACCGTAGATAATACTAATCCACCGACAAAAGTGCAATTTTGTTACGAGTCATTTTGATTCAAAAGATAAAATATTTTTGTGAAATAGATCTAAGCTCACAACAATCATACGATGATGAAGAAGTTATGGGAGAAATTACCTGCAACATTAAAAATATCAGTGACATCATCTTAAAGAATAAAATGGCCTCTACCGAAGGTATGCCATTATGTATCTTCAGTAGTATTGTGATTTTGAATCTCTACATTATTATGTATCTACTGCTTATTTGTGCAATTTGATACATAATATTCATATATCAGATCATATTCTACCCTTACAGATTGATATGCATATGTAAAAGATACATAATATTTATGTATCAGATTTCATTATTGCCTATCAAATACATAATTGATGAAAATATACATAACATTTATATAGCAGGAAAACCCACATTTTCAGCAGATAAATAATCTAAAGAAACATACATAGTATATGTTATCACGTGTTATATATTACATTTTATAATGTGTAAAGGATACATAATATTTGTTTTAATTGATTTGTTTTTGCCAGGCATGAAATATATTGTTAAACATATTCCACCTCATCCTTTAAGATTTGACAGCTCATGCAACCAACATTTTCTAACTGATTTTGTTCATATTTCGAGAAAGGAGATCATTGATTTATTTTAAAAACATATTTTGGTATTTATCTGAATAAACCAAATTATAAGTTCACCGATCAGATAACCAAATGCATTTTAATGCTATTTATAACAGGATAATGTTGATGATGTTCATGTATGGGTCAAATATAATATTCTCAAATTTTTCATATTTAAATTTGCTATTAATATCGACTTGAAATGCACTGGTAATACATCAAATTTTGAGTACCTAGATTTACCTTCGAGTATTTTGATGGGAATGTATTTTCCTGAAAAAGATGTGTTAGTAAGGACAAATTTTGTTGAACATTTCAAGTTTGGTATTTCGACAATGATCAGGATGCGCTCAAGATGGGTATCTTGTACTTTATTCATACTTTTATTCTCTCCCAAATGAACGATTCACCTATGAGTGTTGTAGACTTTAAGATGGTTGAATACGGGAGATATAGAAATTATTCATGGAGAAAGATTGCTTTCAACAAATTGATGCATACACTTAGACAAGATGTGAATGTTGTAAAAAAATTTATCGATTAGGAGACATGCCACATAGACAAAATTTACAGATGCATGAATGTTGCTCTATAGTTGAGGGAAAGGTGGTTGTCCGTTAGAGTGACATTATTCCAAGGATACTTAATTGAAAAGTTATTGAAGTCTGACCGCAATATGAATATTTTATGGGAGAATATTTAGCAAGATATATCTCGTATTCTTTTTCTTTAAAGTATTTTTTTTACGTTAGTACATCACACATAATAAACTAATAGTTTAGTATATTTTGATCGACAAAAGATACATAAACTTTTAAAACCATAAAAAAACACATACGTCATACATTTTTAATTGTTGAATTAATTTTTTATCAGATTATTTGCTGATACATAGTGTTATTGTATTATAAAATCTATTTTTTATGATTTTTTTAAAACATACTTTACACTCTATGCACACCAACTTAATTCCTACAAAAGAGGAAATTACCAATCTTGACTTGCCAACCCCTACTGCTATTCTGTCGTTTGATCATGCGACATTATTTATATCTATATCTTCTGTTCCTATGTGTGAAAAAATAATTACTAAAGATACGGATATTTCTGTTGCATTGGAAGATTATGATTTTGATGAAGTTAGTAAAAAATCACTTGTTGATTTGCTAAACAAGGTAGCTTCTAGTACCAATTTGGCCCCACTGCTAAAGAGAAAAAAAAGTGATCCACTACCAAAAAAAAGTTATTCAACGATAAACAAGTAAGACAACAATAGATTCTACCAAATAAAAACATGTTGCAGGTACTTTAAAAGGTCCTCATTTTCGCATTGATGATTCTCCTATTGACACACCACTTGGGGTTGTTCAAGCTAAAGTGGCCTTTATTAGTGGCGTTACATCCCCTGATTTTCCAAGTGTTCAGTTTCAATCATAAGGAGGAGGTTCGCAGTCATGCATGTTCGAAAATCCACATGATACTACTTCCAACAGTCATGATCAATACTTGGTAAAAATAGTTATCGGTACATTAAAGCACTATGTAAGTGTCTATTGACTTTTATTATTTAAAATCAATAATGTAAGATTCAAACTTAGTACATATTTGTTTATGTTTTAGGTTGATAAAAAATTCATCCACCTAGAGACTTTAGTCCCTAAACAATACACGAACATTGATGCCCATGGGTTCATGAAACTTTTGAAGCTTAGAACTAGAAAATATTCAAGTATTAGGTGTGTTTTTTTAGATACGATGTGCTTTGTGTTCATACTGTACGAAACTAGGTTTTGGAGCTCAAACAGAGAAAAAAAGTTGAAGTTGAGTAAGAAGCCCAACCTGCAAGCCTACCCACATTGGGTGGGTACTACAAAAGTGGCATGGGTTGCTTTGTGGTTCTAAAAAACTGGAGAATCAGGGAACTTGAAAGTTGAAATTTTCTTTAACACTCACGATGGAGGAACTTACGGGGTGTGGATGGCACTTGCGCCTTGTAAGTGCCATCGTAAGTCACCTACTGAAGCTTATCAAGATCTCTAAGGTTTCTCTACTACTCACGACACTACCCACGTGGAATGGGTGCCACTTACAAACAGTAAGCTGGATCATAAGTGGCCATTGATGCAAGTTTCCCTGTTCTTTTTGGTTTAGATTCTATGAATTTTTATGTAATCTATAAATATTCTTTTGAAGTTTTTGTAGTTAATTTATGAAAGTTTACGTACTTATTATATTCAAAATCCTAAATTTGATTCTAAGATTGACTTTTGATCTTTTAATCTCTTTGCTCTTTGTTTTTAGTTTGATTATTAATTTGAGATTGTGGGTTACGTTCTTTCATTGTTGTGAGGATATTTCTATGCTTTCTTTTATGAATTCCACGGAGTGTCTTGCAACTGTGAGTGGCTAAATCCCATAGCTAGGATTATGGGAACCCTGGAAGAATAATGAAGTAGGGGAAGTGTTAGGTTCTTCTAAATCATTTTTTATGCATTACTTGTGATATTCTTCGGATTGTTTGATACCTTAAGTACTACAGCAGTTAAGGACTTGGCTGTATTCAAGATCATCTTTATAGGAAAGATTGTGATTGTTAAAAGAAGATTATAATAGTGATTAGAGGCTACCAACCCTTGTTTAATTAACTTGACACTCACAAGATAATAGTTAAACTGAGATCGAACACAAGGGTTTACAAAGAGACACTTTATGACTCACCAGGTGAAGACTGAAATTTATCAAGGCATCCACAAGTCGGTTGGTCATACCTATCTATCTAGGTTCTGTATATGTGGCATTGAGATAGTCAAATTGATCACGATAAGCTACGAAGTTAGGAAGCCATGGGGAATGCAGTCCTAGTGTTAATCTCATATTGATACACATAAAAGAAATCAATACTTGTTACTATTTTTTGTTTACAACAAATTCCCCCATTTAGTTTCCCACAATTTCTGTTACTTCAACAAGATTGTGAGATAGATTTGACCTATTCCTTGTGGGTTCGACCCCAACATAGTTGTGTTACTTTAATTTAATAGTGGCTACATTATATCTTCTTGGAGGGTATAGTTTAGGCGACATCAAATTTTGGCACCGTTGTCGGGGACTACAGTTATGAATTAATTGACTGAAGTTGTTTAGGTTGTTGGGTTTTACTTTTTAATTTTTCTTAGGTTGTATGAGAGTGTATGCCTATTACTGTAATGCCTTGGAAATGGGTCTCGAGACGTCACACGATGCTTAAGGTCACAAGTGTCCCCAAGCTAACCCTTCTACTGGCATAACTCATAAGCAACTGAATAAAATGCTTAAATCTGTATAAAATCTGTGAGAACATAAGACTTTTCTGAACTTGATCAATACAAATTTGAGCTTTACAAGATTACAACTTTTATTTTACCAAAATAAAATTGAAACTGAATACATTAACTCTACTGACTGTCTATGAAACCTCTATTAGTACTGACTTTAGATAGCCAGATCATGACTCCCAACTATCCCAACTCAATACGACAGAAATAGGAAAATAAAAGAACTACTTAAATTGTCTATCTGGCTTAAACCCTTGAATTAAAAATATTCATCACCTGCTGATTGGAAGCTGCGAGCTGACTGAATCTGAATGTGCATACTAAGTCTTGTACCTACATTATGAGACAATTTAGCACATAGACGTATATGTAGATCAACACTTTGGGAATGTACTGAGTATATGGGCGTGTATACAATTAAATAATCAATATCATAAATTCTTATAGAAAACATGCATGCTAGTATAGATGACTCACATAGCTTGAATTAAAACCATCATAATCATGAATAAGAAACTAGGTAATGTAAATCACATGAGTCATTGCACTTCATTCTAAATCTGCATTGTTTATTTATTCTCAAACTTGTAAGATAGATAAAGTTTTAAAACATCTTTCAGAGCATAAACTTTAATCTCATGAAAACTAGGGACTTCTTTGGAAACTTAAAGATTTTGACACTTGAGAGCCTTAGAAATCTTGGACTCATAGCTTTCAAAATACATATACTTGTATCTTAGATAGAGTGGGGGACTACTTTGGGAGTTTCTTCTAACCGACATAAACCATGTGAGCTACATGGAGTCCAATGTATTACCCACATTGGGGAGAGCTGTTCTAGCCTTGCCATCGGATAGAACCTTAACTTTTGTGATCACTGTCTTAACCCACTTGGGGTAAATCAGAAACCTATAGAGGCACGTACTTCTGGTGCATGAGACCTTGGAATCAAGCCCAACTCGGTGCTAAATATTACTCCCTTACTTAAGAAAATCGACCTTAAAATATTTAAACAATATGTAATGGGAGCAAAAATGCATCCCCTTTATCTCAAAATCAAAGATGTGGATTTCTTTCTTAACTTAGGATCAAAACTCACTTCTTTCTTGAAATCTTGATAGACTTATCATGAATAATTTTTGAAGTCTAAATATCATGGAAATATATGTACTCTTCTTGAAACACTTTAAAAATATCAATAAGTCATTCTCAAAGACTCACAATTTCACAATAAGGCTCAATTCTCGACAACAAATCTTGAAAATTCTTGAAAATAGGATATCAATATAGGCATGTGCAATTTATATTATGAACTCTCAATTTAGTTCATAATTAAAAAAGATAATCATGCAATTCAAGACTTGGACATTTCCATAATCTCATAAACTTGAAATATAGAAAAATAATATGAATTCATCTTGGAAATACGAAATTATGTAAGAAAAACTAAACCTTTTGGGCATAATAACGAAAGGGTGTTCTTGTTCAAAAGCACATACCTGAAACTTGGAGCTTTTGGATGACTTCAAAAATTTCGGAAGGTTATTCAGGAGCTATTGGGTGTCCCTCATAGACCTCTTAACGGAGAATTCAAATATGCAAGAATTATTGAATTCTCACGGTTGAATCTCTAGATAATTGGGTTTTTATATTAAAACCCTAACCTTATGGTTGAAGGTGTGCAGAGAATTTTGAGATGTTTAACTAAAGAGAAATAGAAGAAAATACATTCTCTGAGGATTATAAGTCATGGGAAGTGCAGGAAAAAGACCAAAATACCTTTGCAAAAATGTCATTAAATTGCTAAAAAAAATAGCTGACGACATTCGTGATAAGTCATCACGAAATGTCGTCCCAAAAGGGTGAATTTTATGATTTTTGGCTTAAGGTTGACGACATTTTGTGACAAGCCGTCAAACTTTTGTCAATTCATCACAAAATGTCGTTGCGAAATGTTAGATTTTCTTACTTTCTGTTTATGGTGATGACATTTTGTGACAATCAGTCAGGCTTGTGACAAGTCGTCACAAAATGTGGTCATGAAATTTCCAGGCTGATATGCTATAGTAAAATGGGCATAACGCTTTGCTCCGATAACGGATTTTGGAAAAATTTGTATCGTTGGAAAGATAATTCGAAGAAATTTTATTTGATATTTAGTAGGCCACCCATTTAGTAATATATAAGGAGTTATGATTGATTGAAGTCTACTCAAGTTTTGACGCTCACTAAAACTCAAACGATAGGAAAGCTTTCAACTTGACCTTGAGTTAGGGGATCTTTATGATCTCAATTCATGCCAAAATAGATTACCAAACTACATAGTTGATCAACATACCAAATTTACTTAGGATTTATGGATTTTGGAACATCTACACGTAGAAATGAAGGTTTGAGTCCTAGCTCGAAATACGGGGTGTTACATTATCTTCCCCTTGGGATCATTCATCCCCGAATGATGCTCTTTAGGTTAAGAATATAGAGAAAACTGAGGATACACAGTTGAAATAACTTATTAAACTAAATCAATATCTTTCTAAACTTTGGCATACTTCAAAGATTGCATATACTTATGATAAGAATAGCTATCTAACTGAATCTTTGATTTGAGAGGAGCAGAATAACGGAAGGCCGTTACCTTCGTCAGAATCTGAGCTAACTTTCTATTTTTACTTATTTATGAAGATCTAACTCATGCTGAGAATTTAGAATTTGCTTGATGTGCTCATGGAACGATCGTACTTATAGACTGCGAGGTGATAGTTTATGAAGGCACAAATCATGAGAAAACAAGGTTAAGATCACACAATGGGTATCACAGTGTCTGATCTGGAATACTTGGAAAACAAAGATCGTTCGGTGAATACTTATGAACTGAATCATAACTAGATATTCGAATTCTAAAACTGATGCCTGATACATATACTGAGATAAATTCGTAATTGCAAAACTATTTCGGAATGATCGTACTTATGAAACTTTAGGTAGTAAAACTAGGCTAGTTCAAAAATTGGAAATCCATAGAAATCTATGTGCCTGATTGTTAAACTGAACTGCTATCTATCCAAACTAAATCATACTAGATACTTATGCTCAAGTGGAGGGTTTCTTCAATACCCCTCTAGAGAGTTCTAACGATTTGAAGGAGCCAAGAATTTTTGGTCAAGATCTTAATAAGACATCTGAACAAGGGATTACAATATTGCTACAATTCCATAGCTTGGAATCATAGACCTTTGAATCGTAGACTGGGGTAGAATTTACTAGGATTTAGGCAATGTAACACCTTACTTACAACTTAGACACACTTCTAACATATTCTGTCAACTAATCCTTTACCTTAAAAACCATACTTATTGATTCATCTTCTAATCCTAACAAGGCCGTTGATATTTTTCCTTCTATTCATGTGTAAATTGAACTAAATTCCCTCACCATCTTCAAGCCTAACCCACAATCATAGGGTATACCATATAACACTGTACTACTAGTCTGAACCATAATTGAACACACCCTGCACTTCACAACTTCTCACCTCATGAAAATCCTCATTACTACTCCAACAACCACATTCAACCTCAAACTAGACATTTTACTATGTGCAGTGCATTTATCTAAATATACAAACTTGATGTTCAAGCCTCACTTCTATAACCACATATGCACTTCTAAACATACTCCCCTAAGATACCTTTGTCACAACTTACAAACCTCTATCAAGAAAAACTTCCATGCACTACTCCTAAGAAGACATACATAAGATTTCAACTACCCAAACATCTTATATAAAACTTCGACTAACCATGACGGGTATTAAAGACTTGGCTTCAATCTTACTTCACACTTTACTGCCTTAGTTAAAATAAGCATACAACTATCTTCCAGTAACAGGAAATATTTACTCTCTTCCATCCAGACAACTGATTATCATCACTATCTTGACCGAAGAAAAGGTAATAGTAGATTAGAACATGAGGGGATATTATGAATAACTTGACACTCAACTGAGGCTTGAGGAATAGAATATATAGCATCATGGACTTATCAAAGAAGTCTAATCTTAGGACATACAATATATAAATCTGAATTTCGCTGATCATTAAAAGTATTGCTTGAGTACTTGGACTGATCATACTGTAAAGCTTGAGTACATGCGTTATGAGCTGCATGACCTAAATTGGGAGTTCATAACTTATAGAATGTGATTCCAACTGCTGAAAGAATTGGAACTCCTCATTTTTAGGAACTAGGAGAGTACATAATTCTCCATCATACGTATAAACACAAATTAAGATCATGGAACTAAATGTAAGGCATGAGTAGGTATTGGGACAACTGAAAATACTGAAATAAGATTTGGTCAAGCATTAATCTATTCTACAACTTACTGGTACATCTACTAGAATCTGAAGGCTTGACTTGGTTACTTGTTCTATCATCTCCCCCTTAGATGTAAGCCATCACTCTGAGGCTGTGAACCACTATATAAACTCTAGTCTAACTACAATCACTTTACTCTAGAGTCTGGGATATAGCAACACACATGAACAAAAGAAATTAACCTGAATGACTACACCTGAAAGCGTAAAACAAACTTCTAATACTCACTTCTAAGCTACACCCTATCTTTCTATAGACCTAATAGCCATCATATAACACTTGAACACTTATTAAATTTGAATCTGCACGAGCATCCCCATAGTTGGAGTGCACACCATCTAGTGCTTCAACTCTTATTCCTATTAGCTCAATATTCAAAATTTCAAACTTATATACTAACGCTTAACATGGGTATCTACAAACCTTTGATGGACCATACAACTTCTGTCATAGCCTACCAATATCACGCTTGTAAACTTATGTTTGTAAACCATGAGAATCAAATTTATACTTAAAACGGCTCAACATCTTCAATCAAACTCCTTAACTTAGCTATCAAGAATATTCCTCATTATCTAACTAGTATTTCTCCACCTAACATTTCAATGGTACTACCGACCCCACAACATGCAATAATCCTAAAAAAAAGAATGCAACCCTATAGCACCTTGGGCGTACTTCTGCATCATACATACAACGTCAAACTTAATTATGAATCAAGTAAACTTATGCTCTTGCATACACTATTCAAGCCTATTATATCACTTCCCTATAACTAGCACCACTAACCAGGCAATTATTACATCACCTTAATGACCATAAACTGATCAAACTTAATGTCTAGTGCTAAACATGATTAACAATAAAACCTCATATACTATTATCACTTGAAAACTGTAAAATAAAGCATAAAAAACACTAGTCCACTAGAACTTCATAAGAACAATAATTGAGCAAAATTATACGGCCTATCTTATTTATATCTACGAACGTATCCTCCTTCTACACATCATTACTATCCACCTATCTATACACCTAAACTTCTTTCGTAGCTCTATAAGTTTCAACTAACACAAAAACAACAAGATGCACAACAAGTTGCTAGTGAATTGAAAGAGCCCCACACGGCTTCACTAGACTTAGAGTTTCAAAAATACCATGATAACAAAATTACATATTACAAGATATAGAAACTTGACACATCATATTTAATGATCTAAGAATACACATCTTTCTCTGTCTTAATGAAATGACTCAAAAGAATAAGGATATAACTTTAAGTTTGAGGGATTTATAACACACTAGAAGGCTCCTCTCAAGCCACTTTGTGTGACTTATGAGGATTTTTGCTAGCCAATCTGAGAGCGTTATCTGGGGAGGAAATGGAACTCACTAATCATGCTATCTCAAGAATAATACATGGATAGGGAAGTATAGCTTGACATTATAGATTCTGAGGAGGAATCTGGAAGTACATCTGACATGGGCTTAGTGCACGACTTTTATGAATCATGAATAAAGAACTTCAATCATCGAAACTCAAAAGAACTGATGGGATACTTTCTAGTTCGCTTATAATATGATAACTATCTGTGGAGACTGTCTGAGAAAGTACTATTGGTAAAGATTTAAGCTTGATTGTTTTTGATACCTTAAAAATAAGGCAGAGATGGCTCGGATAGAGTAAGATAAGAATCTGTATAAGTTTTTTAAAGAACATTTCTATAGCATGATCTAAGACATAAAAAAATGGAGACATTTCCTAAATGCCTTGTAGCCTCTCGAAGAAAAGTACAACGTCTTCATACCGTTTTGCAAGACTCTACTAGACACGGCTTCATAGACACCCTAGGAATCTTGAACTCTATGCTCTGATACCAAGTTTATAACGCCATGAAAATGGGTCTCGAGATGTCACACGGTGCTTAGGGTCACAAGGGACCCCAAGATAACCCTTCTAATGGCATAACTCATAAGCAACTGAATAAAATTCTTAAATCTATATAAAATCAGTGAGAACATAAAACGTTTTTGAACTTGATCAATATGAATCTGAACTTTACAAGATTACAACTCTGATTTTACCAAAATAAAACTAAAACTGAGTACATTAACTTTACTGACTGTCTATAAAGCCTCTACTAGTACTAACTTTAGATATTCGGATCATGACTCTCAACTATCCTAACTCAATACGATAGAATTAGGAAAATAAAGAACTACTCAAATCGTCTATATGACTCAAACCCTTGAATTAAAAGGATTCATCACCTGCTGACTGGAAGTTGTGAGCTGACTGAATCTGAATGTGCATACTAAGTCTTGTACCTACATTATGAGATAATGTAGCACATAGATGTATATGCGGATCATCACTTTGGGAATGTACTGAGTATATAGGGGTGTATGCATTTAAATAATCAATATCATAAATCCTTATAGAAAACATGCATGCTCGTATAGATGACTAGCATAGCTTGAATTAAAACCATCATAATCATGAATAAGAGAATAGGTAATGTAAATCATGTGAGTCATTGCATTTCATTCTAAATCTGCATTGTTTCTTTATTCTCAAACTTGTAAGATAGAGAAAGTCTTAAAATAATATCTTTCAGAGCATACACGTAAATATCATGAAAACTAGGGACTTCTTTGGAAACTTAAAGATTTTGACACTTGAGAGCCTTAGAAATCTTGGACTCATAGCTTTCAAAATACATATACTTGTATCTTAGATAGAGTGGGGGATTACTTTGGGATTTTTTTCTAACCGACATAAATTATGTGAGCTACATCGAGTCCACTGTCTTACCCACATTGGGGAGAGCTGTTCTATCCTTGCCATCGGATAGAACCTTAACTTTAGGATCACTGTCTTAACACACTTGGGGTAAATCAGAAAACTGCGGGGGCACATAGTTCTAGCGCATGAGACCTCGGAATCAAGCCCAACTCAATGCTAAATACTGCTCCCTTACTTAGCTCAAAACTTAAGAAAATCCACCTTAAAATATTTCAACAATATGTAATGGGAGCCAAAATGTATCCCCTTTATCTCAAAATCAAAGATGTGTATTTCTTTCTTAACTTAGGATCAAAACTCACTTCTTTCTTGAAATCTTGATAGACTTATCATGAATAAGTTTTAAAGTCTCAATAATATAGAAATATATGTACTCTTCTTGAAACACTTTAAAAAGTATCAATAAGACATTCTTAAAGACTCATAATTTCACAATAAGGCACAATTCATGACAATAAATCTTGAAAATTCTTGAAAATAGGATATCAATATAGGCATGTGCAATTTATATCATGAACTCTCAATTTAGATCATAATTAAACAAGGTAATCATGCAATTCAAGACTTGGACAATTCCATAATCTCATAAACTAGAAATATAGCAAAATAATATGAATTCATCTTGGAAATACGAAATTATTTAAGAAAAAATAAAACTTTTGGGCACAAGAAAGAAAGGGTATTCTTGTTCAAAACCACATACCTGAATATTGGATCTTTTGTATGACTTCAAAAATTTCGAAAGGTTATTCACGAACTATTGGGTGTCCCTCATAGCCCTCTTAACGGGGAATTTAAATATACATGAATTATTGAATTCTCATGGTTGAATCTATAGATAATTGGGTTTTTATGTTGAAACCCTAACCTTGTGGTTGAAGGTGTGCAGAGAATTTTAAGATGTTAAACTAAAGAGAAATAGAAGAAAATACGTTCTCTAAGGGTTATAAGTCATGGGAAGGGTAGGAAAAATACCAAAATACCCTTGCAAAAATGTCATTAAATTGCTTAAAAGATTAGCTGACGACATTCGTGACAAGTCATCAGACTTGTGACAAGTCGTCACGAAATGTCGTCACAAAAGGGTAGATTTTTGGCTTAAGGTTGATGACATTTTGTGACAAGCCGTCAAACTTGTGAAAAGTCGTCACAAAATGTTGGATTTTTTGACTTTCTTCTTATGGTGACGACATTTTGTATCAAGCCGTCAGGCTTGTGACAAGTCGTCACAAAATGTCATCACAAAATTTCCAAGCTGATATGCTGGAGTAAATTGGGCATAACTCTTTGATCCGATAACGTATTTTGATAAAATTTGTATTGTTAGAAAGATAATTCGAAGATCTTTCATTTGATATTTTGTAGGACACCCAGTTCATCATATAAAAGTACTTATGGTCGATTCAAGTTTAGACACTCACTAAAACTTGAACGATAGAAAAGCTTTCAACTTGACCTTGAGTTAGGGGATCTCTATGATCTCAATTCATGACAAAAAAGGTTACCACACTACATAATTGATTAACATATCAAATTTTCATAGGATTTATGGATTTTAGAACATCTACATGTAGAAATGATGGTTTGCGTTCTAGCCTAAAATGCTGGGTGTTTCAATTACTAGGAGTCAAGTTAATCCCTTGATCCCATTTGATATAGAGGAAGAAAAGTATCCTATAATAGAATCGTAGAATGTGAGAATACTATTATAAATATCATCATGAGGGGCTACGAGATAATCCACATGACTTACCTCCTCCATCTCCTCATGGTGTTTAGGAGAAAGCTGTGCAAACGCGATTATTGCCAGCAAAAAGATGAATGGGGATAGTGATGCTTCGTGTCATGCAGCTCAAGAAGAGAGATAGAGGTAGGAAGCACATTATCACGTAGAACATGGCATGGGTAGGAGATATTGAGATCAAGTGCTCCTACCTTATTAGTATTTTCTAGGTTATGATGATCTGGAGGATGACCTGAGGTATATT
The DNA here is from genome assembly GCF_002878395.1 of Capsicum annuum. Taxonomy (NCBI): domain Eukaryota; kingdom Viridiplantae; phylum Streptophyta; class Magnoliopsida; order Solanales; family Solanaceae; genus Capsicum; species Capsicum annuum. Next base: position 135,916,492 of record NC_061117.1, read on the forward strand.
AAGCCTATCGACACATGAGCCATCATTCCTCCTGAGTTACTTCAGGGGACAAAGTTTGATATTATTAGTGCTATAATAAAGTTGTTCAATCTGAAAGGTGTGTTTGCTGACTTACCATCTGATGAAGTCAACATGTACATTGTGAATTTGTAGGGATCTGCACTTCATATAATTTTCCTTGGGTATGATAGGAAGCACTGAGACTCAGGATTTTCCCATTCTCTCTATCTAGTGAAGCAATATTATGGATAGGGGAATTACTCATGGGTCCATCACTATATTGAACAAGTTGCAAAAATATTAGTTGAACTAAATATTTTCACCTTTGAGGATGCTGCAATTAAAGGATGTGAAATACAATTTAAGGCAACTGCAGTCTGGACCAATGTATGAGGCATGGTTAAGGTTCAAGAAGAAGTTATTAATGACGCCTGCTATAACGCACTAATAGGAACGCCAAACCCATAGTCTGAAATAGCTAGTAACGGACTACCAAATAAAATAAGAAAAAAATGAGAAATAGTTGTAACAAAAGATCAAATGCATAGACAAATCCCTAAAACTTGGGGTATCAGGACAAGAGTTTCTAATATAAAAGCAGTACAAGAGTGAAATACAAATGAATATACAAAAAGAACTTATCTTCGAATATAATATAAAGACTAGTCCAATACTTAAGGGAGAGATAAGTAATACTTTGAATGTCAGGAGCTCACTCTATGTCTCCGTATCATGGCTGCTTCGCATGTAGCACACATCAACAGTGATAACCTAACTATGATCTGCAGGATGCAGAAGTGTAGTATGAGTACCAAATGAATGGTACAAAGTAGGAAACTACCAACTTAGCTCCAAAGATAAAGGAGATATATATAACAAATAAATATAATGTAAAACTATACTCAAATGTCCAACATTAAAGTCAACTTTAGTCCTAACTTAAATCATTATGTCATCACTTTAATTCTTCATTATAATCCTATCCGGATTTAATACTATCACACTAACGGTTATAATCCTCATGGATAGGCATAAAATAATCATGCATAGTAATGCAATCATAGGAAAAACGAGGCCGAAAATATTCCTTAAATCTTGATACCAAATTAATGACCAATTGATGAGTGGTGAATTTACCACTCATTTGCACTCAACATTCATTCACATTACCATGTTTTGAATGAGTAAATAAGACATATTTGAGATTAAATAGACTAATATCCACATTATGCAGGGACGGGGGTGATGGAATGAAAATATATGGATGTGAGCTGAAAAAGATCCAATGAAGGATAGAAGTATAGTTGGAAGACCTGGAGCAGAGCATAGCCTCTATTATAGCAATCGCAGTTAGTGGACCACGAATACGGTCAGCCAAGTAGGTGAACATAGTGTGATTGAATGGCTCAGACTGCGGTCGCAGTAGCCACGAACACGGATAAGATCCTGCGATCGCAGCCTAGCGGGATTTCATCCTAGGGTCAAAGATGTAAATGCGCATAGATTATCCCAAAAATTCCTTATGAGACTCAATCCCTATCTCTTGTATAAGAGAAGAATCCATTCCCAATTATTACAACTTTTTCTAATCCTTAGTTTACATTTTTGGAGGACAATTATTGTAATAATTTTGTGTGAAGAATAAATTGGAGTAGCTTCCAAGTGAAGGACTAGAAAATGCTCATAGAAGATTTATTGAAGTTCAAAGATTGAAGTAACATTCACTTAGACTTTCATAAATCAAATTACTAGAGATTTTGGGGTATATCTTGCTTATTATTCTTATGTGTAGCTAGTTCTTCCTCTTAGGATTATGCTAGAATAGGGTGAAATTTTGTGGGGGTTGTAATTCATTTATGCATATGATAGCTTTTTAAGGATGGTTCTACTATTGCTTGACTAAATTAATGGGGATTTATGCGTGACAGCCCCAAACACCAAAATGGGTTTGTGGGTGAAAATTCTAAGCTCTTGAAAGCTCAAACCCTCCTTCAAAGAGGGGTTTAGTGAACTTTTGGAACCCACATCATCCTTGAAAGTGAGATTTAGGAACCAAGGCAATAACAGACAATTTATGGGCATAGTTTGCTAATTTTTACCATCTTAGACATAAGAGTGACAGTGAGGTTGATTATACCTTAGGTACCATCCTAGGAATATGGGTTCCTAATTGAGGTATTTGATGGCTTTAATTGACACACTCGTTAGGTACTCGAGAGGGTCAATGAGTGACATCTTTGAGACTATGTTGGAAAACTATTCTTAAGGACTTTAAACCTAGCCTACAATATCATCAACGATTAGAATCTGCACCGAATCATCTTGTTATTATGCCTATCTTGCACCTAAGAAAGCATAATCCCAAGATCCATGATTAATTGATTATACTATAATTATTCGTAGCCCCGAATTAGTCCTTTAAAAGTCCATAAATAACCATTAGTTTTGATACTCTCCCAAACCCCCAATCTTTAAACTTTGTATTCTAGGTTTGAGTTTATCAAGTTTTCTTTATTCTGAGCTAATTCGATTGCCAGTCACATTGTTCCTCATGGATTTGACCCTAACTGAATAGTGGGTAAATATATTGACGATGACCGCCTTGCACTTAAATTGACGTGTAAGTTGAGCATTATAAAAAATGGTGTCATTGCTAGGGAACAATTTGGCATATTGAGTTAGTTTTAAATTTTAGCTTACTTTGTTAGATTCAAACTAGTAAATAAGTGTTTGTGATGTTCTTTTGTTTCTTGTGTTGGGTAGATATTTGTTTTTGTTTACTTTTCTCTATAGAATCATGGAATAAATATAATTATGGTAGTTGGAAATCCTATCTTGACGATCCATGTCCATATTGTGATAGACCATGTCCATATTGTGATAGACCTTACCTTTAGAAAGATTGTAGATATGCTCCCTGGAGAGAGATAGAAATACTATATCAATCCTATTGGGAGTATGATTGTTCTTTATGTGGTGGTTAAGATTGACATTGGAGTGATTTTCCAAATGTTCCCTCCCCAAATTATGCAAACCTAATTTCTAATTCTTCTTAAGAGTTTGATAGGGATTATGATAAGATAAAGGAATAACAACATGCTTGGTATAATAGTTTTGAAGCAATGCTTCAAACTATTAGGGATCAAGTAACTACAATAGCAGAGAATGTGCACCACATCCATGAATCCAATGAAGCATTTGGAAGGGAGATTGCTAAGTAGAGAATATGGGCAAAGAAACAAATCTCATAAATACCATTACCTTGTCCACTTTCCTAAAGGGGATTGATCAAGAAGAGAAACCAATATACGTGGTTCATGATGAACTTGGTAGTGAAGAGTACTCAATGATTTCCCAACTAACCGAACCAAATATTATTGAAGATGCCAAAATCAAAGATTCAAATCTTCTAAGTGGAAGTACAAAAAGATAGTTGAAGAGGTGTCGTGCTATGAAGTTAAACTAAATGCTTGATGGGAGGCACCCCATCACACCACAAAAAGTGGACCATATCCTTTATTTTTTAATTTGATAGTGTAGATTTTAAGTTTGACATTGATTAAACCACGAAATTGTGGCACTTTAGTTCATAATAAATTACAAAAGGAAAATGTAGGATGTTTGAATGATGGATTGATCAGGGGAGATCGAGGGGCGTAAATGCCTTCTATTACCAAAAATGCAAGCACTGAGCCATTATCGCCGTGTCTAGTGCATCCATGATCATGAACACTTGACCGCGATTGTGGTTGAACCAGTTTTCAAAGTACATCGATGTTTCATTCCCCCACACTTCCCCTTCAACTTTTCTCTCAAAATTTCATCCATTTGTGATAATATTTTGAGAATTTCACAGACATATTTGCATTCTCTCTACATCACTCATCTGATAAGTGCTTGAAGTTCATGTTCTTAATTGTTATGAAAAGGCCTTAAGGAGGATGAACTAGGTGTGGCCTAAAATTGAGTTATTCATTGTTTATTGGTTCATGAAGCATGCTTGTGTGGGAAATTAGCTATTAGATATGGTGTGCTCACATGTGATGAAGTATAGAGTACCCAAATTTGTGTGAAATTTAGATAAATATAGGGTGTACAACCATAACACCCCATATTTCCCTAGCATAATCTAAGTCCTAATACATGAGTATTCATATATGAAATTTTTAAAAACTTATTATTTTTCAGTTTAGAGCCTGTCATTGCGTAGGAAATTCAATTAGCATTCCAAGGATATAAGATTGTCCCAAATAGATATCCGGGTAAGAAGTTATGGTGATTTAAAGTTTCAGTCACAAAAACCCATTACTTTAACCTTTAGCGCATCGCGGAGCAGGCCAATCTCCCATTTAACCAATTCCAGTGAGGGTATGGGATCCTAGCACATCGCGCCATAAGTCAATTTGATATTTGTCCATTTCCAATATCGAAGTGTGATACCACCGCGTTGCAGTCAAATACCAGGTCCCAATAAGTGAAGGACCGCGATTTCCCCGCATTGCACCATAGACCATTTTCCTAGTTGTCTGATTCCAGTGACATGGCATGATAGCACCGCGTTGCACCATCCCAGAAAATTAGGATTTTCAATCAGTTTGAGTTTTAATTCCATGGGCTTTTAAGTATTTTTTCCCTTGTCCCAATCAGCCCCAAACATGAAATTAAGTCCCTAATAACCTAATTGGGTATTATTCTAATCAATTTTTCCCCAAAAATCAAGAACATTCTCTCAAGTAGCAAAACCCTAACCTTTAAGAATCAAGGTCAAATCTCAAGAACTCTCCATCAATCCTTCTAAATTCATCATCCCAAGTATGTTAGATGTTCATCCATGGATACCTTTCATCCATGGAGCCCAGGTAACGTATTTTAAATCATCAAGTTATAATCTTTCAAGCTATTATATTTTGAATTATAATTTCCCCATGAATCTCCATGTACTATTGATTTTATACGATGTTACCATGAAATTATTGTTATTATTTAATCCTCTATATTTTAATATTATTATTTAATGAATTAAACCATGATTTAATTCTATTATGATGAATTCATGCTATTTCAACAAATTTCATGACATTCCTATGATTTTTTTAAACCATAAACTACAAGTGTTTGATAAAATGGCTACGAGAGTGATTTATTTTATAAGAGCCTTCATGTTTTGGCCTTCAAGCTTTAGTGTCTTTTCATTATTGCTGTTTTGAGTTCTGGGGTATTGAATACCTAAAATCATAGCTGTTTATTTAGTCTAGCCTCAGTACATTACAGAATAGTCTTCAGATTATATTATGAGCATTATCAGAATAGTCAGACATCAGTTATTCAACTCAGAACAGTTTAGTATGTCAGTGTCTTTCAGTTGAGAGTAGGATTTAGCACCATGCGAGTGTAGGGATAGAGGCTTCCCCATTAGATAGGCAGAGTCGTTAGTAGCAGTCCCTATACTCCAGAACTATGTAGCCAGTGTAGGATAAGAGTAGTCACCTGTCAGATTAGGCTTGACTATCTCACAGGGTTCACCCATTAGTTTAGGCTTACCACCCTTAGTTCTTTGGACATTATATATGTTTAGTGGATCCACACAACCATTGTTAGTACCCGTGGCACGGTATTAACACCCTTCCAACTTAGGTTACTGGTTGGAACCCGATTAGCTTAAATTAGGGAATGTCAGTTAGATGATACCTCCCATAGTCTCAGATATAGTCTTAGTTATAGTCCCAGCTAAGTTATTCAATCTTAGTGTTGTTTGACCAAAGCATACCGATTTAAGTTATTTTAGTATTTAAGTTTACAGATTTTACTCAATTATGTTCTATGCTTGGTCATGCATCCTTAGTATTTATAGATTTCCATGCATTTTCAATATCTATAGATTCCATGCTCTCTATTCAGTATTCCATGCTTTACATGCTTATCCAATTAATTATTAGTTCTATTCGTGAAACCATGTATACTAGCCTACCTCAATTAGCATACCAGTAATTTCAAAGTAATGATCGCATACCTTTTTTTTTCTGCGCTATGATGTATCATATCATAGGTGTTGATGCTCGGTTCAAGGATCACACTTAGTCCCTCAAATCATCAGTAGTACAGTAGCAGTGGTGATTCCTTATCATCTGAGAATAAATTATATTACTTCATGTCCTTATCTCAGTAGTTAGTAGAGTTAGTTGGGGCCTGTCCCGTCAACTCACAGTATCTAGTTTAAAGTCTTTTCAGACACCACTGTTAGCTATTCAGACTATTCAAATTTTAGTATTTTTTTCAGATTCATAATTGAGTAGTTATGTCATTATTAAAACCTTATGGCATTTCAGTTATTCTTTCGTGTTCATGATTATATTATTCAGTGCTCACAGCAGGTACCAGCTCATGGGTTAGATTATGGTCCTTTGGGAGCGTAAGCACCGTGTAACAACTAGGGGGCAGTATCGGGTCGTTACAAACTTGGTATCAGAGCCTAAGGTTTTAAAGTGTCCTAGGAAGTATGAAAGCCACATCGAGTAGAGCATTGTGCATAGGTGTGTAGCGCGCCACACTTATGAACAAGAGGCTTCAAGGTATTTAGGAAAAAGTTTTTCTTTTTTCAAGTATTTATGTCATGCGATTGAGCATGAGCTTAATTTAAATTCTCAGTCTAATCCGTTTCCACCTTCTATTTATAGAACATGCCTTCGAAGAAGAAAAGAGCAAGAACAGGAACTCAGCCAGCCCCTCAGCCCATCCAACAAGATTCTCTGGACGAGCATGTCCCTCATGAAGAATTCAAGGATACGTTCACTACTTTAGAAAACTCTATCGCAGCACAGAATGAATGGCCAGTCACTATTTTGGCCAATCCAGTGGCCAATACTGCTGTAAATAGAATTTCGGACTTCATCGGGATGAATCCTCTTTCTTTCACAGGGTCCAAGTCTGTCGAGGATCTATAAAAATTCTTAGATATAGTTCAGAAGGTAACGGATGCTATGGAGTGACGTCTAGTCAGAGTGCCAAGTTAGTTGCATATCAATTATAGGATGTAGCCTATACTTGGTTTAAGTAGTGGAAAGTAGATAGAGGTGTTGATGCAGGGCCTATCGAATGGAAAGAGTTTACCACAACTTTCTTGGATAGATTCTTTCCATTATTGTTAAGGGAGGTCAAGGTGTTAGAATTTATTAATTTGAGTTAATTAAACATGAGTGTGAGGGAGTATTCTCTCAAGTTCACTCAGTTAAATAGATATTCTCCTCATGTGGTAGCTGACAGTAGGTCCAAGATGAGTAAGTTTGTATCTGGTGTGTATGATAGTATGGTCAAGAAGTGTACGATTGCAATGCTGATTAGTGAGATAGATTTGTCTAGGCTGATGGTCCATGCTTAATAGATAGAGGAGTAAAATATTAAGGAGAGGGAGAGAGGAAACAAGAGAGCTAGGATGGATAGTTTTGATTTCAATCAGCCAAAGTCAGAAGGTGGTAACCGTTCTTAGTTTCATCAGAGATTTTCAGTCCCGGTACCTTCTTCAGCCAGTGCCCTAGTACCTAAATTCAGAAAAAATAATAGGGATAGTGTACCAGGATCTAAGTCCTATGTTAGTGTTAGCAGTGCTCGTACCAATCCTTTATGTCAGAAGTATGGCAGGAACCATTAGGGTGTGTGTAGAGCAGGTAGTTATGTGTGCTTCGGGTGTGGTAAGACAGGCCATCAGATTTGGGAGTGTCGATTAGTTGCTCAGAAAGGTAGGGATACACACCAACAAGGCCAGTCCCATCAATCGTCGGTTCCATCTGGCCACCCAACTCAGCAGGATGACACTTCTAGTGCTACCAGTGGTCACATCCAAATAGATTACATGCTCTTCAGTCCTACAAAGATCAGGAAAATTCTCTTGACATAGTTACTGGTACGTTGCAAGTCTTTCACTTATATATTTATGCTTTACTAGACCTCGCAGCTTCTCTTTCTTTTGTAACTCTATATATAGCCATCAATTTTGGAGTCAGTCCTGAAAATCTAGTAGAGCCCTTTTTAGTATCTACCCTAGTAGGCGTTTTCATTGTAGCTAGACAGGTATACAGGAACTGTCCGATAACAATATCTTAAAAAGTTACTTTATTTCATCTCGTAGAGTTTTAGATGACGGATTTTGACATCATTTTCGGCATGGATTGGCTTCACTCATGCTATGTCTCAGTTGATTGTAAAAAAAGAATAGTTCATTTTTAGTTCCCAAATAAACCAGTCCTTGAATAATGGGGTAGTACTATAGCTCTTAGGGGTCAGTTGATCTTGTACCTTAGAGCGAGAAAGATGATATCCAAGGGATGTGTCTATCATCTTATTCAAGTCAAAGACTCTAACCCAGAAACTCCTACTCTTGAGTCAGTCCAAGTAGTAAATGAATTCTCAGATTTATTTCCTGAAGATCTTCCCGGAGTTCCTCCCAAAAGGGAAATCAACTTTGCAATAAACCTTCTCCCAGATACTCAGCCTATATCTATTCCTCCATACAGAATGGATCCAGTAAAACTCAAATAACTAAAAGAACAGTTGAAAGATCTTTTAGATAAGGGATTCATCAGACCCAATATCTCTCTATGGGGCGCACCTGTTCTATTCATGCATAAGAAAGATGGTTCTCTCAGAATGTGCATAGACTACCATCAGTTAAACAAGGTCACAGTTAAGAATAAATATCCACTTCCTAGAATCAATGACTTGTTCAAACAACTTTTGGGTTCCAGTTACTTTTCCAAGATAGATCTCAGATAAGGCTATCATTAGCTTAGAGTCAGAGAATGTGACATTCCAAAAATAGCTTTCCAAACTTGGTATGGTCACTTCGAATTTCTAGACATGTTCATTGGTCTTACAAATGCTCCAGTAACCTTCATGGACTTGATGAACTGCGTGTTCAAGCAGTACTTAGACATGTTCGTCATAGTCTTCATTGATGACATCCTTGTTTACTACCATAGCGAAAATGAACATGCAGACCACCTTAGAGTAGTACTTCAGGCTCTTAGATCTCATTAGTTCTTCGCTAAATTTAGTAAGTGTGAATTCTAGCTAAGATCATTAGCTTTTCTTGGCCATATCATTTTTGGTGATGACATTAGAGTTGGTCTTCAAAATACTAAAGCGGTGAGAAACTGGCCTAGACCCATCTCTCCATCAGATATCAGGAGTATCTTGGGTTTAGCTTGCTATTATCGTCATTTTGTTGAAGGGTTTTCTTCTATTTCATCCCTCATGTCCAGATTGACTCAAAAGAAAGTTAAGTTTCAGTGGTCAGATTCCTGCGAGAAGAGTTTTTAGGAGTTAAAGACTAAACTCACCTTATCCCCAGTCTTGACTTTACCAGATAGTTTAGATGGTTTTGTTGTGTACTGTGATACGTCTAGGGTAGGTTTAGGTTATGTCCTCATGTAGAGAGGTAAGGTCATAGCCTAAGCCTCCAGACAGCTAAAGCCCCATGAGATGATTTACCCTACTCATGATCTTGAGTTAGCAGCTATAGTGTTTTTCTTAAAGATTTGGAGCAATTACTTGTATAGGGTGCATGTATATGTGTTAATAGATCATAAAAGACTTTAGTATGTGTTCTCTCAGAAAGATTTAAATTTGCATCAGAGAAGGTGGTTATAGTTATTGAAGGATTATGACATAAGTGTTCTGTATTATCTAGGCAAGGCTAATATAGTGACTGATGGTCTTAGTAGATTGTCCATGGGTAGTGTAGCTCATTTTGAGGACGGTAAAAATAAGTTAGCTCAGGAGGTTCATCAGCTTGCCCGACTAGGTGTCCTCTTAGTCGATTCAGTAGAAGGTAATGTAGGGGTATAGAGTAGCTTAGAATCATCTCTAGTTTTCTAGGTGAAGGAAAAGTATGATAGAGATCCCAGTCTAGTAAAGTTGAAAGAATCAGTCAAAGATCAGAAAGTGGAGCTTTTCTCCCAAGGGGGAGATGGTGTTTTGCATTGTCAGGGTGATTGTGCATGCCTGGTGCAGATGATTTGAGGCTACGAATTCTTATAGAAGCGCATGGGACACGTTACTCTATTCATCCAGGGGCCACTAAGATGTACCACGATTTGCGGGAGATCTATTGGTAGAGTGGGATAAAGAGAGATATTGTAGAGTTTTTAGCTAAGTGCTCTTCATGTCAGCAAGTTAAGATTGAGCACCAAAAGCCTAGTGGGTCCATGCAGGAGTTCAATATTCCCATGTGGAAATAGGAAGAAGTGAACGTGGACTTTGTTATAGGTTTGCCTCGTACCCGTCATCAACATGATTCTATTTGGGTTATCTTAGATAGGATGACTAAATCAGCTCATTTCTTTTCAGTCCATACTTCTTATTCAATTGAAGACTATGCAAATCTCTATCTCAGAGATTTGGTTAGGTTCCACGGTGTTCCCTTATCTATCATCTAAGATAAAGGTACCCAGTTTACCTCTCATTTCTAGAAATCATTCCAAAAGGGTCTGGGTACCCAAGTCCACCACAGTACAGCCTTTCTCCCTTAGAAAGATGGGCAAGCAGAATTGACCATTCAGACTTTTGACAATATGCTGAGAGCATGCGTTGTTGATTTCAAGGGTATTTGGATGACCATTTTTGTTTGATTGAGTTCGTATACAATAACAGCTATCCTTCTAGTATACGTATGGCTCCATTTTAGACCCTCTATAGTAGGAGATGTAGATCTATAATTGGTTGGTTTAAAGTAGGTGAGGCTGCAGTAGTAGGGCCTGACTTGGTGTTTGATGCATTAGAAAAGGTTCAGTTGATCAGAGAAAGGCTTAGGGCTGCCAAGAGATGATAGAATTTGTATGCAGATGTGAGGAGAAAGGATCTCGAGTTTGAGGTCGGTGATTTTATGTACTAGAAAATCTCTCCCATGAAGGGAGTGAAGAGGTTCAGCAAGAAAGGGAAACTTAGTCCCCGATATATCAGTCCCTTTAGAATCCTCAGTTGTTTAATAAAGTTAGCTTACGAGCTTGAGTAGCCTTCAGATTTAGCCTCAGTACACCCAGTATTCCATGTCTCTTTGTTAAAAAGTGTATTGGTGATCCAGATGTAGTTTTTCCCTTAGAGAGTGTAGATATTCAGAACAGTCTTTCCTTTGAGAAAGTTTAGTCAAAATTCTTGATCATCAAGTTTGCAGACTAAGGAACAAAGAAGTTCCACTTGTCAAAGTTCTTTGGTGGAATCAGTCCGTTGACCGAGCCATGTAGGAAGCAAAAGCATATATGTGGACCAAGTACCCTCATCTTTTCTCGGTAAGTCCAGATTCAGTATAAGGTACCAATGTTCTTAAGTTTTTTCTTTTTCTCTATCATGCTCAGTTTCAACCACACATCATCTTCATGTTAGTCGTGCATTCGTGAATTAGTTCAGTCATACATTCCATGCATCAGACATGCATATTCAATGTGTAAGCTCAGTCCATCAATTTCCTCAGCTTAACCAGTTTCATTCGGGAATGAATGATCGCAAGGGGGAGATATTGTAACACCTCATATTTCCCTAGCATAATCTAAGTCCCAATACATAATTATTCATATTTGAAATTTTTGAAACAATCATTAATTTTTAGTTTAGAGCCTGCCATTGCATAGAAAATTCAATTAGTATCCCAATGATATAAAATTCGCCCAAATTTGATAACCGGGTAAGAAGTTATTGCGATTTTAAGTTTCAGTCACAAAACCCATTATTTTAAACTTTAGCCCATCGCGGAGCAGGCCAGTCTCCCAATTGGAAAATTCCAGTGAGGGTCCATGATCCTGGCGCGTTGCGCCATAGGTCAATTTGGCATTTGTCCATTTCCAGTGTCGAAGCACGATACCACTACGTCGCGGTGAAATTCCAGGTCCTAATCGGTGAAGGACTGCGATATCCCCATATTACGCCATAGACCAGTTTCCTAGTTGTCCTATTCTAATGACACGGTGTGATAGCGCCACGGCGCGCCAACCTAGAAAATTGGGATTTTCAATTAGTTTTGAGTTTAATTTCCAAGGGCTTTTAAGTACTTTTCCCTTGTCCCAGTCAGGCCTAAACACAAAATTAAGTCCCTAATAGCCTAATTGGACATTATTATAATCAATTTTCCCCAACAATCAAGAACATTCTATCAAGTAGCAAAACCCGAACCTTCAAGAATCAAGGTCAAATCTCAATAACTCTCCATCTATCCTTCCAAATTCATCATCCCAAGTATGTTAGATGTTTATCCATGATACCTTTCATCCATGGATCCCAAGTAACCTATTTTAAAGCACCAAGTTATCATCTTTCAAGTTATTATGTTTTAAAGTATGATTTCATCCATGAGTCTCTATGTACTATTGATTTTATACCATGTTACCATGAAATTATTGTTGTTATTTAATCCTCCATGTTTTAATATTATTATTTATTAAATTAAACCATAATTTAATGATATTATGATGAATTCATGCTATTCCTACAAATTCCATGACATTCCTATGATTGTTTTAAACCTTGAACTGCAAGTGTTTGATAAAATGCCTACAAGAGTGATTTATTTAATAAAAGACTTCATGTTTTGGCCTTCAAGCTTTAGTGTCTTTTTATTATTGTTGTTTTGAGTCCTAGGGATATTGAATACCCGATAACCATAGCTGTTCATTTAGTCTAGCCTCAGTACATTATAGAATAGTCTTTAGATTATATTATGGCCATTATCGGAATAGTCAGATATCAGTTATTCAACTCACAATACCCTAGTATCTGAGTGTCTTTCAGTTGGGAGTAGGATTTAGCCCGAGCGAGTGTAGGGATGGCGGTTTCCCCGTTAGATAGGCAGAGTCATTAGTATTAGTCCTTATACTCCAAAACTCTGTAGTCAGCATAGGATATGAGTAGTCACCTGTCAGATTAGGCTTGACTATCTCGCAGGGGTTACCCGTCAGTTTAGGCTTGACACCCTTAGTAATTTGGACATTATATCAATTTAGTGGATCCACACAGCCATTATTGGTACCCGTGTCATGGTATTAACACTCTTTCAACTAGGGTTACAGGTTGGACCCCGATTTGCTCAAATTGGGGAATGTTGGTTAGATGATACCTCCCACAGTCTCAGATAGTCTCAATTATTGTCCCAGCTCAGTTATTTAGTCTTAGTGCTGTTTGACCAAAGCATACAGATTTCAGTTAGTTTAGTATTTCAGTTTATAGATTTTACTCAATTAAGTTATATGCTCGGTTATGCATCCTCAGTATGTACAGATTTCCATGCATTTTAAGTATCTACAGATTCCATGATTTATATACATATCCAGTTAATTATTATTTTTGTTCATGAAAACTTGAATACTAGCATACCTCATTTAGCATACTAGTACATTCAAATTACTTATCGCATACCTTTCCTTTGCGCTATGATGTATCATATCATAGGTATTGACGCTTAGTTCTTGGATCGCACTTAGTCCCTCAGATCATCAGCAGTACAGTAGCAGTGGTGAGTCCTCATCAACCGAGGACAAATTATATTACTTTATGTATTTATCTTAGTAGTTAGTTGAGTTAGTTGGGGCCTGTCCCATCAACTCACTGTATCCAATTTAGAGGCTTTTCAGACACTATAGTTAGCTATTCAGATTTCAGTATTTTTATCAGATTCATAATTCAGTAGTTATTTCATTATTAAAACCTTATGGAATTTCAATTATTCTTCCCCATTCATGATTATATCACAACAGATACTAGTTCATGGGTTATCTTGTAGTCCCTTGAGACCGTATGCACCGAGTAATGACTAGTGGGTAGTCTCGGGTAGTTACTACAACTCATGCCTATTCAATTTCTCAAATGAGTTATTAACTATGTATGTTCACATTAAGGGGGCATGATTAACGCAACCCAAAATGGGGCTTTGTCGTGATAAGCATCCTAAGTCCAACAAGACCCGGGATCTCCCCCTTAACCCAACCCAACCATCATATACAACCTTGGATGAGCTGAGTTTCGAGCATATAACAATATTGCGTAATGCTCTCATGAAGACACTGGGATAGGGTCATAATCATGACCGACCAAACCAAGTCTAACCATACCAAACCAACCATCCATACTATACCAAACCATTTAGAAACAATCAAAGCATAATATGATAATCATACCCAAAATGTAATACGATGGAACAACTAGCAATATCATCCAATGATGTCAGCCCCAACTAGGGGTGGGCATGGTATGGTATATACCGAATTACCATACTGAATCAAAATTTTTGATACCGTGATTTTTGGTGTTATGGTATTTGGTATGGTATATGGTATACATTTTAATTTTTTATGGTATATGGTATGGTATACACTATTTACAAACGACATACTGAAATACCGAATACCATACCAAAGTATATATAGTTACATAAGTAACTTTTATATATATATATATATATTCATAAAAAAATACTTAGTATTAGTATAAAAATGTTTGGACTTTGAAACTTTTGCTACTCTATCTTGATTGAAATGTCTTTATGGTGTAATTGACTAATAAAAGGAATTGTTTGTACTTCTTTTTCAATATTTCTGCATGTATAATGCATTTTTATGATACAATTAAGACATGCTTTTGAAAAGTCGAAGTAATAATATTTTAGTATACGAGTATATATTGTCAAAGTTAACCAAACTATGATTACCGATTACCATACTGCAAAATGCCAAAACCAAATGTCAAAATACCGAACCATACCGAATTAATATGGCATGGTAATGATATAATATTTTTAATAACCGAATACCGAAATTACCGTACCGAAGTTTCAAATACCGTACCATACCATACCATACCCACCCCTAGCCCCAACACCAATGCCAATACTAAGGCCGACACCGATACTGATCCTACACATACAAACCCCCAGAAGTACCACAAAGCCTCTGCCCAATAGAATACAAATATCATGTTGATATATGCCCCCAACCATGGCCAAAACCAATATCCGAAGAGAAAATAAAATGTCTAAGAATGTCTAACATGAAATAATGTTTTTTGAAAGGATCGAAGCACACCACTTCAGTCCAATACGATGTCCCCGAATCAAGTAATATGAAGGATGAGTCAAACGGATGGTTCCTACATAGCATAGGTATACAACTGTCAGTAGATAGGTTAGTTGGTGAACACAAACATGAAACTCGAGGTAAGGATAAAGTAATGCTAGTTATCAAAACCAAATGAAAACCATCCAATGAAAATAACCCCATATATATATATATATATAAGTGATGGGAAAAGGGACCAGGTTTAGCATGCCATTAAAACATTTACCTGGGTTGAGTAGCTTACCCGTCATATCACCCACAGGCCATATTGGTTTAGCTCCCACTGCTGAATGGGTCTCAGTTTATGTAGCCACACGACCAGAAAATATCTTTGGGATGACTATAACATCCCTCCTATATTAATATGAAACTCACATGTGTCCATCGAAGAGCCCTCAAATCATCAAATTTGAGTTTTCGGTTTTGATCCCCCCAGGATCGCCATCTTCCACGGCTTAGCTTACACTTTCCGCCATTAATACCCAATTTAAACCAAGTCCAAACAATCCAATTTATATTTTTATTAACCAAGGCTATTCAATAAAATAGTAGTATAGTCATACCACCATACTTGCAAGCATTATCCATAGCCAAACCATTTCGATTAAGGGGACATTCAAGTGCCCTATCATTAGCTATATTAAACCTCTTATGAGACTACCATGTTCTCCAAAAGTATAATCAATTAGCCTTAAGACTTTGTAAACCATTTAAAAGCATTCAAGGTTTCATCCATGAGACAAAAACAAGCAAGAGTTCCATTAAAAAAAGCCAATTTAATGAACATATCTTTATAAGCATCTTATCTAACACCTTGGTGGCATAATATAACCAAAACCAAATTCCATTAGCATTAAAACCATTACCATGAAATTCAATTGTCCATAACCAACTTTAATGCATAGAAAACATAATTAAAACCATAGGAAATCATAACCAACCTTTTGACATCAAAAACCCCAAATTAATAGTTGAAAGCCATAATCATACAAGAGAAAACCATGAAATCAACTATGTAACCATGCCTTTAATTGAAATTACAATTAGGAATGAGAATCATGCCTTAAACCAAGAAGATTGATGTCCCAAAAGATTTTGAGAGAATTATAATAGGTTTAGGAAGAGATTATAAGAGTTTAAGAGTAAAACAATAAGGTAAATAACCTTCTAAAATTATTAGAAGTCGTGGGTCCTTATTAGGGTAAGTAGGGAGATATCCAGAATACCTCCACTTAAATCTGATAAAAACCTGACACAGGGTCACGACTGACCCCCTTACGAGTCATAACCTCCCTTACGGTTGACATCCACCCAAGTCATAACCTTAGTATATGATCCGTACCCATGATCCGTATTCCTAGAAGAATGTAACACAAGGACGATTAAACACTGTCCATTTTATGAGTGACCTATAGACTCGTACCCAACCATACGACACTCACCCATAAGTCATATCCATTCCAATGCCTAAAACTATCCCACCAACTAACACTGGTCAGCTTACGACAGGACTTCAACACTCGTACCCCAGTATACAGCTCGTACCATGAGTCGTATTGGGTGTGAAAAATGGGATTCCAGGAAATTTTTTAAGGGTTCAAACCTGGGATGCTTCAGTCTTCCCCACTAGGAACATTCATCCATGAAAGACGGATAAGTTAGGGGTAACCACACACAGAGTCATTTGTATTATCAAACATACCTTTAACAAAGTTTGAAAATAAAGAGGGAAAGATGTTAATCTTTTGTTTGAAAAACACAAAAAATAAAGATGTGTTCAAGACACACACCTTCCATACGAATCCCAGGAGCAGAAAATAAATACGGATACTTGGAATTTATGTCCTCTTCCACTACCCACGTGGCCTCGTCTACCTTGTGGTTTCTCCATAGAACCTTAACCAAAGACACATCCTTGGTCTGCATCTGACGAACCTGCCAATCCAATATTTCAATTGGGACTTCTTCATAAGACAAAGAATTCGAGATCCCTCCAAAGAAACAATCAAAGACGGATCACCAATGCACTTTCTCAACATAAAAACATGGAATATCGGATGAACCAAACTCAAGCTAGATGGCAACTCTAACTAATATGCATCATTGCCCACTCTCCGCAAAATCTCATAAGGAACAATATACCGAGGACTAAGCTTTCCCTTTTTGCCAAACGACACTACTCCCTTCATAGGAGACACCTTAAGAAAAACCTTATCCCTAACTACAAACTCCAAGTCTCTCTACGCCTAATGTTTGCATAGCACTTTTGATAACTCTGGGTAGCCTTGAGCTTATCTTGAATCACCTTCATATTTTCCATAGCTGGACGAACCAAATCTAGATAAAGCAAATCAGCCTCACCAAGCTCAAACAAACCAATAGGAGATCTACATATCCTACCATACAACGACTCAAAAGGAGCCATACTAATACTCTTATGATAGCTATTGTTGTAAGCAAACTCTACCAAAGGTAGATACTCCATGCAACTGCCACCATAATCAATCACACAGTCTCGAAGCATATTTTTCTAAGTTTGAATAAGTCTCTCCGCCTGCCCATCCGACTACGGATGGAAAGCAGTACTCAGACTCACCTTAGTCCCCTACCCTTTCTGGAAATAACTGAAATAATTGAGATAAACTACATACCACGATCAAAAATAATTGAAATAGGCACCCTACTTTTTCTAGAAAGACCGCTAGAATTAATTCTTCTTAGTTTCTCCGTTTCAACAGATATGCATAATCTCTATAGAGTCTAGGGTGGAAAATATTTCTGTAACTCTAAAATGAACTTTATCTCTGCTGATACTTGTAAACTAATGGAGTAATGTTTTTGTGATGATACTTTTTTTTTTGTCGACAGGCTTATCGACAACAATAATCTTTTAGGATACCTTCCTCCTGAGTTTTCAACTTTACCGCATCTTCTAATAATGTATGTCCCTACACAAACATACATGACATGAATATATTGAATCAACACAGATATGACATAAATATATTGAAACTCATATATTGAAGGACAATAGATTCCTTACTGCCTATGAGTGAGGCTGTCAATGTTTGTCTTAGTTAAAGTGGTTTTATTGGCCAAATATTTGAACACCTAAAGCTGAAGACCATTTCATGATCTATGCTCAAAGACCTCTGATCAACATCTCTAAATCTTTTTATTAATTTAACTAAATCTTTCTGTTAATTTAAAATTCATCTATAATCATTGCTTGTAATATTCAATACTAAAAAATTGATTTTAGACAAGACAAATATATTAATTCTTTTTTTTCCTATCAAACTCAGAACCTTTTCATGTCATACAATAAATGCTATATCATTTGCAACTTTACTTTCACCGAGAAGTGCATGGAGTGAAATTTATGATAAAGTATTGTCATAAAATATCCATAGACCCTGGTAGCCTTGAGCTTATCTTGATTCACCATAAAATTTTCCATAGTTGGATGAACCAAATATAGACCAAACAAATCAGCCTCACCGAGTTCAAACAAACCATTAAGAGATCTATACCTCCGACCATACAACGCCTCAAAGGAGCCATACCAATACTCTTATGATAGCTATTGTTGTAAGCAATCTGTACCAAAGGTAGATACTCCCTGCAACTACCACCATAATCAATCACAGAGTCTTGAAGTATATCTTCCCAAGTTTGAAGAGCTTACTCTGCCTGCCCATCCGACTACTGATGGAAAGCAGTATTCAGACTCACTTTAGTCCCCTACCCTTTCTGGAAAGATCGCTAGAAGTGGGACATAAACTGTGTACCATGATAAAAAATAATTAAAATAGGCACCCTATGCAATTTCACAATCTCTAAAAGATAAAGCTTCACATAATTCTCTACCAAAAAAGTTAGTCCACACAGGGAAGAAATGTGTAGACTGTGTCATCCATCCATGATGACCCAAATTAAATCAAATTGGACCGAGAAAGACTAGTAATGAAATCCATATTGATCTCCTCCCACTTCCATTTAGGCAACTTAATTTCTTGATACAACCCACATGGACTCATGTGTGCTCAACCTTAACTTTTTGATACACTATGCACTTAGACACAAAATCAACCACATCCCGCTTTATACCACTCCACCAATAGATCTTCTTAACATCATGGTATATCTTAGTAGAACTAGTATGAACAATATAGCGCGACTCATGCGCCTCAGCCAAGATCCTTTGCCGTCAAACTGTCTATAATAGGAACACATAACCTCCCTTGGTACCGCAAAGTACTATCGCCACTAATTTCAAAATCAACCACTTTTTGCCCACCAATGCTACCCTTGATTTTTATCAAGGCAGAATTTAACACTTGATTATCCTTAATCTCTACACCGAGAGATGATCTAACTACTTCTTGCAACACTATACCACCATCGTTGAAGTCTAAGAGATGAACTCCAAGATTTGCCAAATGGTGAATATCCTTTACCAATAATCGTTTCCCTTCTTCAACGTAAGAAAAACAACCCATGGAAAACCTGCTAAGAGCATTAACAACCACGTTAACTATACCAGGGTGGTAGTGAAGACTTATATCATAGTTCTTAAGAAGATCAAGCCATCTCCTTTGCATGATATTAAGCTCTTTTGTGAGAACACATACTACAATCTCTTGTGATAAAAAAGGATATCCACATAAACACCATACAAATAATGTTGCCATATCTTCAAAGCAAACACAACAACCAACAAATCTTAATCATGCATAATATAGTTCCTCTCATGCACCTTAAACTTCCTGGAGGTATAGGCTATCACTGTAACGCCCTAAATCTGGTACCCGAAATGCTACACAGTGCTCGTGACCCCAAAGGACCACAAGCTAACCCATGACCGATATATGTACCTAAACATTGCATAATATACTGTATAAATACAGAATAAAAGGATGAAAGGCCATAAGGTTCAGACATTTAATAAAACATAATATCTAAAAATGCGGTATATCTATACAAAAATAACTGAAATAACAGTCAGAACATACTATAGTCTGAAAGCCTTTAACACTGTACTTTTTGAATGCGGAGTTGATGGGACATGCTAACTCCAACTATTGAAATAAACTAAGTACTGTAGAAGTGAGGTCATAAAATCATAATATCCTCAAGTGATGAGGACTCACTGCTGACTCTAATTGCTGAAACTCGAATGCTATTGATACTCTAGAGCTTGTACCTCTGAACCTATGGTATAAAACACCATAGCACAAATGCGTTAATATGATTGAATGTACTGGTATGCTAGTGAGGTAGGCTAAATTCAAAGGGATTATATGCCTGAACAATACTAACTAATTGTATAACACGAACGTGAGAATATATGCATGATAAGTAACTGTAACTAAATTCATGATAATAATGACTATTGAGTCTGAATAATGATATCATGAGTTACTCATAATTGATGTAACTAATACAGAGTTACTATATCTTATAGTCTAGATTCTGATGGAGCTAGATAAGTTTCGTACTGTACTGGGTGACTATATCTGACAGTCTAGATTCTGTAAAACTATCTTAGTTTTATTATTGTGACTGAGACTGTAACTGTGGGAAGTAGTCATCTAACAGACATGCCCCTTTTCTGTAAAGAGTTGGTTCCAAGATGTAACCCTAATTGGAAGGGTGTCAATATCGCACCATTGGTAAGGACAATTTATGAGTGACCCTCATCTGGAAGTGTCCGCAAAGAAGAAAGATGGGACCCTAGTCTAGCAGTGTTAATCCACCTTATCAACCCTAAACTGAAAATATTGATGTCTCAACCTATGCTGGCTACATAGTTCTGGAATTCAAGGATTATTTCTAAGGGTCACAACCTCAATGGTCAGTGTGTGCCTTCATCCTTAGGATTGCTCGGTACTGAATCCTACTCCGAACTGAAACGACACTAAAATAATTATACTAAGATGAACTGGACTGAGTTCACTGAGTTTAGTGGACTGATGGAATGTTACTAAATTCTGTTAACCGACTGAGTTCATAAGATTTTTGAGATTTCCTGATTCGTGTATTTGACTGAATTCTACTGATCATGGCATGACTGATATTATCATGAAACTAACACTAGCTCTAGACACACATCTAAATTATCAGGTATAAATACCCCCAGGACTCAATAGCATATAAGTAATTCATGGCACAAGTTCAAAAGCACAACAATGGCTACACATATATCCATAATTTAGTGACAAAGAATTTCATCAAACACTTTACATGCATTAACTTGTACATGAATGGGGATTTCATACTATCATACTATAATGGAACTTTTTCCTTCACGTAGGCATTTAATCAAACAAAATGGGAGCATAATTTGGTTATACCATCATCAATGCATCTAATTATCATGGTGGCATAAATAAATTTGCAATTTGAAAGGTTTATCATTAATATTATGCAAATCATCACATACTAGGATCAATCATTGGAACATGTAATTTAAAATAAGAATCAAAACCCAACAACAACATGGACATGAATTTCAATTCAACTAAATAATGAACATTTATAAATACACAATCTTTGAAATTTCAAAAGAGATTCTTGAGCTTCATGGGTGAAAGGGACCCATGAATCAACACTTGACATACCTCAAAAGCTTGGATCGTGAAAGATAACTAACTTTTCTTGAACTTTCTTGGATTGGGAAACACAGATCTTTATGTTTTCTTGATGGTTCTTGAACTTGAAGAACTTGAATTTCTTAGTTTCTTGAAGAAGGGTTTAGATCTTGTTCTTGGGGATTTATCTTTGAGAGGAACCCTAATTTGGTATTTTTAGTGAATAATGAAGTTATGAGCTCTGGTCTGGTATAATTAGGTGTAAAAAAGGGTGAAAAAAGACCCAAACACCCTTTTAAAAATGGCTTTAAATTGTTGAATGGGATCTATGATGGCTTGGGAGATGGTTCATTGCTGGCTCAATGGTTCGTCACTCTGTCTGTCGTAGTCTAGCAAGAAAATAGGTTACTGCCAAATTAGCGATGGTCTGGGCGATGGTCCATCACTGGCTCGACAGTTCATCGTTTTTTCTATCCCAGTTTGACTAGAAGGTAGTCTTTCTGCCTCGATTGCGATGGTCTGGGCGATTCGTCGCTAGCTCGACGGTTCATCACGCACTCCGTCACTCCTGGGCAGTTGAGATAGCTTACTATAAAATGTCATATCTGTTTACTCCAATACCGGATTTTTTTTATCAAAATTGGTATCGTTGGAAAGCTAATTGCATTTCCCATATGATAAAAAGTCAAAATTAGGGAAATTCTATCTGATTTAAACATCATTCACTTAGGAAGTCATCCCTAAATCTTCTGGAGACTAAATTAGACTTCAAAAAAAAAGTTTGGGGTATTACAATCACCTTTCTATGGTGCATCAACACATAACTAAGACCAACCCGAGATACATCATAATAAACCATGAACCCATCATTGCCTTCTGGCATTGTCAGAACTGGAGCCGAAGTCAACTTATCTTTCAACTTCTCTAAAATCCCCTTACATGCATCCAACCAAGAAAACTTAACCTTTTTCTAAGTTAACTTAGTCTAAAGAGTAGTTATCAACCAAAAACTCTCCATAAACTGCGTATAATACCTGGCTAAACCTAAGAACTCCTAATATCAGATGGAGTCATAGGTCTAGGAAACTTCTTCTCCACAACCACCTTCTGCGGATCTACCATGATCCTTTCACTAGAAATGATATGACCCAAGAAAGTCACAAAATTCAACCAAAACTCGCATTTAGAGTACTTAGCAAACAACTGATGTTTTCTTAAGGTTTGTAACACCACACGAAGATGATTAACATGATCCACCTTACTCTTCGAATACACCAGAATATCATTAATAAACACAATGGTAAAGAGATCCAAATACTGCGAAAATACCCTATTCATCAAATCCATAAATGTTGTTAGGGCATTTGTTCATACAAATGACATTACTAAAAACTCATAATGCCCAAACCGAGTGCAAAAACCATATTAGGGATATCCACCTCCCTAATTTCCAATTCATGGTACCCAAACCAAAGATTTTTTTTTGGAAAATAACTTGGCACCCAGGAACTGGTCAAACAGATCATCTATCCAAGAAAGAGGAGATTTGTTCTTGACCATTACCTTATTAAACTATTTGTAGTCAATGCATATACAAAGAGAAAAATCCTTCTTGCGTACGAACAACATCGGTGCACCCCATGGAGAATTGCTAGGATGAATAAACCCTTTGTCTTGAAGATCCTTCATTTGCTCCTTAAGTTCTCTTAACTCATCCAAAGCTATTCTATATGGGGAAATAGAAATTGGACAAGTGTTCGAAAGCAAATCAATACCAAACTCTATTTCTCTATTTGGAGGAATACTTGGAATATCATCTGTAAAGACCTCTGGAAACTCATTAACTACCAGAACTAACTGCAATGAAGGACCTTCCGAGTTAGAATCTTTAACTCAGACCAAGTGACAAAGACAACCCTTAGAGATTAACCTTCAAGCTCTAAGATAAGAAATAAACTTCCCCCTTGGTGCTAAGGAACAACCTTCCCATTCTATTTCTGGCTAACCAGGGAACCTAAAGATGACCTTACAGGTTTGACAATCAAAATTTGTATAACAAGAATGCAACCAATCCATGCCCAAGATTATATCAAAATCTACCATACCCAACTCAAACATAACTTCCAAAGTTTGTCTACCACTCACATATACCACACACCCCCTATAGACCAATTCAACGATGATCGTTTCTCCTAGCAGAGTAGAAATAGAAAATGGATCCGAAATAATCTCTAGATCAAAACCAAAATACACAGCTATATAAGGAGTCATGTAGGAAAAGGGTAGAACCCAGATCAAGCAAAAAATACACATCATGAGAGAAAAGTTGTAAAGTACTAATAAAAACATCAAGCGATGCCTCGAATTCCTAAAGAGATATGAAAGCAGACAACCTATTTCAACCAGCACTATAACTAGGAGTAGTAATAGAAGTAGATGCCACACTATCGAGAGTAGGAATGGGAGATGAAACCACCAAAATCTTATTCGGCCCCATCGTAACCTTATTAGATGGATAATACCTGAGATGATAGCCTACTTGGCCACACTTAAAAAACTTGTCCCTTTCCTCCTCAAAGAATCCTTGATGAGGATGATTAAAATATCGACAAGGAGGACACAAAGAAAAAAACTGACCTCTACTTACCTGAGACTAGGATCCCTACACTCGAGAATTATCACCACCATAATGACGCTTATCACTCGACTACTAGGGATATGAATAAATATAAGTAGAGAGGGAAATAAAACTCCCCCATTTTTTGCCACTTCTCACCGTCTCGACCATCCTGAGATTGGGTACCTCCCCGATAAGAAAACCTACCTCACTTACCCTGCCAGTTTCCTTATTCTGCCTGCCTTCTCTTATCATTCTCAACCTGCTCTATATGAATAGTCAGCCTTGACATTCCTATATCTTTTGTTAGTAAAATATTTTTACTCTCCAAAATTAGATCTCTGTTCAGCCTAGAAGCAAACTTCCTCACTCTCTATCTTGTATCAGCTACCAAATCAGGAGCATACCTCATGAACTGATGGAACTTCAAAGCATACTTCTTCATAGATATTCTTGTAACATCCAAAAAATGGGTCCCAAGACATCACAAGGTGATCAAGTCTACAAGTAGCCTCAAGCTAACCCTGTAAGCCTTCTACTCAATTTGAAGCTGATAATAAAGGAATATAGATGTATAATCAAAGATAAAATATGGAACTCTGTAAGAGCTAAGCTAAAATTAACAGAACATAATATCTTAAAATATTAAACTTAAAAGTTTAGACATTCAACACTGGAAATCTGAATCATAACTAGCAGTATAACAAGCCTCTACTACTAATAACTAGAGAGCCACTAGGACAAGCCCCCAGATGACTCAAACTGACTGAAAATCCTAAATCAACTACTATAATAAGCTAAAGGAAAAGTAAATATGCAGTACCCCGAACTTTTTTAAGTCAAATCTAGTCTTTGAAGAGTTAGTGATGACTTCCTAAATGATTAATGTTTAAATCAGATAGAATTTTCTCAATTTTGACTTTTTATCATGTGGGAAATTGAATTAGCTTTTCAACGATACCAATTTCATTCAAATATGGTATTAGAGTAAATAGTTATGGATGTTTTACAGAGGACTGTCGAAACTTCCCAGAAGCGACGGTCAGGCCGACGGACCATCAAGCTAGCGATGAATCGTCTCCCAAGCCATGCGACTAAGGTAGTGAACCAATATTCTAGCCAAGTGTTATGGTGAGGACCATTGGACCATCGAGCTAGCGATGGACCATCACCTAAACCGTTGCAGATGAGGCAGAAAGTTTAGGTTCTGGCCAAGTACGATTGGATGGACCGATAGACCATTGCCTAAACCATCGTCACTTTTGATCAGTGATTTTAAGCCATTTTAAAAGGGTATTTGTGTTTTTTTTCCACCCATTTTAACCCTTAATTATATCAGACTAGAGCTCATAACTTCTTTATTCATCCACAATATCAAATTAGGGTTTCTCTCAAAGGTCAATCCCCAAGAACAAGAAACCCTAGGTGTCTAATCCCAAGGAAAGAATTCAAACTTTCCTCCACCAATCTTCAAGAAATCATCACCCCAAGTATGTCAAGTGTTGATTCATGGGTTCCTTTCACCCATAATGCTCAAGAAATCCTATGGATTCCATGGTATGAATTAAATATATATATATTTATATTGTTTTTTGATTTCCAAGTTGAAGTCTTTAATGACTATTATGAAAATATGTTAGTATGTGGTTGAAATTCTTACATTGGAAGTATAAAATATTGCCATGATGTATTATTTCAATATTCATGCCTAAGCCTAAAGATATGCATGCAATTTGTTTGAGTAAATGCCTAAGAGAATAGGAATTATGACTTATAACTCATTTGTGACCAAAATTGATGAATCCATGTTTCTCCCTTATGTTTGATATGACTCGTACGTTATTTCTATGCTTTCTAATGGATTGAAGTAACGCTGATGAGATTAGGATTATGAAACTATGATATGTTTACATGCATTCTTATTTATGTATAAGCTTATAGCATGTGAGTACTTCATGAAGATCTCCAATGATTGTACTATGAATTGTTGACTATGATCATGTATCAAGAAGTATCATGTCTTGTAAGTTCCATGCTATCGAGTCCTGGGGGTACTTGTACCCGACAATTGTCTTCCTAGAGCCAATGTCATATTTTCTAGATACTCTCAATCAATCCATGATACATAGAAATTAGTCAGTCATGTGACTCAAGAAAACTCAGTAAACTCAAAAATCTCAAAAAATCAGTAATCTCAATAGTGTTTCGCCAGTCAATGAAACTCAATGAACATAGTCCAGTTCAGTTAAGTTAATCATGTTCAATGTCTATTCAGATGGGAGTAGGATTCAACACTGAGTGAGCCCAAGGATGGGAATTCACCTATTATTAGAGGGTATGATTCTTAGAAGTAGTCCTTGTGCTCTAGAACTACGTAGCCGACATAGGTTGAGATATCAAACCTGCTAGTTGAGGGTAGATAAAATGGCTTAACCTATTATATGAGGGTCCCACCATTCTCCTTAGATTACTTATTAGATGATGGATTACTCATAGATTGTCCTTGACAGTGGTGCAATATTGAAAATTTTCTAGTTGGTGTTACAGATTGGACCCCAACTCAGTTATAATAGCTTATTTGGGGCATGTCAGTTAGATGACTACTTCCCAAAGTTACAGTCTCAGTCTCAGTAATAGAACTCAGATAGTTTTACAAAATTTAGGACTGTCAGATACATTCACTCAACTCAGTACTGAACTCAGCTAGTTTCATCAGAACCTAGACTATCAGACTCAGTCGCTTAGTATCAATTATATCAATTATCTGAAATGCATGTTATCAGTATTCAGACTCAGTAATCAGTGTTTTCACAATCTCATTTATAGTTATGTATTCGTTCATGTATTTCCAAGTTTATGTTACTCACTCAGTCACTATTGCTCATGCATTTGCACTCAACCTACCTCACTTGCATACCAGTATATTTAATCATACTGATGCATACTTTTCTATTGCGCTATGGTGTTTTATACCATAGGTTCAGAAGCACGAGCTCCAGATCATCCTTAGTAGATCTGAAGTTCAGCAACTAGACTAGCAGTTACAGATATCAGTCATGGCTTAGCTTGTGGTCCTTCGAGGTCATGAGCATCGTGTATCATTCCAGGTACTAGATTCGGGGCATTAAAGAATAAATAGGTCCTCAAACTATGATGACTCAACAACTATCGAGATTTAGCTGGAGATGCTCGAAATCATTACTGAGCACCTGAACCTACATTATTAGACAATGTAGCACATAGACGTATGTGTGGATCAATACTTCTAGAATGTACTGAGTATATGAGGGTGAATGCATAAGTAAAATAATATCTAAACATTAGTGTAGATTTGCAAAAGAATGCATGCTAAGTGTAGATGACTCATAATAGCTTGAATAACTAAAAACTGAGAGTCATGTTCATGAATAATAAAGCATGTTGTATAAATCTAGTAAGTCACAACACAGTTCTAAAATTTGTACTTGTATTCAATCTTGAAATCATCCTGTCTAAGTGTAGAAAAGACTCACTTTTATATCTTTCAGCTGAAAGTTAAAATCTTATAGCCAATGTCTTATATATAGCAATATATGAATAAAACTGTGAGCCTTTACACTTAGTTTCTAAAAGCTATTCTATTATTCTTTTTTGTAGTCTTTTCTATAAGGGAGGTTCTTCTAACTAACATACACTGTGTGAGCTATCATAGTGTCCAACGTCTAGTTCCCATATGGGAAACCTTGTTGAAACCCTTTTCCAATGTCTAGTTCACTAATTTTGGGCACAAGGATGAAAGAATTATCCTTGTTGAAAACCCTACATACCTTGCTGGAATAATTGAAAGTCAAAGCTTGAACTTTTGAATCTCTAATGGTGTTCTCGAAGCTTGTTCTTGAAGTTCATGAACCCAGATTCTTCGATTATTAACTTTCTTTAAGGAGTAATAAGTTGTTCTTGATTTCTTAGAGCTAGGATTTTTCTTAGAGAGGAAGAATATGAATAATGATGTATCTAGGCTGTTTGTAGCCGAAATTATGTGCTTAGGACGCTTTTGATGTGGGACAAAAGACCTTATTTACTCCAACACACGGAGTCAAAAGCTGAAAAAATTCAAGAGCGTGCGCCTCATGCTCTGGAGCTATGGAATGGAGTGTTCACCATATGCTCTATCGCATGCTCCCTACGGGTAGACTAGAGCGTGCGTCACACGCTATTCGCACGCAGCTACTATTCTGGACTTATAAACACGGCCTTATGCTTATCCAAAAGCTCTAAAACTCACCCGAGATGTACTACTTACTACCCCGATCAAGAATCCACTTTAAAATCAGCCATACGATCTCGAAAAGGTTGAAAATAATCTCATCGAAGTTTAAGGGGTCAAAATGAGACTATTTCTCCAACACTTAGTTTTATTTCAGGTTCTAACTATCTTAAGCACGCACTATGGGCCGAGTTGAATTATGAAAGTACGGGGTATTACAATATGTCCCCCTTTGGAACATTCATCCTCGAATAAGATGAATTAAGCTAAGGATACTGAGAAACTGAAACTATGACTGACAAGTACAACTAAAGCATAACTAAACTAATTTGCAAATTCATGAATTATCAAGAGAGTGACAATATAAAGATGAAACTTGGAATGAAAAGAGATGATCTGAAGAAACTTGTTACCTTGAAATGAATCTAAATTTGTGGAGAAAAGGTGAGGATACTTGGTACGCATGTCTGGTTAGGCTTCCCAAGTAGCACCCTCAACGGACTAATTTCTCCATAGAACTTTCACCAAGGGAACTTCTTTGTTTCTTAGTCTACGGGTCTGATGATCAAGAATCTCTACTAGAACTTCTTCGTATGAAAGGTTATTCTGAACATCTATGATTTCTAGAGGGACTACAATAGCTAAATCATCCATACACTTCTTCAATAAGGACACATGGAACACTGGATGAACTGGTGACAAGTCTGCAGGTATCTCTAGCTCATACGCTACCTTCCCGACATGACTTAAAATACTATAGGGACCCACATATCAAGGACTAAGCTTCCCTTTTTACCAGATCTCTTCACCCCGTTCATGGGTTAAACTTTCAAATACACAAGATTATCTACTTCAAACTCAAGATCTCTCCTTCTTACATTTGCATAAGATTTCCGACAACTCTAAGCTACTTTCGATATCTCTCAAATCAACTGAACTTTCTCCATGGCTTCAAATACCATATCTGGCCCAACCAAAATAGCCTCACCCACTTTGAACCTACTAACTAGTGATCTACATCTTCGCCCATTTTGAGCCTAAAATGGGGCCATCTGAATGGTAGAATGGAAACTGTTATTGTAGGATAACTTGATCAATGACAAATAGTCATCCCAATTGCCTTTGAAATCAAGAACACATTCCCTCAACATATTCTCTAAGGTCTAATGTTCCTCTCTACCTGACCATCTGTGTATGGATGAAAAGCTGAATTGAGATGAACTTGGGTACTAGGATCCTTCTAAAAGGATTTCTAAAACTGAGAGGTAAACTGAGTACCCCAATCTGATATGATAGAAAAAAAAACTCCATACAATCTAACCAACTCTCTGATATACAACTTATCATAATCTTCAGTTGTGTACGACGTGTGAACTGGAAATAAATGGGCTGATTTGGTCAATCTATCTACAATAATCCAAATTTAATTATGCTGACAATGTGAATGGGGTAATCCAATCACAAAGTCCTTATTCGCCTCTTCCTACTTCTAAGTGGGAATACCAAAGTCCAACAAAGTGCTACCAGGTCTTTGGTGCTCTACCTTAACCTATTGATAAGTTGCATACTTGGCTACAAATGTGATATCTTTCTTCATACCACTCCACCAATAGAATTTTCATAGATTGTGGTACATCTTGGTGGCTCCTGGATGAATGAAGTAATGCTTACCATGTGCTTTTGCCATAATCCACTTCCTCAAATCGTCAACATATGGCACACATAATCTACTCTGGTATCTCAACACACCATCTTCCCCTGGAAGAAAACCTCTACCTTTTGGTCTTTAATTGAATCCTTCAGTTTGACCAAACTGGAATCCTTATCCTGCTTCTCTTTCACTTTAGAAACTATAGAAGCTTTTGAACTACTCTGAACCCAAACATTTCCTTCAGCTGTGTCAACCAACCTCACATCCAATATAGCTAACCAGTGAACTTCCCAAACTAACTCTCTCTTATTATTCTCCACATGAATAACACTGCCTATAAACAATCTACTAAGGGCATTTGCCACTACATTGGCTTTGCCCGGATGAAACAACACACTCTTATCATAATCTTTCAATGATTCTAACCATCTTCACTGATAAAGATTCAACTCCCTCTGAGTTAACACACATTACAAGCTTTTCTGATCCGTAAACATATCAATATGCACCCCATAAAGATAGTGCCTCCAAATTTTCAATGCAAACACCACAAAAGCTAGCTCAAGGTCATGGGTAAGGTAGTTTTTTTCGTGAGGCTTAAGTTTTCTAGAGGCATAGGATATAACCTTACCTCTCGACATCACAGTAGACAATGAACCCATCTGTACCATCAGGTAGCGCTAAAATTAGCGATGAAGTAAGTCGAGTCTTCAACTCCTGAATACTCTTCTCATAGGAATCTAATCATTGAAACTTAACTTTTTTCTTAGTTAATATAGACATAGGGGATACAATATAAAAAAACTTACAAAAAAACATTTGTAATAGCCAGTTAAACTTAAGAAACTTTGGATGTCTAACAGAGAGATAGATCTAGGATAGTTTTTTATCGCTTCTGTCTTTTGGGATCAACACTAATGCTATCACTGGAAATAATACGACCAAGGAAAGCTACTAATCTTTGCCAAAATTCACATTTGCTAAATTTGGCAAACAACTGGTGATCTTTAAGAGTTTGCAACACAATTCTAAGATAGCACGGTCATCCTCACTATGAGAATAGACAAGAATATCATCGATAAGGACTATGACAAACTTGTCCAAATATTGTTTGAATACTCAATTCATCAAGTCCATAAAGACTCTTTGGGTATTTGTCAACCCGAAGGACATGACAAAAAACATAAAATGACCATACTGGGTTCTAAAAGCTATCTTTGGAATATCACATTCCCTTACTCTAAGTTGATGATAGCTAGATCTAAGGTCTACCTTGGAGAAATAACTTGCACCATGTAGCTGGTTGAATAACTCATCAATCCTATGAAGAAGATATTTGTTTTTTATTGTGACTTTATTTAGCTGGCGATAGTCAATGCACATTCATAAAGAACCATCATTTTTCGTATGAATAGGATGGGAGTGACCCATAAAGAGACACTGAGTCTTATGAAACCGTTATCTAAGTGGTCTTTAAGCTTCTTTTTTAACTCCTTAAGCTCGGTTGGATCTATTTGATATAGAGGAATGGAGATGGGCTGAGTATCTCGGAGAAGGTCAATACCAAATTCTATTTCCCTATCAGGAGGTACCCCTAGCAAATCCTCGGGAAAAACTTTAGGAAAATCATTGACTACAAGAACTGACTAAACTGTTGGAGTCTCAAACATAGTGTCTTTGACTTATACTAGATGATAGATACACCCTTTTGATATCAAATTTTTGGCTTTAAGATAGGATATGAAATGACTCTTGAGAGACACTGAATTATCTTCCCACTTAAAGACTGGCTCATCTGGAAATTGAAAATTCACCACTCAGGTACGACAATCTATGGATACATAATAGGAATGGAGCCAATTGCCCAGAATAAGGTCAAAGTCAACCATATCTAAATCTATTAGATTTGCTAACATGATTTTATGAAGGAAAGTGGTAGGACACTTTCTATAAACTTGTTCGACAACAATTGACTCACCCACTGGTGTAGAAACCAAGAAGAGCTTAAGGATTATTTTAGGACCTATTTCAAAATTTACTGCAACTACAAATCATACCAGTGACAACATCTAGTGAACTCTCCTGCTCTTGATGATATAGTAAGGCATATAACCGATTCTGGCACTGACCGTCATCGGTACTGGATGATGTGCCCTGAGGAGGGACTAAGAGACCTAGAGGAGCTGGTGCACTGGTAGCCTGAGTCTGGGGATGAACATCCCTATTTCCCTTCCTAGCATGAGGATATTCTTTTATTATATATCCCAATTTACCACAACCATAACAACCTTTCTGTTAGCATATGAAGGATAACAGGGTTTTCCACTCATGTTATTCTAAGATCTGGACATAGAAGTCTTACCCCACTGGTTTTGTCTAGCTCTAAGGGCAGGAGCACTAGCTGAAGATGGCACTAGAATTGATAAACAACACTAAAACTGTGAATAATTTCCCTCTCCAAACTTTGTCTAGCTATACTCAAATTTCCCAGTTCTAGCCTTCTTATTTCCCCTCTCTCCCCCTTCAACTTTTCTACCAAAATCTATCGAGCATGAAGCATTAAACTAGCAAGATCCATATCCCCAATAAGTATAGCACTCCTACACTCCTTGACTACCAAACCAGATACTCTAGTAACAAACTTACTCATACATGCCCTAGGGTCAGCCATCATATCAGGGGAATATTTAGACAACTGGTTGAACTTAAGGCAGTATTTCTTCACTGTCATTAAGCCCTACCTCAGGTTCACAAACCCTCTACCTTAGCTTCTCTCATTTCACGTAGAAAAAATATCTATCTAGAAATGTATCCGTAAACACCTGCCAACTCATAGGAGCTGGATTCTCACCTCTACCATTCTTCGACATAACCACCCAATCATAGGCCACATACTTCAGACTATAGGATTCTAAATGTACACTCTCCTCCTCGGTAATATACATAATCTAGGTGATCTTTTTTATCTTATCTAAGTAAAGTTGTGGGTCCTCACCTACTTTTAACCCAAAAAACTCAAGCGAATTCATTCTTATGAAGTTACGAATTTTAGTTGCTGCTAAACCCCTATTTTGCTAAAGTAGGACTATCGGCTAATGGCTTGACCTAAACATAGGCCGTCACAGTTTGGGCTAATGCCTGAAAGACAGCCTAAAACTCAGCAAGGGATACATTCTCATTTAGAGGATCAACAGGCTGGGATGGATGGTTATTATTTTTATGTGCATTATCTCGGTGAGGAGGCATATTTAATTATCACATAAGAGCATGAGTTAAAGAAGATAGAGAGACTGTAAGCGCGATAGATCATGAATAAAAGAGATGATTTCCTAAAAATTTCCCATAGCCTCTTGCTCATAAGTGTGGTGAACTTCACACCCATGATCAAGACCCTATGTAACGCGGCTTGTCTAACTCCTTTGGAATCTTTGAACCTTAGAATCTGATACCAAGTTTGTAACACCCTAAAAATGAGTCCGGAGATGTCACACGATGCTCAATACTACAAGTAGCTTTAAGTTAACCCTGTAAGCCGTCTACTCAATCTAAACCTCATAATAAAGGAATATAGATATATAATCAAAGCTAAAATGTAGAACTCTATCTGAGCTAAGCTGAAATAATCTGAACATGATATCTAAAGATATTAGACTTAAAAGTATGGACATTCAACACTGGAAATTTGAATCATAACTAGCAGTCTGACAAGCCTCTACTACTAATAACTAGAGAGCTACTAAGACAAGCCCCCAACTGACTCGACCTGATTGAAAATAATGAATCAACTACTATAACAAGCTAGATGAAAGCTGAATAACTAGGTTCCCAAACTATAAGGACTCACCAACTACCGATATTTAGATGGATATGCTCAAAATCACTCATGCTGCTAAAACTAGACATTTAGACCTATATTAGACGTATATGTGGATCAGTATTTTTGGAATGTACTAAGTATATGGTGGTAAATGAATAAGTAAAACAATATCTCAACATTAGTGTAAATTTGCAAAAAAATACATGCTAAGTATAGTTGTGATAATGCTCAACTTACACGCCAATTTAGTGTAAGGCGGTCGTCCTCAATATATTTACCCAACTTTGGAGTCGGGGTCGAATCCACAGTGAACAATGTGTGCGGCAATTAAACTAGTTTGAAACTAAAGCTAGAAGTTAACTTCAAACAAATGATATGAAAAGATAAAATAGGGTTTTTGATGATCAAAAAATAATTGTTGGTCACTTTACTTTTGGTGTTTGTAAATCAAGAGTTTATAAAATAACAAAAATTATGTTCACTAGGGCTTTCGGTACATGACAGATGCTAAAAGTGGTTCAGGATTCTCACGGTGGGTAGGATAACAAGCTATCTTTATCGATGTTATGCTTAAATGTCTCTCTACCTACTTAAGCATTTAATTCCCTAATCCTCTCGAACCTAGGGAATTTCTATTTACTACCCATATTTTACCTCAGGTTAACCAACCTTGTTACAACGCTGATTATTAAATCATGTATTTCTGAGTCCCTATTGATAATTCACTTCCTACTATATTTGATTTCTTTATCAAGCCAAACAAGGCAGTTGTGTCTACTGTTTGAAACCAACAGATGTTAATTAAAACTTCAGAGTTATCAAGAAATCCTATCACCTTTCAAATTTTGAATACATAGAACCTCATCAAGACCTAACCCTAGATCTCATAACTCAGGTTAATGGAGTTTAGCCACTCATGATGTAACGAACGAAACGCATAATTGAATTCATGATTTGAAAGATAAACTTATAGAGATGAATAATAACTAGTGAATCGCAGATTAGATCACAAAGGAAAAATCCTAAAATACTGATAATAGTCTCTCAAAAAATAGTTGTGTTGTTAAAGTCAAGAAGTAAAGAGAGAAAATATCAAAATATGACTCTTAAAACTCAAGTGCAAACCACTAGAAAAACCCTAAACAATTCTTTTATAGTTAATCCTAAATAAGTAAATAAAATCACAATGTTCAGAAAATCCTTCGAAATAGGTGATGATATTTGTGACGACGTGTCAGGGTCCTGACGACTTATCAGGAATGTCGTCAGGCCCTCTAGCACTCTTGGCATCTTTTGCTTTAACTGATGACAAAGCTTGATGACTTATTAGATACATGACGACATATCAGAAATATCGTCACTTCTTTATTCAAAATTTAATTCTCTATCTACACTTGACGGCAACTCTGACGTCTCATCACAGTTGTGACGACATGTCAAAAATGTCATCATAGTTTCACTTTAATCCTTCTAACACTGCAACACCTGACATGATTTCTGATAACTTATCACAGGGCTGACGACTTATCAGGAATATCGTCAGCCGTACTTCCAGTTCTTTTGCATTAGTTTTCAGTTATTTTACTTCTATTTCCTTAAATTTCCCTTGCATCATGACTTTTACTGTAATATCAAAGTAAAATAATCAAAAATGACAAAATTTGCTTAAGACTTTGCAATTATTCTTAGTTAAAAGCATTAAATATGTTAGCGTCTGCTTACACATCAACACTCTCAACTTAAAACAATTTCTTGTCCTCAAGTAACTAAAACACAACACTACGATGCTTAACCAAGAGACACATAAAATACCTATGACAGTTGATCATCAATTTTAGTTCAAAACACATTAATCTTTCAATTTTCAATCAATTTAAACCCAGTTGTGTATATCTATGAAGATCAACAATGTGACAGAAAGGAATAAATATATGGCACCAACTTAGCAACAATAACTATGCATATATAAAAATTACACTACTCAAACAAGTAGTAGACACTAGCAATGCAACCGATATGCCCTTACAACAACGAAGTCCCTCCTCACTCATATATAAAATCAAGTATGTAAATGCAGGGACTGTCAAGAGACACTCACTCTCAGAAAGAAATTCCAATCAATTCATGTCAAATACCATATGTTTGCCCTTATTTTTATTGCCTAAGTTTTAAGATAGTTAAGTTAGGATCAGTATAGGTCTTTTCTTTGGCTTTGTAAAGTAGGCTTGGGTCTGGTATGATACGCAAGGATATTTAAATTGACTAGGCCTCCTTCGTACTACACTATTTTTCTGGGGTCTCACTTATGAACTTTTACATAATTCTCTTCTTTCTTGATCTCACATACTCCAAATGGGTGCGGTATTTTTGACAATCATTTCCTTTTTTTCACAACTTTTCTTTTCTTATTCTTTTTTCACCGCTCCCAGCTTCTTATTCTTTTCTTTCATTCTACCTTTCTTCATACCTCATTTTACATCACGAACCCCCATGGTAGCCACCCTCAACTTAGGCGATTTGCCTCAGTCAAAGTGCATATTGTCCAAGGAGGACTAGGGCCAAAATAGTTTCATTGTGATACAAATGGGAAGGTGATAGGTAAAATAAAAAGAATAGGCATTCAGGCTCAAAATTAGGATTAAGGGATATTATTCACACATGGAAGGTCATTTAGGCTAAAAGTGGACTAATATCAACAACGGCCTATAATCCTTTCCTAACCGCTATCCTACAACCAAGGCAATACCAACTGGGCAATTTCTGGATTTAACACACAACGAATACTAAATAGCATCTCACACACATAGGGCACAAAGGTACATCACAAGCTACTACCCATTCGGTTCATGCAATTGTTAGAAGTGATTATCATGTCCCTAGTACTAATTCCATAAAAAGATTCATATACTTATAGATGCATATCACACAGCTACCAGATAGACAATTGGAGAGGTATTCATCATTCCAAGAAAAATCAACAAAAATATGTCGACTATCCTAGATACCTATTTTCCCCCCAATTAACCACAACACATCACAAAATAAACATAATACACCTGAATATGTCAGCTCTACTAGGAACAAGACTTCAGGGAAAAGAGGCACGACAACAAAAACCCCAAGAGGACATCAACACCCACAAGTAGCTCCACCCTCAACTAAAAATCATGCAATGTCCCTAATGCGTTAAACTAAAATGAGAGAGTTAGAGACATACCTGTGGCACCATGGGTGCAAAGATCTGATGTCAATCACATAATATGAATACAAACAACAAAATACCTTGGGTTGTCTCCCAAGCAGCGCCTAGTTTAATGTCGCGGCACAACTCAGTTATCTTGACTACTCAGACTTCGTCAAGATACCTTGTTGCTAATTAATTATGTCTCCACTTAGAGGATTTGAAACATCGACCCAACTTTTGATCAATACATTTTCAGGGTGTGTTGGGCAAATGTGAGGAATGTTCTATCACGCCGCTTCGAAGACTTGAACTGCTTGCCCAATTTGGCATCGAACTTTTGTGTGGGCTCATTTGACAAAATGAGAATCTTAAACAGCCATTAAATGGACATCGATCTTTAAGCTTCTTGGCTTTCAAGATAGGGGTTGTAGTATACCCTCCTGAAAGGATAAACTCCAAAATGTAAGAATCTTTCTCCTCATTTTCAAAATTCCTCATTTGCTTAGCTGATTCGACTTTCAACACATCCACCAAGCAGAATGTTGAAAAGTGGTTCGAATGAATACTAACACTCAATTTTGGAGTAGCATCCCTATTAGTATTTTTACCCTGAAATGGACTAGAGTCTTTATAAGGATTGTGCTTGATTTCTTCTTTTAACTCTAATACCATTTCTTCGTCTTTGGCATCTTCATTCATAAATGGTTCGGTTGGTTAGAAAATCATCAAGGGTTACTCAACATCAAGCTCATCATCAACATTGAATTCTTGCTCTTCATCTTCACACTCGTCCATTATGTTAAATGATTCCACAGACAAGATATCATCTAAACATAATGTGAAAAAGTGTTTTGAATGCTTCACCTCTATATCCATATCCTCTATTATTCTTCTTTCCTCGTTATTTGCCTTTATGTCTTGATGTATATCACGTATGATATCATTCATTCTGTCCACACACTCCAACATTAGTTGAAGCATAGCTTCAATGCCACTCTTTTCGGTGCTTCATTCTTCCTGTTCTTGATAATAAGCCCTATCAAAATCATAAGAAGAACTAAAATTTGGGTTAGCATAGCGGTATGAGGGGGAATTTGGGCAATCACTCCAATGTCCATCTTGACCACCACATAATGAATAATTATACTCCCAATATGATGGAGATGGTGCACATATCTCTCTCCGAGGAGCATATCTACAATCTTACCAAAAGGTGAGGTCAATCACAATATGGACATGGATCATCAAGATAAGATTTCTAACCACCAAGTTCATGTTGATTCCACGATGCCATAGTAATAAGTATACTAAAATAAAAAGCTACCTAACAAAAGAAATAAAAGAAAACTAAAAGCAAATATTTATAAGTTTGAATTCAATCAAGTAGGCTAAAATACAAAACCAACTCAATACGCTAAATTGTTCCCCAACAATGGTGCCATTTTTGATAACGCTCAACTTACACGTCAATTTAGTGCAAGGCGGTCATCGTCAATATATTTACCCAACTTCGGACTTGGGGTCGAATCCACAGGGAATAATGTGAGTGACGATTAAACTAGTTTGAAACTAAAGCTACAAGTTAAATTCAAACAAATGACATGAAAAGATAAAATGGGGGTTTTTGATGATCAGTAAATAATTATTGGTCACTTTACTTTTGGTGTTTGTAAATCAAGAGTTTATGAAATAACCAGAATTATGTTCACTAGGGCTTCCGGTACATGAAAATGCTAAAATTGGTTCAAGATTCTCACGGTGGGTAGGATAACAAGCTATCTTTATTGATGTTATGCTTAAATGTCTCTCGACCTACTCAAGCATTTAATTCCCTAATCCTCTCGGACTTAGGAAATTTCTATTTACTGCCCAGATTTTACCTCAGGTTAATCAACCTTATTACAACGCTGATTATTAAACGAAGTATTTTCGACTCCCTATTGATAATTCACTTCCTACTATATTTGATTTCTTTCTCAATTAAATCAAAGCAGGTGTGTCTACTATTTGCAACCAAAAGACATTAATTAAAACTTCAAAGTTATCAAGAAATCCTACCACCTTTTGAATTTTGAGTACTTAGCACCTCATAAAGACCTAACCCTAGATCTCATAACTCCGGTTAATGGAGTTTAGCCACTCATGATGTAACGAACGAAACACATAATTGAATTCATGATTTGAAAGATAAACTTACAGAGATAAACAATAACTAGTGAATCACAGATTAGATCACAAAGGAAAAATCCCAACATACTGATAATAATCTCTCAAAAAATAGTTGTCTTGTTGAAGTCAAGAGAGAAAATATAAAAATGTGTCTCTTAAAATTCAAGTTCCAACCACTAGAAAAACCCTAAACAATGCTTTTTATAGTTAATCCTAAATAAGGAAATAAAATCACAATGTTCAAAAAATCCTTCGGAATAGGTAACGATATTTGTGATGACGTGTCAGGGTCCTGACGACTTATTAGGAATGCCGTCAGGCCCTCTAGAATTCTTGGCATCTTCTGCTTTGACTGATGAAAAAGCTTAACGACTTATCAAATACGTGACGACATAGCAGAAATGTCGTTACTTCTTCATTCAAAATTTAATTCTCTGCCTATACTTGACGGCAACTCTGACGCCTTATCACAGTTTCACTTTAATCCTTCTAACACTGCAACAGCTGACGTGATTTCTGATAACTTATCACAGGGCTGGCAACTTATCAGAAATGTTATCAGCCACACTTCCAATTCTTTTGCATCATTTTTTATCTCTTTTGCTTAATTTTCTTAAATTTCCCTTGAAGCATAACTTTTACTACAATATCAAATTAAAATAATTAAAAAGGACAAAATTTGCTTAAGATTTCACAATTATTCTCAGTTAAAAGCCTTAAATATGTTAGGGCCTGCTCACACATCAAGATGACTCACAATAGTTTCTAAAAGTTGTTCTTTTATTCTTTTCTGTAGTCTTTTCTATTAGGGAGGTTCTTCTAACTAAGATACACTATGTGAGCTATCGTAGTATCAACGTCTAGTTCCCTTATGGGAAAATCTCACATTGGGGAGAGGTGTCATACTCTTGCCAAGGAGTATATCCTAATCTAAGTGAGCACATCTGTAACTGTCATCCATATAGAAATGGAAATAATCTGATAATCTGTATGTATGTTGGCTCATAGTTTTGGGGCATGTAAATATACCCAACTCGGTGCTAAATACTAATCCCTTTAATCTTTATGCTCATTCTGCAGGAAATCCACTTTTAAAACTAGTATAAAGATTTACAATGAAAACCTCGTGAATTTTTTTTCTATAAACTATAGTTTAATCTATAAAGTGGGTTCCATATCTAAGCTGAGATCAAAAGAGCAAATCTTTGTTCAAAATCTAAATATAACAAATCATGAGATTCTTAAAAGCATAATATTCTTAAAATAACAACATTCAAACTAGGGATAATAACCCATCCATCTATTTCATATCAAATCATTATAAAGTTCACGCTTGATAATGAAAATATGGATAATTCAATTCTAAATATGGAAATTACTGCAATGTGCATAATAATACAAAAGTAGACAAGTAATTCAACATCTAAATCTCTCAATATCTCACAATTCTTCAAATAGTAATAAGTGGGTATAAACCCTAAACTGAAATTCATATAATTTCATTTCAAATTCAACTTTAAAACTAATTTTGGGCACAAGGATGCAAGAATTATCCTTATTGAAAAGCCGCATAACTTGTTTGAATAAATGAATGTCAAAGCTTGAACTTTTGAATCTCTAATGGTATTCTCAAAAATTCTTCTTGCAGTTCTTGAACCCAGAAGCTTGGATTATTGACTTTCCTGAAGAAGTAATTTGCTCTTGATTTCTTAGAGCTAGGGTTTTTCTTAGAGAGGAAGAAGATGAATAATGCTGTATCAAGGCTATTTGGGGATGAAATTATGTGTTTAGGACGGTTTTGATGTGGGAAAAGGACCTTATTGTTCTCCAACACGCGAAGTCAAAACCTGAAAAAAATGTAAGAGCGTCCTGCGGAGCGTATGTCACATATTCTGGAGCTACGGAATAGAGTGTGCATTGCAAGGTTTATCACATGCTCCCTAGGGGTGGACTAGAGCGTGCGTCGCACACTATTCATACACAACTACTAGTGTGGACTTCCAAACATGGCCTTACGCTGTCCAAAAGCTCTAAAACCCACACGAGATATACTACTTACTACCCTAATCAAGAATCAACTTTAAAATCAACCATACAATCTCAAAAAGGTCAGAAATAAAATCATCAAAGTTTAAGGGGTCAAAATGAGACTAAGTCTCCTACACTTAGTTTTATTTCAGGTTCTAAGTG
This sequence comes from Capsicum annuum, assembly GCF_002878395.1. Classification (NCBI taxonomy): domain Eukaryota; kingdom Viridiplantae; phylum Streptophyta; class Magnoliopsida; order Solanales; family Solanaceae; genus Capsicum; species Capsicum annuum. Next base: position 135,958,048 of record NC_061117.1, read on the forward strand.
TCTTAAGCACGCACTATAGGCTGAGTTAAGTTACGAAAGTACGGGGTATTACAATTCTCCCTTGATTGAGGTTCACAAACTCCTCCATCTTAGCTTTCCTCAACTATTAAGGAAAGAACCGATCCACAAAGGCATTAGAAAATGCCTCCCATAAATAATCCTCCTCTATATCACCCTTATCTCTGTCCTACTGCTCATACCATTGATAAGTAACCTCTTTGAGCTAATAAGCTGTGAAGTTTACTCCTTCCAAATTAGTAGCCCTAATTACCCAAAAGATCTTCTCCATCTCATCAAGAAAGCACTGTAGGTCTTTTTTCACCTTTACTCGCGTAAACGTTGGAGGGCCCATCTTGATAAAATTTCCAAGCCTAGTAGCCTCAGCAGACACAATGCCAACTGTACCCCGCTCGGCCTGAGCAATAACTAATTTGGCAATAGCATGCATATTCTGATGAAACTTTGTATTTGTCACATTTCCCTAAGAGACCTGAGGAGTAGTAGTAGGAACTCCAGTACAATCAGGAATAGGACCATGAGATCGAAGAAAAACCCCAGGGGTAGAACGTACTCCCTCAGCATCCCTTCCAGATAGAGTAGAAGAATTTCCTTGTGTTCTAGATCTAGGAGGCATGATCCGAAATATGAACAAACAAGGATTAGAGGAGATTCCAGGATTGAGAAGTCAAGTTTGAAGAAAGAATACCAAGAAAGTGAAACATTCCTAAATGTCATACAACCTCTCCCTTATGAGTGTGGTGCACTACACACCCCTAAAAGAGACTTTAATCAATACGGATTTGTGGACTCCCAATAGACAAAGAGCCTAGGCTCTGATACCAACTTGACACAGCCTAAACCAAGGACTTGTTGAAATAGGCATCGTAAGTCCAATCAGGATTGGGAACCACCGCTTAACCCAACCCAATAACCGAATACAGCTTGGACGAGCTGAATTTTGAGCATATAACAAGATTACGTAATGCTTTCATGAAGACTCAGGATAGGTTCATAATCATAACCTACCCAACCGAGTTTAACCATACCAAACCAACCATCCATACCATACCAAACCATTTAGAAAGTATCAAAGCACAATATGGTAATCAAACCCAAAATGTAAGATGATAGAACAACTAATAATATCGTCCAATGATGTTAGACCCAACACAAATAACAATACCAATACAAAGGCTGACACTAATATCGATCCTGCTCATACCAACCCCTAGAAGTACCACAAAGCCTATATCCGATCGAATACAAATATCCAATTGGGACATGCCTTGAACCATGGCCAAAACTAATATCCGATAATATCATTGTGATGAATAGTACATCCCTATAATATAAATATGATACTCACATATATCCATCAAAGGCCCCTCATATCGGTAAATATAAGGTTCTAGTTTTGATCCCCTGGTACCGCCACCTTCCATGGCTTAGCTTACACTTTCCACCACTAATGCCCAATTAAAACCAAGTCCAAAAAACCTAATTTATCCTTTTATTAACCAAGTATATTTAATAAACCAAGGGTATCATCATACCACCATACTTGCAATCATTATCCAGAGCCAAACCATTTAGATTAAGGGGATATTCAAGTGCCCTATCATTAGCCATATTAAACCTCTTGGGAGACTACTATGTTCTCCATAAGCATAACAAATTATCCTTAAGCCTTTGTAAACCATTTTAAAACATTTAAGGTTTTTTGCATAAGCCAAAAACAAACAAGAGTTCCATTAAAATAAGCCAATTCAATAAACATATCCTTATAAGCATTTAATCAAATACCTTGGGGGCATAATATAACTAAAACCAAGTTCCATTATCATCAAACCATTACCATGCAATTCAATTTTCCAAAACACCATTAAGGCATATAAAATATAATTAAAACCATAGGAAATCATAACCAAGCATTTAAATCAAACCCCCTAAATAATAGTTGAAAGCCATAATCATGCAAGAGAAAAACTATTAAATCAGCCATGTAACCATGCCTTTAATTGAAATTACAATCAGGGAAGAGAATCATGCCTTAAACCAAGAAGATTGATGGAAAAAATTTACCTAGACAAGCCCCAAACTAATCCCTTAGTTAGAACCCTAGCTCTTTATCCCAGAAGCTCTTAAGAGAATTATGATATGTTTAGGAAGAGTTTATAAGTGTTTAAAAGTAAAATAATAGGGTAAATAAACTCCTAAGTGTATTAGAAGTTATTGGTCCTTATTAGGGTTACTAGGGAAATGTCCAGAATACCCCTACTTTAATCCCATAAAAACCTAGCATAGGGTCAGGACTGATCCCCTTACGATTCAAAACCTCCCTTATGGTTGACACCCACCCAATCGTAATGAAGCCTAAAACATGGATCAAACACTGTACAGTTATGACTTTGTAACACCCTACAAAATTCTCTCCTAGTCTGAGCCTTAGATCATGTTCAGTGAAGTAAAAATCTGGTCCCAAAAGTTTGAGAGGTGTCTTACCAAGTCTAAAATACTTTGGACCATGTAGAATTTCCCTAATATCAACTTTTTGTCATGTAAAGCATTGAATAAGCTTTCTGTTGATACCAAATTTACATAAATCTGATACTCGAGGAAAGAGTTAGAGCTATTATAGTAAGATAGTGTGCCACCTAGCACTTTAGCGCATTACGGAGACAGCCAAAATGACAATCGTTAAAATCTAGTGAGCCTTCGCAATTATGGTGCATCACGCCAAGGCTTAATTCCAAAATTGTCAAATTCCAGTGCACCAAAGCAATTCCACCACATTGCGGTGCGTTTCCAATTCACAACCAAGGTGGCAACACAATTTCCACCGTGTCGCGCCATCATACAGCTTCCCAATTGTCCAATTTCTAGCGAGCTGGAGTTATTTTGGCGTGTCGCACCAACATGAAAATCGAGATTTTTTGGTTTAATTTTAAGGGCTTTTTGGTCTTTTCTCACTCTTTTCAGCCCTTATATATACCCGATAAATTACTCTCAGCCTTTTCCATCTTCAACATCAAAACTTGGGTCTTACAAAATCAAGACCCTTATTTCTTATTCAAGCAAAATCAATAGAGATTAAGAGAAATCAGGAGGAATCAAAAATCTCTCCAAGAACTTTCAAGAAAAAGGTTTCCCCAAGGTATGTAGATATTGATTCTTGGGTCCCTTTCATCCAAGAAGCTCAAGTACCTTTTTATAAATCTCAAATATTTTATGTTTATGAGTTGTTTATGATTCATGTTAAATAAAATTGATGTTCCAGCTATTATTGAGTTGTGATTCATGTTTGTTTACAAGGATTTCTAGCTTTGACCCTAGTATGGGGAATTCATGTGATTTTTGTGATAAATCCTCAAATCCTCTTTAAGTTGCTTGTTAGATGATGTGTTCATGCCAATTAAGTGTAGAAATGGTTGAATAAGCAAAGCATGCTCCCCATAGGTTTGATAAAATGCTTATGTAAAGAATTAGGGCCATTATAGCATGTTGATTAGGAAACCCCAATTGTGTGCAAGTTCATGTATGCCAAGTGTTTGTTGAAATTCCTTAATGAATGAATTATGGTATGATAGCATGAAATCCCCAATTAGGTACCACCCATGTATGCCTAGTGTTTGATGAATGCCTTAGTGAATGAATTGTGTTATGATAGCATGGAATCCCCAATTAGGTGTAGACCAATGCATGATAGTAGGAAATTCCCCAATTATATGCTTTGATACATGCTAAGACTTTAATATATGCCAAGTACTTGACAAGTAAATTGTGACATGATAGTATGAAGTTTCCCCAATCATGTGCTATCCAATACATGCCAAGACTGATATACGTACGAAGTACTTGATGCAAGACCTTTTTGAATGAAGTATGATCTAATAACATGTTTCCCCTACACTATTATATGTCTATGATTCCTAACTGCTTGAAGTGATGCCTTAGTGATTGTGATGGTGAAGATATGGTTGTGATTCCTAAATGCTTGAAGTGATGCCTTAGTGATTGTGATAGTGAATATATGGTTGTGATTCGTAAATGCTTGAAGTGATACCTTAGTGATTGTGATAGTGAATATATGGTTGTGATTCCTAAATGCTTAAAGTAATGCCTTAGTGATTGTGATAGTGAATATATGGTTGTGACTCCTAAATGCTGTAAGTGATGCCTTAGTGATTGTGATGTGAATATATGGTTATGATTTCTAAATGCTTGAAGAGATACTTTGGTGATTGTGATGATGAATAAATGACCATGGTTATGACTAGTCAAGAATGGTTATGTCTTACTTTTGTGTTATTGAGTAATGGGGTTATTTATTCCCAATAATTTAGCTATTGTCTAGAGCCTGTGTCAGTTTTCACGATAATCCCAGTCGGGCATGATTCTCAAAACTCAGGGAATTATAGAACTCTGTATCCTTATACAGATATGGAACTTAAGAAATCTCACTAATCTCTATAATCTTTATAATCCCTATATCGCTAGTAATCTAGCCTCAGTGTTGTACTCAGCTCAGATCTAGTTGTATTCAAGTGTTCAATTCTGACCTCGGTAGTGACTCAGTAATCTATTCAAACTTTGTATCATCAGTCAGATAATGTGATTCAATAGTATTCCATCAGATACGAAACCATATGAATTCAGCTTAACTCAATCAGATCAATTGAGAAACGTGATCAGTATCAGATTTAGTTTAGTTTGTGTTCAGTTAGAAATTCAGTTCAGAGTCTTTTAGTTGGGAGTAGGAACTAGCACCGAATGAGGGAAGGGATTGCGAATCCCCATCGAAGAGAGGCCAAATCGCTAGGACCAATCCCTAAACTCTAAAACTGTATAGCCAGCACAGGATGCAGGAGTCCCTATTAGTAGAGGCTATCACCGTTAGAGAGGTTTGACTATTATATTACCTTAGGTTGACTTCCTGTGAGGGTCATTCGTTAGAGAGTCTTGACCAGAGAGGTCTTTACCCGTGGAACAGTATTAATACCCTTCCAGCTGGGGTTACAGATTGAACTCCACCAGTTGAGATTTGGGGCATATCAGTTAAGTGACTACTTCCCACAGTTGCAGTTTCAGTATCAATCTTCAAAAATTAGGACTGTGAGGTATAGTTATCTATCTCAGTGAGGATTTCAAATAGTTTCATTGATTCATGACCAACGTCAGATAGGCTTGCTCTCATATATAGTTATTTGTTATCAGATCCAGAGATCTCCCGATAAATAGGCTTGACCTCAGTGTCAGATTCTGTTGAGTATTCTTATTGTCAGATTTGGACATGATCATTTTATTATCATTGATAATAGATTCTGAAGTCATCCATTAGAGAGAGGTTGATCTTTGATTCCATCAGTTGAGAGTAGTGAGCTCAGAATTCAGTCATTTATGTGAGTATATTCAGTTAATCAGTTATCAGTATCAGATAATTCAGTGATTTATATCTCAGTGTTAGTAGTGAGTTCTGATGACAATAAAGTGGTATCCGAGTCCTAGTATCTAGGGTTGTGATAATTGTGCTTATGGTTTATGCATTCCTGTATGTGTTTTCGTTCGGTACTCTCATGATTATTCTATTATGTAACTACTCATGCATAAGCCCTTATATTTAGCCTTACCTCATCTGCATACTCGGTACATTCCCGTATTGACACATTTATGCTATGGTGTTTTAATTAACAGCATAGGTCCAGAGGCACGTGATCCAAATTTCCCTCAGCAGTTCAATCCTAGTCTGCAGCAGTAGATGTAGAAGTGAGTCCTCTTCATTTGAGGATTATCCTTGTATTATTATTGCATCAGACTTTGTTTATTTTCAGTTAACATAGTTAGTCGGGGATATGTCCCATCAACTCCACAGTTCAGACAGTTAGAGGCTTTTCAGACAGATGTATTAGTAATCAGTTTTCAATTTTGAGTATTTATAGATATGTTGAATCTTATGGCTTGTTTTTGCCTGTTTTTCCGTATTTATTTCCAGATATTATGCAGTGTTCATGGTAGATATCAGGAAAGATTTATCTTATAGTCCATCGGGGTCATCAGCACCATGTAACGACTAGGGGTAGTCTCGGGTTATTACAAACTCATCCACATAAGTTGTAACCTGAGCATGTGATCCATACCCATCATTCGTATTCCTGGCAGTATGTAACACCAGGAGGATCAAACACTATCCACCTTACAAGTCCCCTATACGGCTCGTACCCAACCATATAACACTCGCCCCTAAGTCATATCCGTTCCTGTGACCAAAACCACCCCACCAACTAACACTGGTCATCTTACAATAGAACTTCACCACTCGTATCCTAACATACGACTCGTACCATAAGTTATATCGGATCTGAAGAACGAGATTCCAAGAAATTTTCTAAGGATCCAAACACGGGATGCTTCACTGATCAAGCACTTAGAACTTATGTTTCAGGTTTTTAATGATTGATTCTTATTTTGGAATGTATTTTTGCCTCAAATATGGCTTTTTAAACTTGTAAAAAATTGACATGATCTGGGCTCAGGTACTGTGATTGCGGTCATCGAGTGAACGAACGCGATAGACATGATCGTGGTAGTCATGATTGCGGATAAGTTGTCATGATTTCTATTACTAAGACCAAATTTTAACTAGGGCCAAAATTCTTGCAGTTCAAAGTTTTGCTCACACAGCACTAGGTACTCATCCCATGACCTTTAACGGACAATGTAATGAAGTTTAATCATGAAAATATTGGTAATGACGGATTTTGTATTTTCCTCATATTTTGTAGATTTCCATCATAGAGAACTATGAACAAGTATTATTCATGACCCCGGAGTGCCACAACCAATACTACGACGAGCTCTCAAGGACAAAACTTCTCTTGAAAAAGGGTATTGACAGCGCCTAAGCGCACATGCAAGATTACGGGGTATTATTAAATAGTAAAGTGGCATAATGAAAGCCAAGTATCGATCCCACAAAGACTTGATTCAACAACAATTTTATTTTAGTTCACAATTTAAATTCAGTTGAAGCAAACGTAACCAAAATGAGGGTTTGTAATTTACAACTAAAGAAAAGTAAACAATGCAAAAGTAAAGATCATGAAATAATCAATAGGAGAAAACCCTGGGTTAAAGCACTTTGAACAATCATATTATGTTATTGAAATTCGTTCGTAACTTGCTTATCTTGGTTGTTGGTTCGTAGGGTTAATTTCATGATC
>NC_061117.1:136339988-136344070 GCF_002878395.1 Capsicum annuum
TACTTTAGCTTATCAAAACAGTCCACCAAAGGACAGATTTGACATTATTTAAATTTTAAAGGCATTTTGGTCATTTCCTATTATATTATGGACGGGAATATGTGTATATATACATGTATATGAGTTGAAAAACTCATTTTCATCATCAATCATTGAGAAAGAACAAACCCTAGCTAAATTTGACCTTTAAATTACTTTTGATTCAACCGTTGAAATTCAAAAGTAATCCGATAACTGCATTTGTCATCTCGAGAGCTTCGAACGGCACCTATTATTTGTGCAAACAGGATTAAATAATCAAGAGGTGAATTCTAAGGTATGAATATTGTTTGTCTTTGTTCTTTTCCATATGTATATATGTGATAGAGGATTATATATATTGGTTGTTATTGAAAGGTGATGAAAATAGGGTTATAGAGTATTTTGCATGGTTTGGTTGTATTGAATTGTGGAAGGTGGATATGGTAATTGAGTTATGGAAGGTAGATATGGTGATATACTATTGAATTGATGATTATTTATGTCTATGGCTCAATTTGGTTTAATGGATTGGTTGGAAGGATAAATGAAACCAAACTTGATATTGGAGGATGTTGTATGAATATGCATGGCATGTGAATGTAATTGGAGTATAATAGGGTTAAAGTGACACCCTTTATGGTGTAATTAAGGCTTACTACTTAACCACTAGTTTGGTGAATTCAAATAATTGAATTGTGACGTTTGGTCGCTAATACTAGATTGCTATATATTTTCAATGTAGATAAGTAATCCGAAAAGACGGGAAGTCCATTTGGGACTACTATTGAAGGTTGACAGTCAGGTATGTAAAGTATACTCTATACCATATCTTTGGCATGAAAGTGAACAATTGTTCTACTAAGAAAGTTTGCAAAGTTATTCAGTAACATATGATCCATAATGGTTTTGTATGATGTCCTACATTACCAATGAACTTCTTTTCACCCTACAAGATGTCAAGACATTCCAATACTTACTTGTTTTCCAAATCTTACATGTTTATTGCACTAATGAATGTCAGAAGGTATCCGGTTACTCAAACAAGATCCATGTGCTATTAATGACTCCAGAACGTTTCATCGATATACCAATAAGTTCCTACTTCATTGTTATAGCATTGATGACTCTAAAACACTTCATTGATGTGCCAATGAGTTCTTACTTCATTGTTATTGCATTGATGGTCTATTTATATGTCCCTTATTGATGTATCATTGTTTCAAAGTATCAAAAATACGGTGGTGACCAAAATAACAATCTCAAAGATTAATTGAACTAAGTGATGGAAGTTATCTCTTATCGGGTGGTATCCCAGGGGCATAAGCCTATCATGGGTCGATCCCTATTTATGTGTTTATGGGTGGTATCCTAGGGGTATAACCTATCATGGGTCAATCCCAGTTGATATATACTGGAGGCAGCCTAATGGTCACAGTACAGTACAGTAATGATTACAAAGATGATAAGAACGAAGGTAAAGTGATTGAATAAATACAATGCACAGGTTGTCACAAGTTCTAGTAAGTATGGTCCACTCCTATTATGATTTATTCACTTGTTTCTGATTTCTATTGAGCTCCTATATCATATGTGATTATCTACAGCTTTACATACTCAGTACATATTTCATACTGACGTCCCTCATGGGGGACCTGCATTTCATGCTGCAGGCACAGGTACCTCAGCTCATACATCGCACAAGTAGGAACCAGGATATCCAGCTGCTTTTGGTGAGCTCCAGTTTTCATCAGGGCTTTCCGTGTCATATCCAGTCACTTTTGGTATTGTATAGAAGTTAGTTATATGGCGGGGTGTGTCCCGACCTTAGTTAAACTCTGTGTATTGCTAGAGGCTTTGTAGACCTAATGTACAGTCAAGGTGGTGTTTTGTTAATAGACGTGATGGCTCCAACGGCCAAGTATTGTATATACATATATATGTGTGCTCAAGCTTATACAGGTGATTATTTCTTTTTATATGCGACATGATGCTGTCCGAATTTCGAGTTGTCATAGAGGTATGCATGAGAAGTATAAGGTTATGAGCTGGTTCTCCCGGGCCTCCTCGGTTACGGGTACCAATCCACCCCAATAGGATTTGTGGCATGACAAAAGAGGTATCAGAGAAGTTTGTCCTAGTAAGTCTACAAAGCCGTGTCTACGTAGAGTTTTGTTTATCGGTGTTTCGTGCACCGCATCTATAAACAGGAGGCTATGGACATTTAGGAATTGTTTCTTTTCTTCATGTCTTAGATCGTGTGATAGAGCCTATATTGTATATAAAGTCATAGTTGACCACTAAATTCGTTTGTTTCTCTTATTATAGTAATGATGCCGGTTACCAGAAGCAAAAATACCGGTATGCAAGTAGATGTGGCTACCGGAGAAGGGACTAGTAAGTCACCCACTATACCAGCTAATCAAAGTGAGACTCCAACTGAGCATGCATCAGAAACTTCCTCTACTTTGGAAGAAATAAGGGGGAGGAGAACTATATCCCCAGAGCCACCTATTAATGTTGTTGATCAAGATCTTAGAAATGCAGTGCAACTTTTGACTCGTATAGTTATTGGGCAAGCTCAAGGGAAAGCCATTCCTACCAAGGGTCCTAGTGGTACAGATAGAGAGGCTAGCCTTCGAACACAGGATTTTCTTTAGATGGATCCTCCCACTTTTACTGGATTAGATCTTAACGAGGACCCACAGGACTTTATTGATCAAATTTAAAGGGCCTTAGATATTATACATGTAACGGGTAGAGAGACAGTGGAGTTAGTAGTGTATAGATTTAAAGGGGAGGCTATATATTGGACGAGGATTGGAAACGATCTAGGGGTTTTGATGCACCCCCAGCTACTTGGAAAGAGTTCAAAGAGGCATTTCTTGATCATTATCTTCCATTCAAGATTCGTCAGTCCCATGCAGATTAGTTTTTAAATCTTCATCAGGGGAATAGGAGCGTGAGGGAGTACAGTCTCCGATTTAATTCCTTGTCGAGATATGCTCATAATATTGTAGCTACTATGGATGATAGAGTTCATCAATTTGTGGATAGGCTAGATCCATATCTGGTTAGAGATTGTACTATTGCTGCTTTGAATAAAGATATGGACATAGCGAGGATTCAAGCTTTTGCACAGCAAATGGAAGATCAGAAGCAGATGAGAAGAACACAGGAATTAGAAAAAGGATATTCCAAGAGGGCCAGATCTACAGGGTAGTTCATGGCATCCCAAGGAAGGTTCAGACCATAATTTTCTGCTAGACCACCTTGGCCATTATCCTCTTATTCTGCAGCTAGTGCCCCACCACAGTTCCAAGGGTCTAGAGGAAATCAATTTGGGCACAGAAGTGAGAGTCAGAATTCGCGGACATTAGGGTACCAAGGGCAAGGGAATATGAGCCAATCGAGACCTCCTTGAGAGCCATGCAATACATGTGGAAGGTATCATTTGGGCGCATGTTGGCTGGGGACCAATGTTTGCTTTTGGTGTGGTATGTCGGGGGCATATGATAAGAGAATGCCCAAAAAGGGGCATAGAGGGTATGGCACGACCTACGGGGTCATTTGTTGCATCATCATCATTGATGCCTTATTCAGGAAGGGGTGCACAACCAATAGGTCGTGTTAGAGGTGATAGAGGAGCCACGAGTTCTAGCGGGGCTCAAAATCGTACGTATGCTCTAGCGGATCAACAGAATTTAGAGGCTTCCCCAGATGTGGTTACGGGTACGTTGTCTATCTTTTCATTCAATGTATATGCCTTAATTGATCCCGGTTGTACATTATATTATGTTACTTCAGTGGTTGCTGGAAAGTTTGAAAGAATACCTGAACTGTTAGTTAAGCCATTTAAAGTGTCCACACCGATTGGGGAATCTATTATAGCTAGAAGGGTTTACTGAAACTGCATAGTAACTATTTGTGGTCGTGATACGATGGCTGATCTTGTGGAGTTAGAAATGGTAGATTTTGATGTTATAATGGGTATGGACTGGTTGGCGTCTTGTTATGCCACAATTGATTGCTGCACGAAAAAGGTATATTTCCATTTTCCAAAT
>NC_061117.1:136344170-136348289 GCF_002878395.1 Capsicum annuum
TGATCTTGTGGAGTTAGAAAAGGTAGATTTTGATGTTATAATGGGTATGGACTGGTTGGCGTCTTGTTATGCCACAATTGATTGCTGCACGAAAAAGGTATATTTCCATTTTCCAAATAAATCAGTCCTTGAATGGAAAGGTAAAATTGGCGCGCCAAGAAGTAGATTTATTTCTTATTTTAAGGCAAGAAGAATGATTTCCAAGGGATACATATATCATTTAGTTAGAGTAAGGGATACAGAAGCAGAGCCACCAACTCTTCACGTTGTTCCGATAGTAAATGAATTTTTTGATGTATTTCCTGAAGATCTTCCAGGTTTGCCTCCTGAATGAGAAGTAGAGTTTGGTATTGATGTAATACCAGGCACCCAAACAATCTCCATTCCTCCGTATAGAATGGCCCCATCAGAATTACGAGAATTGAAAGAGCAATTGAAATATTTACTAGAGAAGGGATTCATAAGGCCTAGTATGACCCCTGGGGAGCACCAGTGTTATTTGTGCGCAAAAAGAATGGCTCACTGAGGATGTGTATTGATTATCGGCAATTGAATAAGGTGACTATTAAGAATAAATATCCTCTCCCAAGAATTGATGATTTATTTGATTAGCTACGGGGCTCCAAGTGTTTTTTTAAGATTGATTTGAGGTCAGGTTACCACCAAGTGTGGGTCAAAGAGAAGGATATACCTAAGACAGCTTTTCGAACACGGTATGGTCATTATGAGTTTCTAGTTATGTCATTTGGGCTAACAAATGCACCCACAGCTTTTATGGATTTGATGAATAGGGTGTTTAAGCCATTCCTGGATGTATTTGTGATAGTTTTTATAGATGATATTCTAGTTTATTCTAGATCAGAAGAGGACCATGCCAATCACTTATGACAGGCATTACAAACTCTCCGTGATTGTAAGCTTTATGCAAAGTTCTCTAAATGTGATTTTTGGTTAAAGTCGGTGGCATTTTTGGGTCATATTATATCTAGTGAAGGGATAAAGGTTGATGCTCAAAAGATAGAAGCTGTGAAGAACTGGCCAAGGCCCACAACGCCTATGGAGATTCATAGTTTTCTCGGGTTGGCCGATTATTATATAAGGTTTCTTAAAGGCTTTTCTTCCATTTCAGCACCCTTAACCAAGCTAACCCATAAAGTATCCAAATTCCAATGGAATGATGCCTGTGAGAAGAGTTTTCAAGATTTAAAGAACAAGTTGATTTCTACACCCGTGTTGGTACTTCCAAAAGGCACCAAAGGGTATACAGTGTATTGTGATGCTTCCAGAATTGGTTTACGATGTGTATTGATGCAACATGGTAAGGTAATAGCATATGCTTCTAGACAATTGCGGCCACATGAGAAAAATTATCCTACACACGATCTTGAGCTAGCAGCAGTTATTTTTGCTTTAAAGATATGGCGCCACTACTTATATGGGGTTCATGTTGATAAATATACTGACCATAAAAGCTTGCAATATATTTTTAATCAAAAGGATCTAAATTTAAGGAAGCGAAGATGGCTTTAACTATTAAAGGACTACGATATTGATATCTTGTACCATCCAGGGAAAGCAAATGTGGTAGCTGATGCGTTAAGTTGTAAGGCTATGATGGCGCCTATAGAAAGGTAAGGAATGATTAAAGATCTTCACCAGTTAGCTAGTTTGGGAGTTTGCCTTCTTGAAACTCCGGATAAAGAGCTTATCGTACATAATGCTACAGAATCTTCATTAGTAGCTGAAGTGAAAGAGAAGTAATATGCAGATCCTATTTTATTACAACTTAAGGAGAACGTTCAGAGTAGTGCGACTAAGGCATTTGAGCTTACGCGAGAAGGAGTACTTCAGTGCCAAAACCGATTGTGTGTGCCAGAGGTAGACGGGCTAAGAAAGAAGATTATGACAGAGGCACATTGTTCAAGGTATTTTATTCATCTAGGATCAACCAAAATGTATCAAGATTTGAAAGATATGTATTGGTGGAATGACATGAAGAAGAGCATTGCAGAATTTGTAGCTGAATGTCCAAATTATCAAAGAGTTAAAGTTGAGCACCAAAAACCCAGAGGTTATATGCAATGTATTGATCTTCCAAGCTGGAAGTGGGACATGATCAACATGGATTTCATTATTGGTTTGCCTCGTACATCCCAGAAGTTTGATTTTATATGGGTGATTGTTGATAGGCTTTCCAAATCCGCACATTTCCTACCAGTTAGGACCCCTTAAACAGTTGAAGAGTATGCGAAGCTGTACATTAAAGAGATAGTCCGATTACATGGAGTGCCAATCTCTATTATATCAGATCGGTGAACCCAATTTACCGCAAACTTTTGGAAGTCTTTTTAGAGGTGTTTGGGAATACAAATGAAGTTGAGTACAGCTTTTCACCCTCAAACAGATGGACAAGCAGAACTTACCATCCAAACACTTGAAGATATGCTACAAGCTTGTGTAATAGATTTTAAGGGCAACTGGGATGATCATTTACCTCTTATTGAGTTTGCCTACAATAATAGCTATCATTCAAGTATCAAAATGGCACCATATGAAGCTTTATATGGAAGGAAGTGTAGATCACCAATAGGATGGTTCGAAGTGGGTGAAACTCTTTTGTTCGGACTGGAACTTGTTTATCAAGCCATAGAGAAGGTTAAAGTACTTCAGCAACGACTAAAAACAGTCCAAAGTCGACACAAGTCATATGCGGATAGTAGAAGGAGAGGGCTAGAGTTTTCTATAGGTGATTGGGTATTTTTGAAGGTATCACCAATAAAAGGGGTAATGAGATTTGGCAAGAAAGGAAAGTTGAGTCCACGTTATATAGGCCCGTATAAGATCACTCAAAGGTTTGAACAAGTTGCATATGAATTAGAGCTACCCCAAGAGCTCTCATCAGTACATCCGGTATTTCATATGTCAATGCTTCGAAAGTGCATCGGAGATCCATCACATATCACTTCTACTGAGGATGTGCAAGTTGCAGAAGATCTTACCTATGAGGAAGTGCCTATTGCTATTCTAGATCGCCAAGTTAAGAAGATGAGAAATAAAGAGATAGCATCGGTGAAAGTAAGTTGGAGAAACCGTCAAAGGGAAGAGATTACATGGGAAGCTGAGGAAGCAATGAAATCTAAGTACCCTCATTTGTTCAAAGATAAAGAGGAAGTTCAAGAAATGGAGTTAGAACATTAACAAGTAAGTTTTTTTTTATATATGCATAGTATTTATGTGATGATGTGAATGTTAATGATGGACTTGAACTTGTTTCGGTTGAATAACTACGCTAACATTTGAGGACGAATGTCCTAAAGGGGAGAAGGATGTAACACCCCGTATTCAAGTACGTGTATTGGCGTATTCAAGTACGTGAATTGGTCTTATTTATATGGAATTAATTTTTTTATTTTATTTATACCTGAATTTGCCCGTCGATGGTTCCATGCGAAGGTTATTGAATAAGTTTTCTAATGATATAAAGATTTCCAAAAACGGATAGGTTTCAGATAAAATCGAGCACGTTCAAAACTATAAAACGGTGGCCGGGATATTTGGGAATAGTAAATATGCAGGAAAATTTCCTGCACACAAACTACTGAGGCCAGCCAAATTTTTGGGTCAACTTTGATTGATCATAACTCCCTTAATATAATAAACTGGGAGATCTGTGACCTATTAAAAGAAATATATTTGAGTCTTATTTCCAATGCAATTAGTTTCATCAAAATACAACGTCTGAGTAAGGAGTTATACTCGTTTTACTTCAGCCTATTAAAACAGATTTTTAGGGTCAACTTCAAATGTCCATAACTCCTTGTACAGGACGAACTGGGTGGCCTACTTTATATGTAATGAAACCCCTTTGAATTATCCTCCCAACAATACCAATTTCACCCAAATCCGATATCGGAGCAAAGAGTTATGGTCAATCTACTTTAGCTTACCAAAATAGTCCATCAAAGGACAGATTTGACATTATTTAAATTTTAAAGGCATTTTGGTCATTTCCTATTATATTATGGACGGAAATATGTGTATATATACATGTATATGAGTTCAAAAACTCATTTTCATCAATGATTGATGATGAAAATGAGTTTTTGAACTCATATACAT
>NC_061117.1:136348389-136378389 GCF_002878395.1 Capsicum annuum
GGAAATATGTGTATATATACATGTATATGAGTTCAAAAACTCATTTTCATCATCAATCATTGATAAAGAACAAACCCTAGCCAAATTTGACCTTTAAATTACTTTTGATTCAACCGTAGAAATTCCAAAGTAATCCGATAACTGTGTTTGTCATCTCGAGAGCTTCGAACGGCACCTATTATTTATGCAAACAGGATTACATAATCAAGAGGTGAATACTAAGGTATGAATATTGTTTGCTTTTGTTCTTTTCCATATGTATATATGTGATAGAGGATTATATATGTTAGTTGTTATTGAAAGGTGATGAAAATAGGGTTATGGAGTATTTTGCATGGTTTGGTTGTATTGAATTGTGGAAGGTGGATATGGTAATTTATTTATGGAAGGTAGATATGGTGATATACTATTGAATTGATGATTATTTATGTCTATGACTCAATTTGGTTTAATGGATTGGTTGGAAGGATAAATGAATCCAATCTTTATATTGGAGGATGTTGTATGAATATGCATGGCATGTGAATGTAATTGGAGTATAATAGGGTTAAAGTGACACCCTTTATGGTGTAATTAAGGCTTACTACTTAACCACTAGTTTGGTGAATTCAAATAATTGAATTGTGACGTTTGGTCGCTAATACTAGATTGTTATATATGTTCATTGTAGATAAGTAATCCGAAAAGACGGAAAGTCCATTTGGGACTACTATTGAAGGTTGACAGTTAGGTATATAAAGCATACTCTATACCTTATCATTGGCATGAAAGTGAACAATTGTTCTATTAAGAAAGTTTCCAAAGTTATTCAGTAACATGTGATCCATAATAGTTTTGTATGATGTCCTACATTACTAATGAACTTGTTTCCACCCTACAAGATGTCAAGACATTCCAATACTTACTTGTTTTCCAAATCTTACATGTTTATTGCACTGATGAATGTCAGAAGGTATCCGGTTACTCAAACAAGATCCATGTGCTATTAATGACTCCAAAACGTTTCATTGATATACCAATAAGTTCCTACTTCATTGTTATGGCATTGATGACTCCCAAACACTTTATTGATGTGCCAATGAGTTCTTACTTCGTTGTTATTGCATTGATGGTCTATTTATATGTCTCTTATTGATGTATCATTTTTTCAAAGTATCAAAAATCTGGTGGCGACCGAAATAACAATCTCAAAGATTAATTGAACAAAGTGATGGAAGTTATCTCTTATCCGGTGGTATCCTAGGTGCATAAGCCTATCATGGGTCGATCCCTATTTATGTGTTTATGGGTGGTATCCCAAGGGCATAAGCCTATCATGGGTCGATTTCAGTTGATATGTACTGGAGGCAGCCTAATGGTCACAGTACAGTATAGTAATGATTACAAAGATGATAAGAACGAAGGTAAAGTGATTGAATAAATACAATGTACAGGTTGTCACAAGTTCTAGTAAGTGTGGTCCACTCCTATTACAATTTATTCACTTGTTTCTGATTTCTATTGAGCTCATATATCATATGTGATTATCTACAGCTTTACATACTCCGTACATATTTTGTGCTGACGTACCCCATGGGGGACCTGCATTTCATGCTGCAGGCCCAGGTACCTCAGCTCATACACCGCACAAGTAGGAGCCAGGATATCCAACTGCTTTTGGTGAGCTCCAATTTTCATCGGGGCTTTTCGTGTCATATCCAGTCACTTTTGATATTGTATAGAAATTAGTTATATGGCAGGGTATGTCCCGACCTTAGTTAAACTATGTGTATTATCTAGAGTCTTTGTAGACCTAATTTTAAGTCATGGTGGTGTTTTGTTAATAGATGTGATGGCTCCAATGGCCAAGTATTGTATATAGATCTATATGTGTTCTCAAGATTATACAGGTGATTATTTCCTTTTATATGCGACATGATGTTGTTTGAATTTTGGGTTGTCATAGAGGTATGCATGGGAAGTATAAGGTTATGAGCTGGTTCTCCCGGGCCTCCTCGATTACGGGTGTCAGTCCGCCCTAATAGGATTTGAGGTGTGACATTACCGCTACTGCTGCTATCTGACCAATTTCATACATCAAATTTTGTTTTCTTCATCACTTTCCACTTCAGCATTACTTCATAGGTGACTTTGGTAAGTAAAACTATGATTTTTAGTGAAATGTTTCATCTAGGTACACAGCTACTTTTTCCAACAATGGATAGAACTTGATCATGAATCCAACATAAGTGCTCACAATTTAAATAGATCATTCATCTGTTACATCAGAGGAGTAATTTGTTGCAACGGAAGACTCATCTATTGGATTCATGTTTATGATTATATAATGCCCGAAACATAAATCAAACAGATGGGTAATTTGTTGCAATATAAGAGTTATTTGTTGCAATAGACTAGTTATATGTTACAACAAACTTATTATCTATTGCATCAAACTGATTATCTGTTGTATCAGACTAATTATCTATTGCAACATATGTGTAATCTGTTTGGAACAACACAAATCATCCCCTACCACAAACCTAATAGATAACTAATATATTTCAACTCTTGCAATTGCTACTGGATTCAAAATTATTTCTTACGTCATATCATTGACATATTTGTTGAGAAGATAATAGACAGAATGAAAATTAAATATGAATTAAAATGTCAAAGCTGATCAAACATAATTTTTTTATTAAACAAAAATAAATAAAAATACTTAGACTAAAAGAAAAAATAATCTAATTATTATCATCATTATTATATTATTATTCTCAGTCGGCCAATCTTCAAGCAGCAGCAACAGGGCCCACCTCAACCTGTGGATCTCACGGAGCATCCTTGCTCTCACTGCGCCCAACTCCCACTGCAGGTCACAAACCTGCATCTGAAGTTCAGTCACGGCGTCTTGCAGTAAAGCAACATCCCACACTGGATCATTCATATCTAAAACACACATAAATTGACAAAAAATGTAAAAATAAAAGTAAATAAAAAGAATTTGAATGTAATACAATATATACTACAAATTGGGTATATTTACATACAAAGCAAGAAAAAAATTTAACCGAGTCAGGAAAGAAAAAGTGGTGGAAGGTGTAATATGAAAGACAAGATGCAATAAATAAATAGAGTTTAGTTAAATGAACGATTGAGTAAGGAGGGGCCTATTTATAAAAGATTAAATTTTAATGAGTTAGGCAAAAAGGTGTGACTGTTCACCTCCATTTATTAATTACATTTTTTATTACTGTGAAAATTTATGACTTAATTAAATTAAGTAACATTGTGACAAGTCATGACTTTTCAACTAATTATAATAAATTAGTCCTTTCCAAGAACTGTTTTTATTGAGTTGTATCAACAGATTCTATATCTATTGCATTAGATAACTCATCTGTGACAACATATATATCATATATTGCAACAAATAGACAACCTGTTGAATCAGATATTCTATTAGTTGCAACATATAATCTATCTTCTTTAAAAAAAATTATCATCATACCATTAATCTAAATTTGCTGATTTTTTTATTAAATAAATTTAAAAAAATAGATTTAAAAACAAAAATATTTTCTATGAAAAGAAAGGGCACCTATTTAATATTAACGTCAATTATTCAAATTAAATAACCATATTTTGCGGTTATAAATTGTGTTTATCATTTATTTTCTTATTATTTTCTGTGAAAAGAAATGACTTAATTAAATCAAGCTGGTGAGTTTGTTTATTATTGTTACAAGTCATGAATTTTCAGCTTCTTATTATTAATTAGTTCTTAAATTTAAATAACTTTTTTCTCAATTTAAAAATTGAAGACACCTTTTCAATAATTGTTTCTTTAATAAAATAATAACCACTTTTATTGAGTTATGGCAACAGATTGTATATCTGTTTCATCAGATAACCCATCTGTTGCAACAGATATATCGTCTGCTGCAATAAATCGACCATCTATTTTAGGAGATTTTTTTATTCTTTCTAACAGTTGATTCATCAGTCACAACAGATGGAGAATTTGATGCATCAGCAACATTGTTGAATGTGTTTAGACAAAAAGTCACGACTGTTCACCTTTTTCTTAAAACCAATCATATATAACTTAATTAATCCAATGTTGTGACTTTTTTTATTATATAATAAATAAATAATTTTTAAAAATAAATTTAAAAATAAAAACGGTGAAAAGTCACGACCATTTATTAAAATTAAATAACCAATCTTTTACGGTTATAAATTGTGTTTATAATTTATTTTCTTATTATTTATTTACGAATCATTTTTCATATTAAATAATCAGAGAATCATGACTTTTCACCCTCTTTATAACAACAATAACCATTTTTTTATTAATAATCGTCTGTTGCAACATATGATCTATCTGTAGCAG
Organism: Capsicum annuum; assembly: GCF_002878395.1. Taxonomy (NCBI): domain Eukaryota; kingdom Viridiplantae; phylum Streptophyta; class Magnoliopsida; order Solanales; family Solanaceae; genus Capsicum; species Capsicum annuum. The sequence goes on from NC_061117.1 coordinate 136,352,768, forward strand.
CAGATTAACCTCTGTTGCCACAAATGTTCAATCCCTACCTCCAACCGTCGACATGTTAAGAATAAGGAATAAACAAAATGATAATTAAATATTAAATAAGAATTAAAAATTCAAAGTCGGCCATACATAGATTTTTGAATCCCTTAGGTAGATCCAATATAAAAAAGGAAAATACATACGTAAAAAGAAAAGAGATAACCTAATTATTATTACTACTATTATTATTATCATTATTAGTATTAGTATTACAATTATTGTCAACCAAACAATGTTCATCCGGTGGCAACAGGGCTCTCTTCAGCCTTGCTCTGAAGTCGGCCAAATCCCTCTAGAATTCATCAAACTGCCTTTGAAGTTCCCGCAAGGACTCAATATGAATCTTCTTGTACAAATCCTGATCAGCCATATCTATAAGTGTAGTAGAATGAACGAGTAAGGAGGGACCTACTTATAAATGATTGAATTCGAAGGAGTTAGTCAAAAAGTCATGACTGTTCATCCCTTAATTCAATAAGACTCTTGATTTTTCAGCTTATGTAAATTAAAAAAATGAATCTAAATACAACATATTATCTTTATTGTATTTCGAAAAGAAAAGAAAATTGTTTTAAAATAAATCTAGCAGATGGATAATCTGTTGTAAAATATATTCCATCTGTTAGATAACTTACAACATATTGACAATCTGTTGCAATAGGTGAATATATCTATTAGATTTTTCCAATAGATATGTCTTATGTTGCAAAATACTGATCATCTATCGTAATAGATGTTTGTAATTGTTTGACAATTTAAACAGATGTGGCATATGTTGCAACTTGTTAGTCATATGTTTATTTAACTTAAGTCATAGATGGGCTAGGAAGAATAATGTGCATACATATGGATGGATCCACTTTCATGTGTAGGAGTTAAGTATTACAGATAAGGTCATTGGGACAACACACCTAAAGTACAATATTTTTGTGAATGCAGTTTTTAATCAATTTGGCATTGATCATTCAAACAAAATCCTGTAATATACAGTTAAGTTTGATGGGTTTGAATTGATAAGGTCGAGGGCCCCATGATGATGCTGTGAATAGCTTATTATGAATTATTGATGGTTGTTGCTCATGCTTATGCGTGTCAAGTTTTGAGAAAGGGTCAATATTTGGTGTCATTATAGAGATCCAATAGAGATTGGACTTAACTTTAAGTGTGCATTGAACTTTGAAAAGTCCTTCAAAGCCTCGCACTGCTTCAAACAAGAACTGAAAACCCATAGAAATTCTCCTAGCCCAAATTTATATGGAAGGGTTGTTCGAGATGATGATTATACGCCAAAAAGAGTCAAAGGAGAATGCCTGCAAGAGAAAGGGGAGTTGAGGAAAGACTATATCATCTGAAAGCTAATTGAAGAGGAGACATAGGGTATCAAGGAACTTCTTGCAAATCTAGCCGATGAAATTTACTTAAAACATGAGAAATCTAAATCAAGTGCAAATATGAAAGTGTCAAGTGCAACTATGAAAGTGTATCCAGTAATATAAATCCGTTTATTATTTTTCTAAAATAAAAATAATGTAGATGGATACTTTTCTAGGGAGATGCGACTAGGAAGCATGGTCAGGATGATCACTTACATAGAAAATAGCATAATACCAAGAAAGCAGCCTCGCAAGCATCGAGGGTTGAAATGATGTACAGTAAGTCGAATAAACTTACTCTAATAACAGCTGCAGTTAAAATAAGGAATCTAAGTAAAGGCATCAATTTCTGAATTTTAAATTACATCCCATGCCTTCTTGTTTGTGGTTTCAATTAGGTCCATGCTACTGATTTGACCTGATCAGAACCACAAATAATATTGGAAGGCAGATTGAGTATCATTAATCCCTTATCAATATGTATATAATTGGTTGTGCTTTTTAGCCTTAGAACGTTTTCAACATATCTTGGAGAAGATCAGAGGCTTGTGTAGACTTTTACAGTCAAGACTTTTATTGTGGCAAGAATTTCTAGCGACGGTATAGACTTTCACATGGAGGATATCTTGTCCTCTATACGGGAGAAGATTGATCAGCAGAAAGTCTAAGAGATTAAGCTCATTTGATTTGTGAACTAATTCGGGTTAAGGTTTTGATAGGGTAATGAGACTGAAGTTACGTAACATTTGATAGGCTTGGTAGAATCAATTTAGATCAAACATTACGTAATTCCAGGATAATTGGCCTATCAAAACCTTTGAAACTTTGTTAAGCAAGATGCATTGAACAACGCTTGATAAAAGTGAGTTGTTCAACTGTTGGGACCACTGCTTTAGTGTGCATCAACACATTTTGACCTAAAACAAACATAGCAAATCCTACATGTATCATTTAAGCCTACTGAAGAAGGTGTTCTGAAAGCCTTTTGAAGGCCTTTAACAATGCCACAACTTTGAAGAAAGTGTTCCTCATTGACAAGCACATAAAAGAACAAGAACTCTACACTGACCTCAATGACAGCAACGACAAGATTGAATACAAAATCAGCAAGTTGGAGGCAAGCTTGAAAATTATATGGATTCACATACTACAGCAAGCCTCTGAACCTCCCCAACATATGTTGAAAGCATGCTAAATATAGAAAACACAATCAATTATATACATACTGTTAAGGGATTAATGATACTCAATCTGTCTTTCAATCTTGTTTGTGGTTTCGATCAGGTCAAATCAATAGTAGTGGACCTAATCGGAACCACAAACAAGAAGGCATGGGATGAAATTTAAAATTCAAAAATTTATGCCTTCTCTTAGATTCCTTATTTTAACTGCAATTGTTATTTGCGCAAGTTTTTTCACTTACTGTACATCATTTCAACCCTGATGCTCGCGAGGCTGCTTTCTTTCTTGTGTTCAACTATTTTCTATGTAGGTGATCATCCTAACCATGCTACCTAGTTACAGCTCCCTACCAAAGAGACCATCTGCACTATTTTTTTAGAGAAACAACAGACGGATTTTCCATTAATGGGTACACTTTCATATTTGCACTTGATTCAGATTTCTCATGCTCTAAGTAAGTTTCATCGGCCAAATTCACTAGAAGTTCCTTTCTACACTATGTTTCTTGTTCAATTAAATCTCAGTTGATATAATCTTTTACCAACCCCCTATTTACCCTCGCAGGCATTCTCCTACCATATTTTCTAGCATATAATCATCACCCCGAGCAATCCAACCATATCAATTTGGGCTAAGGCAATAACTATATTGATTTACGTTCTTGATTGAAGTAGTGGGAGGCTTCGAAGGCCATCTCAGAGTCCAATACACCCTAAAAGTTAGTCCATATCTATTGAGTCTCTTTACGATAACACCTAAACTAGATCGCTTCACAATGCTTCCCAAATCAAAGCATTCTCTCTCAAGGAAAAGAAAACCCTAGATCAACAACCTCCTCCCCAAGAAATCTAAATTTCCTCCATTAATTCCTCAAAGAAATTCAAGATTAAGAATTCTCAATCCAAGAACTCAAAGAATTCATCTTCAAAGCATCAATAAAGATCCAACATTCAAGTTTTAGTATCTAAGATCATCAATTGAGGTATGTGGGGTTATGAACAAGGACAATCCTTTCGTTCTTGTGCCCAAATCTTATTTCAATAATGAATTTACTGAATTTTATGTGATTTTCCATGAATTTGAAGTTAGGATTTATATCCACTATTGTTATTTACAAGTTTATGACATTTTCAATGATTTAAAAGTTGAATTACATTATTATGTTCATATTTTCATGCCTGTTGTAGAAATTTGCAGATTTTTAGTTGATTTATCAATGTTTACATCACCAAGCATGAATATTATGATGTTTTAACATGAGTTTGATGCATGGGTCATTAAGCCCTAATTAAGATTTCTATTTCAAGATTATTTATGCTATGAGCACCCTCAGATAAGATTATTCTGAGATTTTGCTAATGATTTGACCTTTTTGGTCCTAAGCTAAGATAAAGAATCCACTTTGTTCATAAGACTTGAGATTTAAAGAAAAGAAAGAGCATAATTGATTTTCTTTTAAACCCTTGTGCTATATTTTTTTTTCGAAGTGGATTCCTTAAGATTTTGAGCATAAGAATTGGAGTAGTATTGAGCACCGAGATGGGCATATTACCAAGGTTTCATGCCCCAAAACTATGTTCCACCGTAGGATTAAAATTATTCTCACTTCTACGTGGATGACTAAGATTGTGATCACTTAATATAAGAAGTTCTATTCTGATGGCAAGGGTAGAACAGCCCTACCTTATGGGGGCAAGACGTGGAACTCCATGGATGCTCACATGGTGTATGTCGATTAGAAGAACCTCCCAAAAAGATGTCCCCTACTCTTAAAACAGTCTATTAGCTTAAAGTCTTAAGATAAAAGCATATGTTTTGAAAGCTATGGTTTTAAGATTCTTAAAGTTTTGAAATAAAGTATTTCCTTTTTCAGAACAGTTTTTAAAGAGTTTTTCTTCAGACTACAGATCTTAGAACCGAAAGAGTAACAGAAAAGCTTTTAAAAAACTAAGTGTAAAGGCTTATAAGTTTTACTCAGATTATGTTTTAAAGAAAGATAGTAACTTCAAATTTTAGCTTTTAGAATTCAGATTTTAGAGTGAGTCCTTTCTACACTTAGATATGATGATTTAAAGAGAGAATACAAGATTAGCCTTTAGAACTAAACCTTATGGATCACAGGATTTATAAAGTATGTTTTGCTTTCTATTGCTACATATTTCAATATTTCAGATATTCCATCTTATTTGAGTCATTTACATTTAGCATGTATTGTTTTAGAAATTATGATGATTGATATTATGTTTTACTTATGCATTCACCCCCATATACTCAGTACATACTCAAAGTATTGATCCACATATATTTCTATATCGTACATTATCTCTTAATATAGGTACAATTTGTAGCATGGATACTATATTTAGACAGCTTGTAGATTCCAGCCAGCAGATGACGAGTCCTCCTTCTTCGAGGACTTTAGTTAGATGTTATTTATCTACTTTACTTCTTTACTCTTATGTATTTATTAGTGATAGTTGGGGTCACGTCCTAGCTATCTATAGTCAGTATAGTAGAGGCTTCAGAGATGTCAGTTAGAGTTAGTTATGTATTTTCAATCCCTCTCTCAGACCTTATTAGAATGTAAAAGTTGGATCAGTATTGTATTTTCATAGATTCTACCATTATTATGTTTTCGCATTGTAAAATCAGTCATTTTATACATATTATTCAGTTGCTTATGAGTTATACTGGTAAAAGGGTTAGTTTGGGGTCACCTGTGGTCCTAAGCATCGTGTGACGTCTTAGGACTATTTTAGAGGCATTTTAATTTCATTGTAATTAATTTAGGTAGAATTAGGGATGAGTTCATAGGGTCAACTATACTATCAATTAAGTATTTATAATTGTATGGTGTTGGTAATGCGTCCATCCTGACCCGAATCATCGATCGATCACTCTAACTTGAAAAGATTCTCATTAACTTAATATTAAGCTAGTACCTAAATTGATTTAGTTAGAGATAAGGGTGATTTCATAGGGTCAACTATAACTTCAATTGAATCTTCGTAATTGCATAGTGTTGGTGTTGTGTTCATCCCGATCCGAGTCGTCGATCGATCACTCTGAGTTGAAAAGATTCTCATTAACTTAATGTTAAGCTAGTACCTAAATTGATTTTGGTATAACTAGGGATGAATGAGTTCATAGGGTTAACTACAACATAAATTGAGTCTTTGCAATTGCATGGTATTGTCATTGCATTCATCTCGACCCGAGTCATCGATCGATCACTCTAAGTTAAAAATATTCTTATTAACTTAATGTTAAGCTAGTACCTAAATTAATTTTAGTATAACTAGGTATGAATGAGTTCATATGGTCAACTATAACTTTAATTAGGTGTTTGCAATTGCATGGTGTTGGTATTGTGCTCATCCCGACCCGAGTCATTGATCGATCACTCTGAGTTGAAAAGATTCTTATTAAATTAATGTTAAGATAGTACCTAAATTTATTTTCGTAGAACTAGGGATGAATGAGTTTATAGGGTCAACTATAATATCAATTGAGTCTTCACAATTACATGGTATTGGTATTGCTTTATCTCGACCCAAGTCGTCGATCGATTACTCTGAGTTGAAAAGATTCTCATTAACTTAGTGTTAAGCCATTACCTAAATTGATTTAGGTATAACTAGCAATGGATGAGTTCATAGGGTCAACTACAACATTAATTGAGTCTTTACAATTGCATGGTGTTGGTATTGCATTCATCTCGACCTGAGTCGTCGATCGATCACTCTGAGTTGAAAAGATTCTCATTAACTTAATGTTAAGTTAGTACCTAAAATTATTTTGGTTGAACTAGGGATGAATGGGTTTATAAGGTCAACTACAACTTTAATTGAGTCTTTGCAATTGCATGGTGTTAGTATTGAGTTCATCCCGACCCGAGTCGTCGATCAACCACTCTAAGTAGAAAAGATTCTCATTAACTTAATTTTAAAATAGTACCTAAATTGATTTTGGTATAACTAGGGATGAATGAGTTTATTGGGTCAACTACAACTTCAATTGAGTCTTTGTAATTGCATGGTGTTGGTATTGCGTTCATTCCGACCTGAGTCGTCGACCGATCACTCTGAGTTGAAAAGATTCTCTTTAACTTAACATTTTAAAAACTATATCTCTTAAAATTTTAAAAATTAATTAAGATCAACTCGGACCAAACTAATAATTTCAAAACTTGTTATTCTTTTCCAAAATTACAAATCAACCCATACAAATCATCCATTTATGGGAAAACTTTTCCTCATTTCAAATATCAAGTACTCTCTCTCTTTTCTCTCTCTCTCAATAATACAGACAACAACAACTCAACATATTACTCAACCCTTCAAAATAGATCGATTTTCTTTCCGTTTTCGACCACATAGTTGTAATTTTTTACTTTATTCTCGCTTGTATCCATCATTTTTTCTGTCTTTACAGGTAACATAGTTTGAGAAGATTTCTACATTTGTTCTTTATTCTAGAAATTAGGATTTTTTAGTTAATGATAAAAAAAGAAGACTTTTAGTTGTATTATCTTCGTGAATGGGTTAACAATTTTGAGTTTTGATGCTAAAAATGTAGGAAGCACCCGAGAAAACCCTAGTTTTTGTTAAAGTGTTTTGTTGAATGTCGTTGTATTGTTGGATAATATTTATGGTGTTGTTAGTGGTCATTGTTAGTGGTGTTGGTATTTGTGATTTTGGTGGTGGTGTCGGTGGTCTTGGTATTGGTATTGGCGGCATTGGTGGTAGTGTTGGCGGTCTTGGTATTGTTGTTCGTATTTGTGGCATTAGTGGTGGTGTTGGTGGAATTGGTGGTGGTATTGGTGTTCCATCAGTTGCAACAAGTGAAAGATTTGTTGAAAGATATCAAATAGGTCTTCAAACAAATTCCTGATCTGTTCCAACTGATGGGTTATCCGTTGGAGTATTTTTTTTGTAATGCGGCGTATAATAATTTATTGAAATTTGTCTTACCTTTTTTAAAAAAAATTATGCAGACATCAAATGTAATGTATTTTTTGTTTTTCTGCTGTTTGTAGTTAAAAGATGTCTCCCAAAAGAAAAGAAACTGAAAATGGACCAACTTCTGACCACCCAAGAATAAAGGCTAGAGTACAGATAGATTTGGAGGAACTTCCTGAACAATGTCAGTCAGGGAAAAATAAAACTAAGAAAAGTGAGAACTCCTTCTCACCAATGGGGCATGAATTAATATCAAAATCCCAGCATAACCTATCAAAACCATTAGTATTGATAGGTTTCGAGTTGTGATGCCGATAGATTACCCTACAAAATTAACTGGTGATCTTGTACTTAAAAGTCAATTGGGGAAAGCTTTTGACGAATTTAGGAGTATTATAAAGAATGAAAACATAGACGAACTTTTTAAGAGGAGTTGCTTTCCATACTTTCTTAAGCTACCTGAGGACCACACTCTTCGCTTCCAAATGAGCATGGTATATGGTCTTCTCAAGCACAGGATCAAGTGCGCGGGGGATGATAAAGATTCAAAGGAGGGAGACAAAAATATAGATAAAATCTGGATCAACTACTATGGCATGTCAATTTGTTTTGGATTGAAAGAGTTTGCCATTGTGACGGGCTTAAGATGCGATCGTCCAGAAGAACCTCTCATCAAGGAAGCACCCACAAAAGGTCTAACAAATGCAACGAAAAAAAGATGGGTTGTTGCGCATTGTTTGACGTAGCTACAAAACGGGGGATTTGATAGCAGATCTCGAGGAAAAAAATATACCAAGTAGTACAGGGAGAAATTATGCTTAGTTTGGTTTGTCCATTCCGTTATATTAGCAAGAGATGTCAGCAAAGTCATAAAAGATGATTTGTTGGCACTTGTTGATAATTTTGAGAAATTCAACAATCATCCCTAGGGATATAACAACTACTACTTGACTGTCAAATATTTACTGACAAAGCTATCCCCAGGGACGATCACATTATACGGCTTTTCTTGGGCTTTCATGATAAAATTAATCACTATTTTTACTCATCATTAATTTATATTGAATATAGTTATTATGATCTTTTTTTCTTGCTTCCTGTTTACATTTTTTAGGCTTGGGCAATTGAAGCGATTCTTCCCCTCCGAAAGCAGTTCAAGGATTATCCGGATGAGGTTTTTCATCCAAGGATCCTTAGGTGGTTGGCTGCAAAGAGCATCAAAAAATTAAGGAGGTTGATATCTTTAACCTTCTAGATGATGGAGTATGTCTTCTTTCAACTAAAATAATTTGCCTCAAAGAAAGATATTGAAATAGATGTGCCATCTGTTGCGATAAATGGGTCGTTTGTTGTAACAGATTACCTGTCAACTGCAACTAGTTCAACATATAAGTAATCTGTTGTGACAGATGATCCATATTTTACAATAGATTAACCATCTATTGCTCTGGTTCCCTAAACCCGACTTAACAGATTACCCATCTACTACAAAATACAACAGATGGGTAATCTGATACAATATATTATCAATCTATTGCGACATACAAATCACTTTTTGCGGTAGATAGATCATCTGTTGCATAAGTTGGTTATGTTAACATGTAACCCAACTAACTACAAATTATTATTATTATTATATGATTTAAATGTTTTCTGTCTTTTTTAATAGGTTGTGCATCCTTGGATCGTGCCTACTGAGCAGGAGTTGGGGATGACTTCTTTTATTACTCTAGGTCTTGTTGATACAATAGCAGACCCAATGGTGGAGTTAATAAAGAAGAAATTGGCTGGAGAAACAGTTATAAGAAGATCAGTTAGGCAAGTTCATCCTAATGTTGAAGCTCTTCATAACCAACCTACAGCAACAGATCTATGTGTTTCAACTAGGGGTGTTGCTGATGGAGTTGTTGATGATGGTGGTAGCCATCCTGATGCTGTTGCTTCTGTCAGTCATGATTATAAGCAAGTTGGTGCTTAGGAAAAAATAAATATGTTTGAAAATACCCCTTGCACAGGTCCCTCCCACCCTTCTTCACCCTCATGTTCTCATTGCAAATGCAAAGTGTGTAAGGACAGAAAGGATAAACTCCTTGAAAAACTAGAGGCTATTGTTGAAGTTGCCGAGGAGTTGAAATCCAAGAGGAGTGTCAAACTATCCATGAAGGTAAGGAAACCATACACTCCTACAGTGGCGGTAAGAAGGAAGAAAAGAAACATTATCAAATACTCTCCATTCTAAAAATAGAAAAAATTACAACTCCACCCGCTCCAAGAGTTGTTAAAGTTCAGGGGCTGCTATATAAGGTGCACATATACCGACACTTGGAGATGAAGAGAAGAGGGAACTAGAAAAATATGACTGACGAGATGAAACCTCCACAAGAATACACCATGCATTTATTTGCCGCCCAAGAATTCTGAGTATGACAAATATGCTTGAGTGGTACGTGGACAATGTAAGTTTACTTTTGCTAACCTATCCTTCCAATCTACTCCATGAAGAAGAAGCTATGTAACAGAAGTGTAATCTGTTGCAACATAATACACATCTATTGCATAAGTTGCGTTAGCTGGGTAATTTGTGAATTGATTCAGAGAACCCTCTGCAACAAAATCTTTCCACTGTGTTTTTCTTCTTTATAATTACTAACCTATTTAAAAATTATCTTCCTATACCACAGTATGTTGATGAAATTCTCTGCCTCATGAGGGGCAGGCAATTAGCGTACCCAGATGCTTATGATGTTATCGATAGGATAATGGACCTCAAGTTCTACAATAATTTCAAGAGTAGGTACGATACTCTTCGTAGGAAATCTCCTCCCAGTGTTTAGGGATTTGATCAATTAGTTTCTACGTTCAAATAGGATGAAGACATGATTAACTATGTTAGAGGGAAGAGGCCATATCCACACGGCAAGAGCTGGACTAAAGCAAAGAGAATCCTTGTAGTCATGAACGTGGAGGTCAAATATTTTCTCACTATTGAGATACTACTCAATGAGGTAAAGATTAAGGTTTATGACTGCAACTTACTTTTCATCAAGGAGGCCACATTTTTAACCCACGCGCAACCCCTCTTAAAGTTGTTCCCCAAGTTATTAACGCAGAGTAAACTGATGGATCATTTGTCGACGGAAGTCTTGAATAAGAAATTATGGGATTTTCAAGATCGAATAAGAAAATCCACTATCAAGAAATTAAAATCGATGTCCCATGTGGGCCATACTCGCTTTCATACATCGAGTGTTTGATGACCAGCACAGAAATAGCCGATATGTGCAATGCCATTATGGAAAAGATGCAAGACGTCTAGGCTTATGGGGTACTAACTATATGATTGGAGCCCATGTATAAAGAAGAATATGTACAAAAACAACGACGAACACAATAGCAATTTTTTATTTCAAGCCACTTCACTTTACATGTAATGGCAATTTTTTTATGTCTAACGAAAGTTGAATTTTTATAATGCAATAGATTGTTTATCTGTTGTAACAGATATCATCCCTGTTGTGAAAAATTGATTATCTATTACAATAGGTTGGTCATATGTTGCATTATGTAGTCTGTCTGTCTGTCGCAACAGATATACAATCTGTTGCAATATATAATCTATCTGTTGCAACTGATAGGTGATCTATTGGAACAAATCAAAAAAGTAGAAAAACCTGTTATATAATTTCCAGCAGATGACCTACATGTTGTAACATGTGTCTAAATCTATTTGATAAGATAAGTCATCTATTACAGTAGATGTATTATTTTTGGCGATATTTGAATTATTATTCCATTTCAATTAACAAGTTCAAAACCAAGGATTAAATTATATTCATAGACAGCATAAAATAAATCAAAGCCTTTAGAAATTACATGTAATAACTCAACAAATAAATGAAATATAAAAATATTATTATAGGTATAAATGATTTACTCTACAAATAAATCAACAAGTTAACTAAGGAGGATAGGTTATTACAATGATAGAATCAAGCTATAAAGATTTAGTCAATATGTACAACTTGTTCTTCATCCGGTGCTACGAAATTCGGCTTTGGTCATCATGGATCCTTAATGTTGCTTGCGTACGGTTTTTGGGCTTTCGCTTCTCCGTATTTTCATAAAAGAGTAGCATATCTTTTGTGGAGTAATCCGGCATCAAGTCCATCATTTGGTACTTGTAATCCATCGCTCAAATACTCGGCATAAGCAGAGACAAAAAGACCGTAATCCCTGTGTTTTAAAAAATAGATAATCCATATCTTGAAGCTCATATAAGCATTGTGAAATTTATGAAATAAAACTAAATCATGATAGTTATACTTACAGGCTACCAATGCTGTGCTGGGCAAATCCTTCAACATATTGTACAACAAATGGATTACACATTTTATTCCGGTATGCTTTAATCGTCGACCAATCAGAACAAACCTTTTAGTCCAAAAAGCCACTCATATCAAGGTAAGTAGGTAATATTTTGGCCAGCTTTTGTATCTCACACAATGGCTCAGAACGACTCCTTTGCAACATCGAGTCCTAAACTCAAATGCGCCAATCTCTTAGAATGACGACAGCGAACACCCAATGTTATTCATCACCATAATTGATTGGGATGTACACTTCATTGACCAAATGCCAAGGTAAGCCAGCTAAAATGGTAAAACCTTTGATTATGTTGATTAAACATTCCTCATTTTGGGAAACTTCCGGCTGTTGTTGACAATACCTATCGTAGGCATTATTGATGTAAACTTTGTACAAATAATTATTTGTCGTGTATCTGTATTGTTCTTAGGTTTACAACTTGGCCTTCTTTCGGAAGTAGTAAAAAAGACATCGATGTACTGCACATATTATCAAACATTTCAGATTACGTGATGAAAAAATTAATACACAGATGCAATTAAATAACATATTAATTAATAATAATATGTATGGCATTTAAACCTCATCATTCCAGCAAGTTTGGGGTGGTGATATCAAATAGATCCAATTTTTCATTCCGGGATGTGCAACAACACAGTCAAACATATCAAAACCAAGACTCGATTCGTTCACTTTGTATTGTTCGTCATTTTATTTTCTACATGATAATTTATATGTGGTAATGTCATATTTTTACAACAAGAATTGTAATGTATCTGTAGGTATGATGCTTTAACAGCCCATCGACAATCCATTCTAAATAGTCATTGATCAACTTTGTTAGTTTTATTGGAGCCTCTTCTGAGATGTTGAACCCTTCAAATAGGTAATTCTTTTGTTCTCCTAAACTGACAGGCTCCATTTTTTCTTCTTTAAAAGCAGTGATGGATTATCAACTATGATATTATGTAGTTCAGCAGTATCTTCTACTGTGACATCCACCTGAAAAGCCAGAATTTTCAATGCTAATTACAGATAGACAACAGATTGTCTATCTGTTACAACAGATGAGTCTTATGTTGCAATAGATGGATCATCTGTTGGGACAAATTCGAATAGGTAAAATAAAGCAGTGTGATAATTTTGAACAAATGACCCATCTGTTACAACATAAGACTCATCTGTAGGTACAAATTAAAACAGTTGGAAAACTTTTTTGATTTGCTAAAACAGATGAACATATGTTGTAACGCCCCAAAAATGGATCCCGAGACGTCACAGGGTGCTTAGAGCCACAAGTGACCCTAAGCTAACCCTTCTACTAGCATAACTCAAAAGCAACTGAAATAAATGCATAAAACTGTATAAAATCAACGGAAGACAACTCTTTCTAAATTTGATCAATACAAATTGAGTTCACATGATTACAACTTTGCTTTTACAAATAAACTGAAATAAAATACACTGATTCTACTGACTTTCTATGAAGCCTCTACTAATATTAACTATAGATAGTCGGGTCATGACTCCCAACTATCCTAACTCAATATGACTGAATGAAGAAAATGCAATACTACACAAACTCTGACTGACTTTAGCCCTTGAATAAAAAGGGCTCATCCTCTGCTGGCGAGAAGCTGCAACCTGTCTAATTATAATAAGTGAGCTATGACTTGTACGTATATTTTAAGACAATGTAGCACAAAGACATATATATGGATCAGTACTTTGAGGATGTATTGAGTATATGGGGGTGTATGCATTTAAATAAACAATATGGATACTCTTTACATAAATCATGTATGTAAATATGAATGACTCACATGGCTTGAATAAATCTGAAATGTAAATCTCATATATCATGAATGGTGAAACATGTAATATAAATCTCGTGAGTCATCATACTTAACTCAAAAATCTGTATTCTCCTCTTATTCTCAAAACTTATAAGCTAAAGTAATCTTTAAACAATACTTTCAAAACTCATGCTTTTATCTTCACGAGAGTATAACTTCCTTAAAACTTGAGGAACTTTATGACCGTAACACTTTAAGAGACTTTGGGACGTACAACTTTGGAGATCTTAAAATATTAACTTTCAAAATATATATACTTTATCTTAAAGAGAGTAGGAAACTTCTTTTAGGAGTTTTTTCTAACCGACATAAATCATGTGAGCTACATGGAGTCCAATGTCTTGCCATGTGAGCTCATGTAATATCATAGCAAAACATCGTACTCAATATGCTTCTTGAAAATACTTCAAAATATATAAATCAAGAATCACAATATAATGCTTAAACTCACTTGGAAAATCTGGAAAATCACATTACTTGCATAAATATATGAAATTAGTCATGCAATTCAATATTCAATACTTGTAAACTCATAATCTCCAAACAATATGAATTGGGTATAAACCCTAACTTCAATTTCATAGAAAATCAGATAAAATTCAGTAGTTTATAATTTTAAAATAAGTTTTGGGCACAAGGACGAAAGAATTGTCCTTGTTGAAACTCCACATACCTTGGATGATAAACTTAGATGAACAACTTGCTTATGAGATGATATTTGTACTCTTGAATAAGGGTTCTTGGAGTTCTTGAACAAGGAACTTATAATCTTGATCCAACTTGGAGAATTAATGGTGAACTTTAGGAGATTCTTGAATTTGGTGGATGAAACTTAGGGTTTCTAGATGAGAGAATTTGATGAAAAAGGGGGTGTAATTTGCTCAATATCACCCTTAATCCTCTATTTTTACGACCTGGTTTGAGGGGGAGAAAGACCCCATTGCCCCTCATTAATTTGAAGCAAAAATTCATAACTCGCATCCTGATTTTGCCCTTCAGCGCGACGCGCTACCATCGCAGCAGCTTATTGCCTTACACTAAAATGGTTATAACTTTTCTGTCGGGTATCGGATTTTTGCGAAATTGGTATCGTCGGAAAGATAATTCAATTATCTACAATTTGGTGAGTCTTACTATGGAAAATTACACATATATAAAAGGTTATACACGTTTAAAGTGGACCCTTGTAGGATTGAATGCTAAATTTTGGACGAATTTAATGTTCTTAGCTCCACTTGGCTCTAAATGACTTCTATGAACATTATACACCTAATAAAGACTTCACATAATTAGGATTAAAGTCATGACACAAGAATTTGAATTATGGATCAAGAGTACGATAATTACACCTTCACCGCGACGCATTAAAATTGTGTTAAGCTACTGAAAAAGGACGAGTGTGAATTTGCACTCAAGTGCGACGCGGTGCTATCGCGTTGCGCCACTAGAAATTGACAATTGGGAATTTGAACCCCTCCATGATGCACCAATATCACGGAGGTCCACTAGAATGTGATGATTGTCATTTTGGCATCCACCATGACGCGGTGCGTGCTCGGGTGAGACACTGCATTACTAAAAATGCTCTAACTTTTTCACCGAGTGCTGGAATTGGGCGAATTTGGTATTGATGGAAAACTTATTCAATTTTTCACACAATGGAAGATCTAAATCTAGAAAATTCTATATGAAATAAAGGTTATTCATTTTTTAAGCAAACTCTTAACATTCTAGGAATGAATTTTAAGCTAGGAAAAACACGGGGTTTTACATATGTTGCAACAGATAATGCATCTGATGCAACAGGTTAGACAACAATTACAACAGATGTATATATCTGTTTGATAATTTTCAGTAGAAGTATCATTTGTTGAAATAGATATGTTCCAGTTTGTTTGTTGGAATAGATGATATACATTCAACTTCTTCAGCTCATGTTTTTGTCTTGTGGCCCTTGTACATTGATCAGCGGTGCAAGATAAAGACAGAGGATTTGCAGTTTCACTTTTTTTTATGCTTGATGATGCCCTAGAAATATCTTTCCTTCTCTTCTTAGCCACCTTGATCTCTAGTAGAGTGCATGGATATGAAATCCTCTTTGATGGAATGACACCCCTCTTAGATGTCATTTCTTTTACAAAAACAGTTAGGGGTCGTTTGGTAGAGTGTATTGAAATATTAATGCATGTATTAGTTTAATGTGTATTAGTAGTAATCTATGTATAACTAATGCAAGCACTAGTTATACACTCTATTATGTATTGAGGTGTGTATTACTAATACCTCAAAATCCATGGCATTAGTAATGAAATGGATCTAATGCATGAATAAACATGCTTAAAGACCTTATTACCCCTCAAAAAAAAATTCGGCATCCTTTTCAACATATATATTGAGGGTATTATGTAAAAAAAAAAGAATTGAAATTATGTAATTTATGTTTTTTTTAATACATCGAACCAAACACTGCATAAGAAAAATACAAGCATGACTAATATAAGTATAACTAACACAAGCATTACTACTACAAGCATTACTAATACACCATATTTTTCATTATTCTTATACACTCTACCAAACGACCCCTTAGTGCATTAATAGCGCTAATAATTCCAATATGTTTCGTCTTGCAGTCTTGACATTTTCATGCAAAACATTCGCTAGAAGTGGAAAAATCTGTATAACCAGTATGATCATAATCATAATAGTTTGTTGTTTCAAAAACTATAAGAGGAGCATCATTAGCCCCAACAGCAGAACCACTACCACTACCACTACCACTTCTATCATTAACAACAACAAGCCCACCCTCTAAAGTTATTTTTCTTGTGATGGATGTTGCTCCAAACAATTCCATTTTTATTCTATCAATGACCTTAGGGTCCGATAAAATTTGCACAGACCGTAAAGTAAGAAAAAAATGACATCTTCAACTCTCGATTGGTCAGAACAAGCCACGGATGGACAATCTAAAATAAATCAGTACATATATTAGAATGATGATGAAATCATTTAAAATAATCATTAATTAAAATAAAAATTTGATTAGAATTAGATTTACTGCTTCCTATAGGGGATGAAAAGATCAAGAAATTTTGCATTTTTATCAGTTTTGGCCGACAACCATCTCAGAATTCTTGGACAGGAAACTTCTTCTTGGTAGTTCACTTATTGTCTAAAATAAGTAATGGCTTCAAATGCCCAAGCCTATAACATAACTTCAATAAATCAAAAGTAATATTGAATAAAAAATGAATCATGTCATAATAAAAGAAATATTTACCATGAAAACCCATGAAAATCCATATAAGTTGACTGTCTTTTGTGTTAACAGAGTCAACAAATATTTGACAGTTATTTTGAATCTTTCCTAACCCCAAGGAAAGTTGTTAAATGCCTAAAGCTCCTCGGAGAGATTTATTAAACTGAAGCTTATGTTGTTGTTAATGGCTCTCACCCAAAGAATATTATGTAAAAACCAAACCAAGCACAATGATTGTTTGTGCTTCTTTGAAAGTCTTTCACCTTTCAACGCTTCTATCAAATTTTTATTTTGGAACTTGGACCAACAATGGACACTAGGTCATCACGGTCACTCAACTTGCCTTTGACTTTTTTAGGTGTGCGGGGTACTTTTTTGGGGTTAGAGTAGGTATTACTTGAGAAGGAGAAGGAGGATAACATTTTAGTCCAGTAACTATGGTAAACTCCTTCCAACCAAAACAAACAGGCATGCCACAGCAATTTATCCATACCTCATCCATCTTATCTTTGTTTTCATACATAAGCCTACGCTTGAGAAGATTATATACCATTTTCATTTGGAAACGAGCATTGTTGTCCTCCGACAAATTAAGATATTGCCCAAAGCAGCGTTCTCTGAAATAAGAATCCAAATTTTCTTCTCAAAGTATTTTTTTGAAGGCGTCGAAATATTTTCCCATGGCTGACTTAACCACAAAATCACCCATTAAATTTGTGGCACCATCGCACTGTATTATCACAGGATAACGATCAATGCTGAAGGTTTTGACCAATTCTTTGGTGGAAGGGCTATTAGCATTTGGATCATCTCTTTTGAAACATTTCTTCTTCCCGTGATCATCATCTTCTACTCCTGATTGAGATAACACTTGTAAAGCAAGCTCATAGACTGGTGGATATAGCCTAGCTGCTTCACTTATTTCTTTACTTGGACTTAATCCAATTTTTTTTCTTTTAGGAGCCATATTATCTTAAATTAACAGGAACATAAAATAGATTATAATTGATGAATGCATCATTAAAAAGCGTAACAATAAATCTAACATGCACAACAGTAAAATAACAGTTCCAACAGACCACACATCTGTTGCTCCAGGTATGTTATCTATTGCAATATATAATCAACTTGTTGCAACGAATGAGTAAACCGTTGGAAATAATAAAAATATATCACTTATTTATTACGCCAGGAAGGTTATCTGTTGCAACATATAACCAATCTACTGCAACGGATGAGTAATCTATTAGAAACAGTAAAAAATTGATCACTCATCTGTTAAACCAGAAAGGTTATCTTTTGTAATATATAACCAACCTGTTGCGGCGGATGAGTAATCCGTTGGAAACAATTATAGTAGATCATTTATCTGTTGCATCAGGTAGGATATTTGTTATAGTATATAAACAACCTATTGCAACGGATTAGTAATCCGTTGGAAATAATAAAAATAGATCACTCATCTGTTTCACCAAGTAGGTTATATGTTATAGCATATAACCATCCAATTACAGCGGATAAGTAATCCATTAGAAATAATAAAAATAGATCACTCATCTGTTGTACCAGGTAGGATATCTATTGCAGTATATAAACAACCTGTTGCAGCAGATGAGTAATCCATTAAAAATAATAAAAATAGGCCACACATCTGTTGAAACATATCACTCATTTGTTGTCAAATAAGTTATCTGTTGGATCAATATTGTTTAGATTTCTTCCGAATAGAAGATTCGTCTGTCACAAAAGCTAAATGATATGTTTTGTTTATCTATTACATTAGATATTTAATTTATTGCATCAGATGTTTCATTTGTTGGAATAGATAGTTTATCTGTTGGATCAGATGGATAATCTGTTGGATCAGATGGTCAATTTTTTGTATCAGATGGTTAATTTGTTGCATCATATGGTTAATCTATTGTGTTTGATGGTTAATATGTCGTGTCATATGGTTAATATATTGCATCAGTTGGTCAATCTATTGCGCCAGATAGTTCATCTGTTGCAATACCATTTTTACCAAAAGAAATAATAAATCAACTCAGCAACACCAACACAACACACGCACACTAAGAACATCAATTGTGACAAAAAAAATCACCTACAAATCGAATCAATATTTTGACAACAAGAACTACAATAATAATAAAAAATTATATTTTTACACCAAAAATAGTAAGAAGGAATGTCAGAAATTAGGATTTTATTCAGTCCATATTAACCAATACTAGAAGAGAAGTTGGATCAAGTCATAATTTTTTACCTGTGAAAGAAGAAATGGGACGACGAAGAACTCGAAGTTGTTGTCGCCAGAGAAGTTGGCTTAAGTTCCTATGTTTTTTCACGTCGATTGATGATTGAAAGTCAAAAAGGAACTCGCCCAGCTATTTATCGTCGGAGCTTGAAGAGGAAAATTTTGCAGAACTATTGGTTGGGAGAGAGTTGAGAGAGACTGTCTCGAGAGAGAAGGAAGAGAGACGGTTGATTTGGAGGAAAGGGGTGTGGGTTGATTTGTATTTTTGAAAAGATTAGAAAATTTTTAAAATATTAATCAAATGCACAATTAACTTAATCAAGTTTTCTAATTATGTTTGACCCTTTAAGTTGGTCAATGTCACCAATCCTTCATTCAAGACTTAAAAGACACCTTTCTTTCAATTTTCTCTAGTTACTAAATTATGTATCACGTGCTATGCACAGGCTCAATATTTTTTTTATTTAATAATATTTCATAAGTTATTGTCAAGTAAACATCTTTTAAATATTTTAAATAAAGAAAATATAAATATGCTTTTTGTATTATAACAAAAAAGAGACACATTTTAATATATTATTTTTCTTTTTCATTATGTTTATTTATTTTTAATTTATATTTTTAGATCTTAGTAATATCTCAGAATTCTAAATCACTTTGTAATAATACTTATCAAATTTAACACTTTACATGATAATTTACTGTATATAAATTTTTTTATAATAATACTTATCAAATTTAACACTTTACATGATAATTTACTGTATATAAATTTTTTTAAACCTACTTTATAATATTATTATATATGTTTTAAAATTTTTATTTTTATTTTTAAAAAATAGTAAAAAGCCCCCCAAATCTATTACCGTGTTATCAACTACACACTTATTCTTTATGGAGGTCCTATTACTCCTTTAAACTTATTAAAATCGAAAATTTTACACCCCTAAATGCCTATATGGCCTAGTGAGTGTACTTCACTCTCTTTGAGAGAGTGAGCACCGAAAAGAAATAGACATTGGATAAAACTACGGGTGAATCTCAATGAAGGA
Organism: Capsicum annuum; assembly: GCF_002878395.1. Lineage (NCBI taxonomy): Eukaryota > Viridiplantae > Streptophyta > Magnoliopsida > Solanales > Solanaceae > Capsicum > Capsicum annuum. The sequence goes on from NC_061117.1 coordinate 136,373,112, forward strand.
AACCCCTTTATTTCTAGGATAAAACTAACATTGGAATTTCTAACTTTTTCACAAATAGACATTCACTGTATATAGTAAAGTAGACATTCCCTATAAATGATAATATATTTATAACAAAATAGTATAATAAACATTATTAAAAAAACAAACAACTACCTTAGAAAACTCTCCAATGGCGATTTTTTCTCTAAATCCTAGGTTTTTTCATGGCTTCCATTGGTGAACAGTCCTCTCCGAAGATTGGACAATCACCACCGATAGATTTGTTATCCAGTTCCCTTCCTTAAGAACCTCTTCTATACCTATCATTAAGCCTCAAGTAACTTTTGCTGAAAAATATTCAACCATTATCAATACCAATGCTAATAAGAATCGTCAGGAGAATAAGCAAGATGTAGTCCCAATCCCTAATAAAAAGGTCGATTTCAAGGATGGAGTTCCAATGATTAAGTGGACTGAATAGAAAGTTAGTCAAATCAATATCATAGAAAACCTTCAAATATGCTATTTTGGGTGAATTCTCTTATGGATGGCCTGAATTATCAGAATTACGAGATCAAATACCTTTACAATGTGGTCTTAAAGGTGATTGCAAAGTTGGTTTTTTGTGTAATGGGCATGTATTAATCAGACTAGCATTAAAAGAAGATTTCATTAACATTCTATCGAAAAGTGCTTATTACATTTATGCAAAAGATGGGGACTCATACCAAATGCGTCCATTTATTTATGATTCTAACTTCAATCCAGATGAAGAAACAATGCAAGTAATAGCCTGGATATCCTTTCCTGATCTTTTGCCTGCATTCTTTGTCAAAGAATCATTTTTTTCATTAGCCTTTGTTGTTGGTAATATCAATAAAATATGCCTAAGTTGTGCTAAGGTGGAAGTTCAATTAAATTGTTTGGCTAAAAGACATCAATATATGATGATGGATATAGAGAATGAAGCTATAAAGGAAGTGAGGAGCATAAAAGTTAAAATTAAATATGATATGATTCCTTCCTACTGTAAGAATTGTAAGTTACAGGGGCATAAAGAGGTGGAATATAGAGTCCTCCATCCAGAACTAAGGAAGGAAATACTAACAGAAGATGGGAAAAAATTTCAAGAGCAGGGTATCCAGTAGGGTACTCAGCAGGAGCATCAGCAGGACATTGTTCAAAATGAGTGGAGAGCTAGAAGTGGATATAGAAGGTGGCATCCAACTAACAAAAGATTTGTTAAAAACAAAGAGATAGAATATGTCTTGAGTGATGATGTATAAAAAGTAGAACATCTAAAAAAAGTAATTGTGACAGGCAATTTATTTGATGTGTTGACAGAGGAATCACAAGAGGTGAGAATGAAGATAATGAAAAAGGTGTTAAACATCAAGAAATAACAACAAGAGAATGGGTGAAAAATTCTTTTGAACCAATGAGAAATAATGTGTAAACACTTAAGCAGAAGGGGGAAAGAGTCTTACCAAATAAGCAAAAAGCTAACACAAGTTCTACTATGAGGAATTCAGGAGAGAGTAGTACAAAATAAGGAGATATTGTTAAGAAGGAATCTGATTCACAGCAGGAGGTCCCAACATTTGAGATATAGGAGAATCAAAGTACAAAATTAATCTGCCAGGATTCTATAAATACAATTCTATTGGCAGTTTTAGTTGTACACAAGGAGGAGGTCATAAAACCAAGTCAGTTAGAGAACTTACCGGGTAAAAGTGATAAGGAACACATGGAGCATTCTATACTAGATTTAATTCAGAAGTAGCTTCAATTTGGTTCACTGTAGACCGATCCTACAAGGCATTTCATGACATAGTCACTCATCAAACAGGTAGTAGTCTTGAAAACATAAATGATATTAATGGTATTGGAGATGAAGAAGGTGAAGACAAAGAAGCTGAAGTTATTAATAGGTAAGTAGAACAGTCTCAAAAACAAGTGAGGAGAAGTATCAAAAACGGTAAAAAGCAAGTCACTGGGGAATTACCTAAAAAGGTAATACCGAAGAGAAATGTGGGGACAAATAAAATCAGTCAATAAAGATGAAAGCAATTTTTTGGAATATAAGGTCTGTTAATACTCAACAAGCATTCACTAGACTCCAAATACTTAATAGAAATCATAAATTTTTCATAATATCTCTTATGAAGCCTTTCCAACAAGTTGGCCAGATCCAAAGATTTAGGAGAAAATTAAATATGCACAGTACTGAAGCAAACATATCAGAAAAAATCTAATTCTTTTTAAGGGATGATGTAGATATGAAAGTGGTTAGTGACTTAGATCAACAAATTCCAATAAAGTAATGGTTCGACATGATCAAAAGCACACGTTGATCACAATGGTATATGTTAAGTGTACAGAAGTAGAAAGAGTTCCACTATGAAATAGCATATACAATCTGGCTGATACTAATCTTCCATGGTTAATAGGAGGGGATTTTAATTATTTATTGAATGATGAAGAAAAAATAGGTGGACTACCAGTCACACTTCAAGAGGTGGAGGATTTTGCATTTTATGTGAATTCATGTGAGCTTGAAGAAATCTCATTCAAAGGGAGTCCATATACTTGGTGGAATGATAGAGCAGGTTGTGATTGTATATTTGAAAGATTAGACAGAGTGTTCTCAAATACAGCTTTGCAGAATTGGTTACCTAGATTGGAGGTGGAGCACATTCCTAGAATTGGATCGGATCATGCTCATTTGCTTCTTTCAATGCATACAATGTCACAACATGCTTTTAAACCTTGAAGCTCCTTGCCTTTTGGGTGAAAGATACCTTCTTCAAACAAGTGATAAGACAACATTGGAGGTCAGAAAAAGCTAGTAATAGTTTTTGGGTGTTCAATCAAAAGCTGAAAAATGTGAAAAAAGCTTTGAGTAAATGGAGTAGAGATAGTTTTAGTGATATTTTTAGCAGCTTGCTATTAAAGAAGAACTAATATGGATTAAAGAGAATTTATTTGAAGAGAAGCCTTCTCAAGAAAACAGAAATGTATTACAGCTGGCCCAAGAAGAAGTAAAAGGGTACCTACACCCGGAGGAGCAATTTTGAAAACAAAAAACTGGGATAACTTGGTTTAAGATATGTGACAGAAACACATCTTTTTTCATAATCTGGTAAAAGGGAGAAGAAAGAAATTACAGCTTAGCAGGATCCAGAATAATGAGGGCGTTTGGTTGGAAGATAGCAAGTTGATTGGTGAGGAAATAGTTAGATGTTTCTAAGATCAGTTTACTTAGAAGGAAGAAGGTACAAATTTTGAATTATTGAATCATATTCAAGAAATGGTGAGTAAAGAGGATAATGAGATATTGATGGCAGAGCCTACTTTAGAATAAATGAGACTTGCAGTATTTTCTCTAAATGGCAATAGCTCTTGTGATCCTGATGGCTTCTCAAAGTTTTTTACCAGCAGTGTTGGGATATTGTGCAAAGAGATTTTCTTCAGTTAGTAAGAAGTTTTTGTGAAGGTAATGTTCTTCCTAAAAGTATTACTCATACTAATTTAGTTTTAGTTCCTAAAAAGGAGATGTTAGAAACATTGTCAGACCTTAGACCTATCAGCCTGAGAAATTTCATTAACAAAGTAATATCGAGGGTAATTCATGATAGACTAGAATTAATTCTTCCAAAATTAATTTTCAGTAATCATTCAGGTTTTGTTAAAGGAGGGAGCATTATTGAGAATGTTTTGTTAACGCAGGAGATCATTTCAGACATTAGGTTGAAAGGAAAACCTGCTAATATGGTATTGAAATTGGACATGTCTAAGGCTTATAGGCCTATGATAGAGTTTCCTGGTTGTACTCAGCTAAGGTGCCGAGAAAAATGGGTTTTCCAGAAATATTCATAGATATGATCTGGAAGTTGGTGGACAACAACTGATATTCATCATCATTAATGGATAGTCACAAGGTTTTTTTCACTCAACAAGAGGATGAAAAAAAGGTGATCTCCTATCACCTGCTTTATTTATTATATCAACTGAAGTGTTGTCAAGGTCCCTTAATGCTTTGTTTGAAGATGGAATGTAAAAGGTTATAGGTTGCCTAAATGGAGTAGGAACCTAAATCATCTTGCATATGCAGATGATATAATAATCTTTACCTCTGTAGATAAAACTTCTTTGCATTTGGTTATGAATGGTTTGAATGAATATCAGGATCTCCGGGCAATTAATGAATGAGAGTAAAAGTTCCATTTACATGTATAAGAAATTTGCAGTCTCTTCGATGAATGAAGTGAAAGATATAACAGGTTTTAATCAAGGAAATTTTTTGTCCTAGTATTTGGGATGTCCTATCACTCATGCAAGGAAAAGAAAAAAATATTATAATGCTCTCATCAAAAAGGTGAAGAACAAGATACAAAACTGGAAAGGAAAATTACTTTCTTTGGGAGCGGGGGGGGAGGGAATAGTCTTAATTTTCAGTATTCTATTGAGTATATCTTTATATTTATTATCAGTTGTGGTGTCTCCAAAGTGTATTATATATGAACTGCATAAGAATTTCAATAGGTTTCTATGGAGCACTAAAGATGAAAGAAAGAGTAAGCACTGGCTATCCTGAGAGAAGATGTGTTTCACAAAAGAAGAGAGAGGTGTATGATTTAGAGACCTCTTTGGCATATCTAAGGCTATGTTTGCAAAGTTATGGTGGACTATTAGAATTACTAGATCATTATGGACCGACTATGTATGGAATAAGTACTGTAAGAAAATTATTTTAATAGTAGTTCAATGAAAAAATGGTTCTTAAGTGTGAAAGAAAATGCCAGAGGCAAGGGATAACATAAAGCATGAAATATGATGGAAGTCAACTGTAATATTTTGTGCAATTTAATATTTTATTATTATTAGATTATTCACACCTTATTAAACGTCGCTATTTTATTGAGCAATACGTGGCTGATTTGCAGTCTGCGGGAGGTGCACAGTTGAATTCGATAAGAAAAACTTTTAAATACAGATTTCCATATGATAGTGCCACGTTGAAGGTTGTTCACCCATCTATCCCAACCTTCTCATTATTATTACTACCAGTGGTTTTTCATATTGCAAAAATATTTGAAAAAACATTTATTGGTATCTATATCTATATATATATATATATATATATATATATATATATAAAAGTAATATATAAGCAAAATAAAATGTCACATGTCAAACTATTAAAATAGTCATGTGATAATTTTTAAGATAATATTAAAAAATATTTTAAGATAAAGTTAAAAATACTGTACTTAAAATTTAAAATTGAAAAAAT
>NC_061117.1:136379840-136421696 GCF_002878395.1 Capsicum annuum
GAAGGAGAAGGAGAAGGAGAAGGAGAAGGAGAAGGAGAAGGAGAAGGAGAAGGAGAAGGAGAAGGGGGAGGAGGAGGATGACAATGATGATGAGGAGGAGGAGGAGGAGGAGAAGGAGGAGGATAAGAAGAAGAAGAAGAAGAAGAAGAAGAAGAAGAAGAAGAAGAAGAAGAAGAAGAAGAAGCATAAGTAGAAAGAGAAGGAGAAGCAGAGGAGGAGGAGGAGGACATCCTCCTCCTCCAACAAGAAGAAGAACAACAACAAAAAGAAGAACAAGAACAAGAAGAACAACAACAACAACAATAGTAGTACATACGTAATGGTAAATAATATGATTTGAAAATATAATAGTAGAAGATAAATAACCATTATATTTAAAAAATTAAAGATAATGAAGAATCTTCTTTCTACAAATTGAAATATTATTTGAATTTGAATGAAAGTTGAAATGGAATGTTATCTCATCTCATAGTATTTATCCTAATCTAATTTGAATTTCAATTTAAAATTAAGTTATTCCAACTCTTTATCTTTATCTCAACTGCAATTCAAAAATTATTTCACCACTATAAATACACCGATACACAGTTTTCAATACACAAAAAAGTTTTATATGTTTTACAATTGATGATGATCTAGGGTTTCGGATGAATTTTTCTTTTGATAATTGTTTTTTCTTTATTTTCATAACCACCTTATCAAGTTTTCTCAGTTAATGGTTGTTGTTCAAGTTTTCTCAGTTAATGGCTACTACTCAAGGCTGCTGCAGATCGTTTGAATTAGCTTTCATGGGTGTGAATATGTTTTTTCTTTTGAATTAGCTTCCTGCACTTTCAGGGTTTTCACTGTTTATTTTTTTATTTTATTTTATTTTTGGGGAGGGTGGTAACATTTTTATTTATTATATATAGATTAGTGATAACCGTATTGTAGGCTATTTTTTTACTATATCCATCTCTGAATTCAAGTAAGTAAATATTTATTTTGATGTTGAATTTCAGTTTTAAAAATAATTAAATCGAAATAAAGTTCTGTCTTCTTAACCTCTCTTTTGTATACGGCTATATTGATATATAATTTTAAGTTTCGTTCTCCTTTGTTTTAAGGTTGAATTCAAAGAAAAAGAGTTTTAAAAGGATGAATACGAGATGAGAAAAGAGGGGTTTTGCACACGTCTTAATATTTCTATTTTTGCAAGAAATTAATCTACTCAATGTGTGTTTTCACTTTTTATAGCCTTTTCTTTGATAATTAGTTAAGGAAGAGGATAATGAGAATATTGTAAACCAAATGAGAAAACATATAATGTTAAAAATTTATTGATATTTACATTTTTTTAACTTTGCAGTTATAGGAAAATTCACATTTAGAAAACATTTGAAGAAAAAGAATTATAACAACAGAACCAAATAGAATATAATTTTAAGAATATTGCTACGTGCATCTGAATATGCATGGCACTATTATCTGAGGTGTTATGGAAAAGTATATAAGAAAGCATTTCATTTCAATCATTTGAATTTAATTGGCACGTCTTCTAATTTTTTGTATAATAGCATGGACGCATTGTTTATATATATCACATATACAATTGTTATTGTAAAGAAATCCCATTTTTGAAAAGTTATGTAAATACTAGCAAATAATCAAAATATTATAAATTAAATTACATAATCTATAATATATATATATATATATATATATACACACACAAAAACAGATGACGAAGCACCACAATTAGTCAAGTTGTAAAATATTATTAAGCCACATGACAATTCTTAGGACAAGACTTATAATATTGTAATAAACATTTTAAATTAAAAAAAAAACTACATATTAAAGATAGTAACTATCACATTAAAGATCTCTAATGCGACCAAGTCTCTTTTCTGGCGAAAAAGACTTTCAATTGGAACTCTTTTTGAATTGTATACCATATATATCGTAGATTCTTTCCCCTATTAATTTCTTTGAATTTGAATAACAAATTAATCTTCTTTTAACAAATTAATAAGATATTTGAAATTTGAATTTAAATAAAATTAGAACTGAGATGAGCTCTAGCTTCTTAGTGTCTCTTATATATACTCCTATATCATTGATTTTATTGTTGAATTTGTTTACTACTTTTTTTGCATTCTTCATTTTATAAAAAACATATTTTTGATTTGATATTTTTCTTTTTTTATATCCAGGAATAATATTATTTTTTCATCTTCATCGTCCTCTGCTAACGTAGACAAAGAAAAACAAGTCCACAACCATTTCTGTTATCAGGGGCGGCTCAACCATATTTGTGGCCTAAGGCTAAGATCAAACAAAGACCTTAAATTTTTAAAAAAAAAAAAATCCTTTTTTAATGAACTCTATTTTCAAAATTATATAATCGATTTTTTCTAATTAATTTTTTTTAAGTAATAATATAATAAATTTATTAAATCTTTCTTGAGATATAGTATTTTCTATATATATGAAATTCTTCGAATAATTCTTTCCTGTTATATGAAAATTTTATTTTTCCTATAGAACAACAAAAACAAACCCTGTGTATTCCCACAAAGTGAGGTCTGGGGAGGGTAAAATATACAATCCATAACACTACCTCCGAAGAAGTAGGAGGTTGATTTTGATAGACCCCGAACATAAAAAAATATTTATTTTTTCTAAAAAGAAAATCTATAATATATTATTAGTTAAAAATGGTAGCTTCTCAAATTTGGGACCTAAGGCACTTGCCTATTTTTTCATGAGGTTGAGTCACCCCTAAATGTTATCACTATCTATTCTCGCGGCTCTTCGCATTCACTACAACTAGTAATAGCCCCCCAAGAAGAAAAAGAGAAAAAGAAATCAATAATAATTGAAACGATGACTTCGATAAATAAAAGATTTATTGGTCAATTAATTTCAAATTAATAATGTTTCTATCGTTTAATTTACGAAGAAATTTTCTTGAGATTTAGTTTTTATTTTTTAATGATAATTTTATTGTTATTATTGAATTGCATAAGAGATAAAAAAAAAAATAATAGTAGATAACGACAATCGAAATATGAATTTTATTGATGAAGTTGACAAGTTTAAGTTTTTTAAAATATGTATTTGATATTATCGTTCTCCATTTTAATATTTTTTTAATTTCAAAATTTTTCTATATTTAATTCATTTGTATGCAATTCATAATTGTTTGATTTCTATATCTTATATCACATTCATATATTTACTGTTGTTAGGAGGATTATAAAAGAGATTTATAAACGATATTTAGATATCTTAATTTATTTATCCTCTTTTAATTTTACTTGAAAGTTTACATTTATGTATAAAGTTTTTAGAAAGTAATTTTGGGGTTCATTTATTTCATCATATAAAGAAGAAAATAAAGAACACAAAGATAAATCATAGAGTATGAGATGAAATTATATTTCAATTGTGTGAAAGTGTCTAACTTGAATTTTAAACCATAACCATTTCTAACAATCTACTTAATATCTTTAAATTGTGAATAATATAATAAAAAATATTTAAAAAAAATATTCTCTTACAATCATACACAAAGGTAAATTATATAGTACGAGATAAAATTATATTTCAATAGGGTGAAAATGTCTAATTTAAATTTTAAATTATAACCATTTCTAACAATCTACTTAATTTCTTTAAATTGTGAATAATATAATATAGAAAAATATGGAAAACAAAAGATTCTTTTACAATTACATGATTATTTTTTATATAAATTTGATTAGACATCAATGGATTGGGGGAGGGGGGATAGATTATTTTTTTAAAAAAAATTAAGGTTGGGTGGAAGTCGGAGATAGGGATGGGATTAGGGAGGGAGGGGGTAATTTTAACTAAATTTGATAATATATAATGAACGTAATAAGATAATACATACATATTTATAAATTTTCGATGAAAAAGATGGGAAGGCAACAGCATAGCAATTTAAATTATTTTTGACAATCTGAAATATATTAATTGTAGCATTAAATAATATAATAAAGAAAATATGAAATGTAAAAACTTTTTGTTATGTGATTGTTTTTACTGATATAGATTTGGTTAAATATGTGTGAGTGTGTGGAGGCGGGGAGGGAAAGGAAGAGAGATATTAACAATCTACTTAATATCTTTAAATTGTGAATAGTATAGTAAAGAAAACTATAAAACATAAAATATTTTTTACAATTATATAATAATTTTTTCATATAGATTTGATTAGAGGTGGAGAAATTGGGGTGGATGGGGGTGGAGGGGGTGGGTGGGGGTGGGGGGAGGAAGAAAGATATTAACAATCCACTCAATATCATTAAATTGTGAATAGTATAACAAAGAAAGCTATGAAACATAAAATATTTATTTACAATTATATAATTATTTTTTCATTTAGATTTGATTACAGGTAGGGGAATTGGCGTGGGTGGGGTGTGTAGGAAGGAAGATATTAACAATCTACTTAATATCTTCAAATTGTGAATGATATAGTAAAGAAACCTATGAACATAGTATATTTTTTACAATTATATAATTATAATTTCATATAGATTTGATTAAAGGCGGGGAACGGGGATTGGGTGGGGTTGGGGTGGGGGTGAGGGTGGAAGGGAGATATTAACAATCTACTTAATATTTTTAAATTGTGAATAGTATAGTAAAGAAAACTATAAAACATAATTTTTTTTATAATTATATAATTATTTTTTCATATAGATTTGATTAGAAGTGGGGAAACTGGGGTGGTGGGAGTGGAGGGGTGGAGTAGAATTTTCTTTTGAAAGAAAATTGAAGGTGGCTGGGATTAGATCGGGGTGAAGATGCGGAAAGGTAGAACTTTTTTCTTTCCATATTTTATTGAGAAATAATATGATAGTTGAACTTTCTTTTAAGATAACATGATTGAACACTAGACGTTTCAATATGAAATTATTAAAATTAATTTTTTAATATTATTTGCACATCGCGCGGATACGTATACTAGTAAACTTTAAGATGACTAAACTATTCCTCTTCAAGTCCAAATTTTAAGTTCTATCCAGAGATAATCAAGTAATTAATAAATAATTTCAAATAAAATTATTATTATTATATGATATACATTTTAATTGTCATCTTTTTTTTCGATCCCAGAAAGTATATCATCCCTTATTTAGTAACTATTTAAAAACACAATTACGCTTTTATCCTTATTGGTCCCACTTATAAGGTCTCACTTAATTAAAAATAATAATAATACATTATTTTAATAAAGGACAATTTGATAAAAAGCATCAAGTCTTTACTTATTTCTTAAACTCCATATCCGATCAAACTATGCTTATATATAAGGGGGAATCATAATTTGGGTAGTCCTCACAAGTTTAGGCATTTCACTTTTTTTGTAAAGCAAAGTTGTTACACATGTTAAATTTGTAGTGTATTGATGGTTTTATTTTCTTGTATATTTTCATTTTTGCCCTCTCCTTTTTTTGTTAAGACCATCTCCACTTGGTTTTTTGTAATTGATTTATTTTTTTTATTTATTGGATTGCCTTTTAATTATAACTTCTTTTATTTATTAAAAACAATTACTTTAACTTGAAGAAACTTATGCCAAAATAACTTTTAATACGAAATTAAAGTTTGCAATAATTTTTTACTACACTGTTGAAATATTTTTAGAAATTTATTTAATTTTTTTTTTAAATATAAGTACTAAATAGGGCAAATTAATTAATAATATCTTATATTTATTATTTTTCTTGGTGGACATTAAAAAAAGTAAATTAATAATTAATTCCATTGAAAAGCTTATTCTTTAAAGGGCGTGTAAGAAAATAAATATGACAAGTAAATGAGTAATGTATTGCTGTAATTCAATTACTTTTTAATGTCTTTATTCATTACTATTAAGTTAATTTGTGTTAAGGCTCTAAATTAATATTCTAATTATTATAAGATAAACTTGAAGTCATAGAAATATTTATTGTATTAAATAATTCTATAAGAAGAAAAAAAATATTTATCATCAAAATAAATTTATTTTATCTATACTAACAAATTCATAAAAGTACCTTATTTTTTATTTATTATTTTTGTCGAATCATAATTATTTATATACTTATCTTAAAAAATTATTTATCTTCAAGAATTATTTAAATATCTAATTCTCTGACAATATATTTATTTCTCAAAAACAATATTTTAATTTAAATTATACAATTATATGATTATGAACTTAAATAATTATGAATACTTATCAAAAAGGCATGTTTAATATTTAATTAAATAAGATTAATTATAATATAAAAATATGGTCCTGTTCTTTGGGTTGAGTAGTGGTTGAGTGGCACATGGTGGAATAGGGTCATGTCCGGGGGGTCATGGGGGCCTTGTGAGGCTGGGAGCGGGATCGGGGGCTGCGGGTGGGTTAGGTCCGAGATGCAGAGTGTGGGTTATTAAGGGAGGGGATAAGAGACTTGATAATTTGAGGGTAGGATCGTGGAACATAGGGACCCTGCAGGGTATGTCTGTAGAACTGGTTAAGATTCTTAATAAGAGAAAGATTAGTATTGCGTGTGTTCAAGAGACTAAGTGGGTAGGGCCCAAGGCTAGGGATGTGGATGGGTACAAGTTGTGGTATTCAGGTAGTGATAGACGTAGGAATGACATAGGTATCTTAGTGGACGAGGAGCTTAGGAGGCAGGTGGTGGAGGTTAAAGGATTAGTGATAGGGTTATGACTATCAAGTTGGTCTTGGGAGAGGGGGGGTTTACTTTGAATATATGTAGTACGTCTGTGCTACAAGTGAGCCTGGACGTGGAGGAGAAGAAGAGATTTTGGGAGGTTTTGGATGAGGTGGTTAGGGGCGTGCCAAGTTCGAAGAAGATTTTTACCGTAGGGGATTTCAATGGGCACATCGGGTCATTCCCGTTAGGGTACGATAATGTGCATGGAGGCTTTGGGTTCGGGGTTAGGAATGATGAGGGAGCTGCTCTTTTGGAGTTTGTGAGGGCCTTTGGGTTAGTGGTAGTGAATTCTAACTTTTCGAAGAAGGAAGAGCATCTGGTTACTTTTCATAGTAGGTTAGCCAAGACCCAGATTAATTTTTTGCTGCTTAGGAAGGGGGATAGAACTTTGTGTAAGGATTGTAAGGTTATCCCAAGTGAGAATCTTACGACCCAACGTAGACTCCTGGTGATGGACTTAGTTATCAAGAAGGGAAAGGTGAGGTGAGGTGGGAAGGGTCGACCTAGAGTTAGATGGGGTAGTCTAATTTCGGGTAGTGCTTTGGAGATAGGGGAAAAGTTGAAAGGGATGGGGGTATGGGATAGTAGGGGGCATGGATGAATGTATGATAGGGCTGCTAGTTGCATCAGGGAGTCGTTAGAGAGTTGTTGGGTGTTTCGAGAAGTGGGTCTGACCTATATCGGGGGGATTGGTGGTGGAATAAAGCTGTTAAGATGAAGGTGGAGATGAAGAAGGTGACTTACATTAAGTTGGTTGCGAGTAAGAATGAAGAGGAGAAACGGGTGAGTAGGAAGGATTACCAGTTAGCTAAGAAGGAGGCTAAGTTAGCAGTTACGGCTGCTAAGACAACAAATTTTGAGAGTTTGTATAAGGGGTTAGAGGAGAAGGGTCGGGAGAAGAGGTTGTTTAAGCTTGCCAAGGTTAGGGAACGGAAGGGTCGAGATCTGGACCAAGTAAAGTGCATTAAGGAGGAGGATGACAGAGTTTTGGTAGAAGACGTCCTCATTAAGAAAAGATGGCAGTCATATTTCCATAGGCTCTTGAATAATGAGGGGGAACAAATGTGTCGTGTTAGGGGAATTAAAGCAGTCTGGAGAGTGTTGCGACTTTGGATTTTGTCAGCGTTTTAATGTAGAGGAGGTCAGTGAGGCTATTCGCAAGATGTGAAGGGGTAGGGCGATGGGGCCCGATGAGATTCCAGTAGATTTTTGGAAGTTCTCTGGCCGAACTGGTTTGAGGTGGCTAACCAACTTATTTAACAATATTTTCAAGTCAGCAAAGATGCCCGAGGCATGGAGATGGAGCACGATAATTCCTTTGTATAAGAACAAGGGTGACATTCAGAGTTGCAATAATTACTAGGGTATTAAGTTGTTGAGTCACACGATAAAGATTTGGAAGAGGGTGGTGGAGCGGAGATTGAGGAAGATTGTGTCTATTTCAGAGAATTAATTTGGTTTTATGCCTGGTCACTCCACGACTGAGGCAATTCACCTAGTGCGGAGATTGGTAGAGTAGTACAGAGAGAGGAAGAAGGATCTTCACATGGTGTTTATTGACTTGGAGAAGGTGTATGACAAGGTCCCTAGGGAGGTTCTTTGGAGATGCTTAGAGACGAGAGGGGTCCCGGTGGCGTACATCAGAGCGATTAAGGACATGTATAAGGGGGTGAAGACTCGGGTAAGAACAGTGAGAGAAGATTCTGAGCATTTCCCGCTCTTGACAGGGTTGCACCAAGGATCGACTCTAAGTCCATTTTTATTTTCTTCGATGATGGATGTGTTCACGCAGAATATTCAAGGCGAGGTGCCTTGGTGTATGCTTTTCGTAGATGATATTGATTTGATTGAGTCGCGACAAGGGGTTAACGATAAGCTGGAGGTTTGGAGATAAACCCTAGAATCTAAAGGTTTTCGGTTAAGTAGGACCAAGACGGAGTACTTGGAGTGCAAGTTTAGTGAATCAAGGCAAGAGGAGGTAATAGTGAAGTTGGATTCCCAGACGGTTTACAAGAGGGATAGTTTTAAGTATCTCGGCTCTACGATTCAGGGGAATGGAGAGATAAATGAGGATGTATCTCATCGTATTGGTGCAGGTTGGATGAAATGGAGGCTCGCTTTGAGAATTTTATGAGATAAAAAGGTGCCCTCCAAGTTGAAAGGCAAATTCTATAGAATTGCAGTCCTGCCTGCTATGTTGTATGGAGCGGAGTGTTGGCCGGTTAAGAATTCTCATATCCAAAAGTTGAAGGTGGCAAAAATGAGGATGTTGCGTTGGATGTATGGATTCTCGAGGGCTGACAGGGTTAGGAATGAAATTATTCGGGAAAAGTTGGGAGTAGTGTTAGTGGAGGATAAAATGCTGGAAGTGAGGTTGAAGTGGTTTGGTCATGTGATGAGGAGAGGTGCGGATTCCCCAGTTTGTAGATGTGAGAGGTTGGCCTTGAAAGGTTTCAAGCGGGGTAGGGGTAGACCGAAGAAATGCTGGTGAGAAGTGATTAAGCATGACTTGGAGCAGTTACAGTTGACTAAGGATATGACCCTGGATAGGAAGTTATGGAGAAATAGCATTAGGATAGAGGGCTAAGGGTGTGAATGAGTCCCAGTCAGTATTTAGGTTGAACTTGGTGTCCTGTGTTTGGCAATGTACAATATGTTTGTGGATGTCGTACATATGTTATTTTATCCTGTTCTATGCTTTTGTTGCTCTTTCATACTGTCTTTTGTCTTGAGTCGGGGGCCTATCAGAAACAGCCACTCGACCTCTTTAGAGGTACTGGTATAGACTGCGTACACTCTACTCTCCCCAGACCCTACTATGTGGGAATATACTAGGTTTGTTGTTGTTATTGTATAAGATAAAAATATGATATGAATTAATGTTTTATTTTTCTATTTTGAATTTGAGCCCGGGCTTAGCACGGGATTGGGTGGAACTAGTATGTATTAGGATCTCCAATACCAAATTATTTCATACCTCCACCCTCAATAAAAGGAGAAGGAATAGGATCAACTCTCTCATAGATGAAAGTGGAACATGACACTATCAACAAAAGGATATTGCCATTATTATCTCCAACTACTATGCTAACCTCTACTCTTCTGAACACACCTTAGGGTATTTCGCTACCCAATCCAACCCCTCCACCTTGGGTTTCGTCAACCCCCTCAATCATGACCGTTTATGGGCCATCCCTTCCTTTGAAGAGGTCTAAAGGGTTGTTTTCTCTTTCAAGCCTAACAAAGCTCCTGGGCTTGATGGCATGCACCCTTTTATGTACTAAAAATTTTGGGACATCATGCTCTCCCCCCCCCCCCCCCTCATCTAGTTAAGTTCTGTCAGGAGACCTTCACTTTTTATTCTATAGACCCAGAGTCGACTCCACCTACCTTTATCTCATTCCCAAGTGCAGGAATACCATATCTCTAAAGAACTTTAGACCCGTAGGCCTCTATAATACCCAATATAAAATCATCACCAAGATCATAGCCACCAGGATGAAACCCATGCTTGCAAACATCATTGGCTCCAACCAAGCTAGCTTTATGCATAAAAGGAGGGCCTCTAATAATGCCATCATTTTTCAGGAATATGTTAGTCACTTCTCTAAGATGAAGGGTAAGAAATCCAACATGCTCCTCAAAATAGACCTTGAGAAAGTTTTTGATAGGCTTGAATGGTATTTTATTAGGCAGGCTCTTTCCTTCTTCAACTTTCCCCGAAACCTCATAAATCCCATCCTATCTTGTATCTCTACCTTCTCCATCTCTATTCTTGTTAATGGGGTGAAGACCACCCCCTTTAACCTTTCCAGGGACATTAGGTAATGGGACCCCATGTCACCCTATATCTTCATCCTATGCATGGAACTACTGTCCAGGAGGATCAACTTTGAGTTTGACACCCTTCAATAGACACCTATATCCATCTCTAAGGTAGGTCCCTTTATCTTCCACCTTTTCTTTGCAGATGATCTCACTCTTTTTGCTAAAGTTGATCCTAAAAACTGCCACACTATCAATAAGATCCTTTAAAGCTTCAGTTCCCATTCTGGGCAAAGAATCAACTTTGAAAAATTCAAAGTTATCTTCTTCAAAACCTGTGAGCTAGAAGACTAGGAAAATCTCTCTTTCATCCTGGGAATCCACCCTTCTAACCACTTTGGTAAATACTTGGGATTCTCCATCTTTCATAAAAATCTGAGATGAAGGACTTCCAATTCATTATTAACAATCTGAATAGTAAGTTAGCTGGGTGGAAAATCAAGTTCCTTCACATAGCTGGTAGGGTAACTTTAGCTAAGTCCTCCTCATCCAGTATCCCCAACTATGTTATGCAATTTCCACCTTCCTAGCAACCTGCATAAGTTGATTGACAGAATCCAAAGGAATTTTATCTGGGGCACCCTGATATTTAAAAAAAATTACACCTAGTTAGGTGGGACACCATCACCCTTCCTAAAAGAGAAGGTGGGCTTGACATGTAAACTGCTACCATCAAGAATGAAGCCCTCCTTTGCAGCCTGGGATGGAGAATGTATTTTAACCCTACATCCTTATATTCCAACACTCTTATATCCAAATATGGGTTAGGAAGAAAGGGTAACAACAAGGGCTTTAGGACTTGGAACAACATCAGCAAATGTTTGAACCTCTGTAAAGATGCTTTGTTTTGGGCCATTAAGGATGGAACCAAGGTTAAAGCTTAGGAAGATAAATGGATCCCTGGAATGCCCCCCTTTCTTCCATCCTCCAGGGGCTAGAAACCAACTCCTTTGACCCTATCATAGTCAAGGATATTTGGAAGGATAGAAGATGGGACTTCATGCCACTATCTTTTGATATTCCTCCTAATATTGTCTCCAATATCCAGAATACTTTCCTTCCAAACACCCACCTTAGCCAGGATACTCCTCTTTGGAAACTTAGAGTCGATGGCACCCTCTCCTTCAAAAATGCTTATCATCACATTACCAATCTTAAGAATGATCCCTAGAGAGTCCACAACTGTTCCAGCTGGATTTGACATCTTAGAGTCCCTAATAAGATCAAGACCTTTGTATGGATCATGCACCATAATAGCCTGCCAACTAGAGCCACCCTCTCCAAAAGGGACTTGAATATTACCACTCTTTGTCATTACTACAATTCTGCTCATATAAACCAGCATCATATCTTCTTTGGATGCAACTTAGCCAAAACCTTTTGTCAAAAGCTAATCCAAAATTATAAAGGGAGTATCCACCTCCAGCTTTCCATGTTTGACACCAATAATTGGTTCACCACTTGGAAAAGAGTGAAGAAAGATTACTTTGACAACAACACTCCCTGAGGTACCCTCCTACCCTTCTGCTTATGGCACGTTTAAAAAATAACAAATGTCAACAACTTCCATAATACTAACTCCCATCCTTGCTTTAGTATACCTCATGCTGAAGCTGTGAAATACCACCACTTAGGTAATATCAATGAGGCCCCTCCCAAAATCAATATCATCATAAAATAATTACCCCCACCTCCAACCACTTTAGGCTAAACACTGATGGGTCTTGCCTTGACAACCCGAGAAGGGGTGGAATAGGGTGAGTCATCAGGGATTGTAGAGGAGATTGGGTTGTAGGTTTTAGCAAAAGTTTTATCCATGCCACTAATAATATCATGGAGCTCTTGGCCTTGAATGAGGGCCTAAAGCTTGCCTTTGAACAGAATCAAACACCTTTGGAAGTCTGCACTGATTCATAGGAAATTATAAACATGCTCCACTATGGCAACTTACTTTATGATTCAGTTGTCTATGAATGCAAGTCTTTACTAAGGATTTTGGGGAATCCTCCAGTCTATCACACTTATCAAGAGCAGAATAGGGTAGCAACTTGATGGCAAACCAAGGGTCAGAGCAGGATTTTTTTGATAGACTACTTGTTTTTGCAACTCCACATGTTAGTGTAGGAGTAGTTTTTTGGGATAATTTTAATGGGAAATCATCCTCCCATTTTGTATACAGTAATGGGAATGATAATCCGAATTGTTATGTTTTTGTGCCTGACTAAGCCTTACTATGTAAAACAAAACCTCCTTTTTATTTAATGCATTTCTATTTCACCAAAAAAAAAATCTCATAAGCTTTCACCAATTGAAAGAACATCTACAAAAGTATTTGTTGAATTAGATTTATAAATAATTTAATTTAAATACTATATTTATTTATAATTAACTTCACTGACGTGATCATACAATAATTTATAACATTAAGTATTTTTACTATTATTTAAATATAACACCTTTTTATTAAAAAGATGTGCTATCCAATATAAATTTAATTGAGAATAAAATAATGAAGTTAATTCAACATAAGGCAAAACTCAATTTAGATCGTTAAAGACTTTTATTTTAAAAAATTCAATAAAATGAAAGGCAGAAGAATTCTAATGCATGCATTTGTTTGAAAAAGTTTTTGTTCAACTTACAAAAAATTTTACTCTCTCTATTTCTATTTATTTGTTTAATTTTGACTTAGCACGAAATTTTAAAAAGAAACTAATATTTTTGAATTTTGTGATTTTAAACTATAGATATGTAGAAAAAAATAAAATATCTTTTAATCTTGTAGTTTTAAACAGTTCCCAAGAAAGAAAAGAGGCATTCTTTCCGAAATAAAATGAACTATAGAAAATAGGACAAAATCAAAATGAATATGTAATTTAATATTCTAGAAATATTGAGAAATTATTGAACTATTTTTAACTATTATAATATTATACAACAACAAATAAAAAGCAGAGTAACAAAAAATAAAATAAATGATATAAATATAAATGTTAATGTAATTTAGATCCTGACTCAATACAGACCAAATGAGACTAGTATAAATTAATAGACTTACGTAAAATAAATCGTTGTTTCAATGAAATAGATTACTACTCTTCTACGTCTTATTAAAGGTCACTAGAATTAACCAAGTCCCCGAAAGTCAGCCATGACTAGCTTTACACGATTTCATGTGATGACTTACTATACTACTTCTTTTTTTTTGGTTTAAACCACCCGGTGTCTGGTACCCACTTCTTAGAAGTTCGACTATATTCGGATTCGCCCCGCGTCGGGCCCCATTTAGGGGGGAGAGCTCCCAACAGACTTACTATACTACTTCGTCACTACATAAATGTGGTTAAAATTTAGGCAAAATGATCAGGTGGATTATTGTACTATTTTAAATTTATAAAGTGAACACTTTTACTTAGACTTTTGTCATCTGAATCCTCAATATTATAAAATTTAATATTTTAAATCTTATTTCAATATGTGTAACACGATTTCCTCCATGTCGTTTTTAAATGTTGCATTAAATTTTACGTTATTTTTAAATGTCATATAAAAAATTAAATATTAAAATAAATGAGAGTAACATTTAAATTATTATGCATCAGAAAAAGTAACATCTGAATTATTATGCATTAGAAAAAGTAACATTTAAATTATTATGCATAACATTTAAATTATTATTATCCAAATGCAGCTTCAATTATTATGCAGTTTCAATATTTTAAGTTATGTTCTTGATGTTTGTTAGGGTTTTTTGCCCTGTTTTTTTACCAAATTTAAGTTCAATTTTCTTGTAAGGAAAATAAAAATAATCCCATAATTACTTTTATTTTTTCTGAAAGAAAAATATAAAACTTTTCTATATTTGGCTAACCTCTTTCTTGGAGGAAAGGTTTTGATCATCTATAAATAGAAGACCACTCTTCTCATACCTTAACACAGTAGCATCCACAATGTAGCCTTTAAAGAATTTTTGTTTAGGGGGAGATTTCTCCCATAGGTTTTAGGTTTTTTAATTTTATTTTTAATATGTACGTCGTTTGTTCAAATCATATCAATAATATAGCTTTTTAGTATGTTTTATGTGTTGTCTGAATTATCGTCTCATGGTTTGCAAACTTTAAGCTTTCGCATAATGCCCTCTCAATTTCGAACCCAACAAGTGGTATCAGAGACTATGGTTCAATGATCCGATAGTTCAGATTGAAGACATGTTGAGATCAAAGTTGTAACCAATTTGATGATAATGAAGATATATGTCCAAAATCTACATATGGAGACTATTGTTAATCATATTTTTAATAACCCTGCTGTCACATATTTGAAAATAAAGCTCACTTTTAACCCTGCAAAAGGGCTCCAATATTTTTAACCCGAAAAAGGCTCATATACTTTTAACTCAAAAGCTCCATTTTAAATATGTCAAACAACAGTGATGAAGATTATATGAAGAGCAAAGATCATGCATGTGAAGAAGGCGAATCAAGTCAAGAAAATCAAGCAAAAAGGGGGAGATTTGTTAGTATTTTTGTTCTGATTTTCTTACCAAATTTAAGTTTTAATTTTCTTATAAGGAATTGTCTCATGGTTTGCAATTTTTAAGCTTCCGCATGATGCTCTCTCGATTTCGAACCCAGCAAGTGGTACCAGAGACTATGGTTCAATGGCCCGATGATTCAGATTGAGGACATGTTGAGATCAAAGTTGCAACCAATTTGATGATAATGAAAATATATGTCCAAAAGGTACATGTGGAGACTATTGTTAATCATATTTTTATAATCCTGATGTCACATATTTGAAAATAAAGCTCACTTTGAACTCTGCAAAAGGGCTGCAGTATTTTTAATCCGGAAATGACTCATATACTTTTAACTATAAAGCTCCATTTTTAAGCATGTCAAACAACAGTGATGAAGATTATGTGAAGAACAAAGATCATGTATGTGAAGAAGGCGAATCAAGTCAAGAAAATCAAGCCAAAAAGGGGAGATTTGTTAGGATTTTTGCCCTGATTTTCTTACCAAATTTAAGTTTTAATTTTCTTGTAAGGAAAATAAAAATAATACCATAATTAGTTTTAATTTTCCTGAAAGAAAAATAATTTTTTTTCCATATTTTGCTAACCTCTTTCTTGGAGGAAATGTTTTGATCATTTATAAATAGAAAAGTCCTCTTCTCATACCTTAACACAGTAGCATCCACAATGTAGTCTTTAAAGACTTGTTTAGGGGGAGATTTCTCCTATAGGTTTTAGGTTTTTTAATTTTATTTTTAATATGTAGGCCGTTTGGCCAAATCATATCAATAATATAGCTTTTTAGTATTGTTTTATGTGTCTTCTGAATTATCGTCTCATGGTTTGTAAATTTTAAGCTTCCGCATGACGCCCTCTCAATTTCGAACCCAACAACATTTGCTTGCAAATTGAGCATCAAATTCATTCCAAATAATTAAATTTTTCTTTGATTAATTTAAATTTTCAACTATAAATTCGAATACAAAAACACAATAAATTTTCAATTTTAAATATCTTTGATGAATCTCAAAAAATTTCAATATTCACTATCACTCACTTTCTATTCAAGTTTAAATTTTAATCATAAAAAACATGAAAAAAATTGAATTGAGAAATTAATTTGCAAGAAAAATAAAAAAGTAAATCTCAAACGAAGAGGAAGAAAAATTTGAGAAAAAAAGATAGATTATTTTTTTCTTTTGAATGCGATACGAGTAGGAGCTGAAAAAAATAGTGGGGTGGGGTGGTGCAGATGGAGTGGGGGAGACGTGGGGGTGACAAAAAAGAAGAAAGAATAAAAATTGGAGGGGTAGGGGCGATGGATGAAGAAGAAAGTGGGATTTAAAAAAAAAAGTTATCATTTTTTATTTTGCTAAATATTTTAAATATTTTTTCATCTCACTCACTCTAAACAACGCGTGCAAACACACATTTATCACCTCAACAATTTAATGCCACATATGTTGCAAAAGAGTTTAAAATGATGAGTTTTATTGAGTTGAGAGGTTCATATAACAAAAGTCTAAGTAGAGGTGTTCACTTACAAACTCGGGCTAGTATAAGGATTCACCAGACCATTTTGCCTAAAATTTATTATCGAAAATATAAAATTTTCTTTTTTGGATACTAGTTTTATTTTGGTCCGTGCTAACCCGGGACCCAAATTATTAATTAAAAAAATAAACTTATAGATATTTTTATATTTTTCTTGTTTTTGTGACATCAGTATAATACTTTTTAAGGATTTCTAAAATAGTACAGTACAAAATAATATTGAAAAATTAAAGTATTAGACTTTCAAAAAAAATCAAAACAAATGCATGTATGAACGTTATAATTTCTATTTTACTGTTGAAAATTTAAAGTATTAGACTTTCAAAAAAAATTAAAACAAATGCATGTATGAAAGCTATAATTTCTATTTTACTGAAATCTTTTGAAATTCTAATCTCTGGTGATTCAAATTGAACTTTTATCATACAATTATTTGGAGATCAAATTATATTTTCTTAAACTATAACCTTTTTTTCCAGCACTTTCAGAATATACGCAAAAATTATATTTTATTATTTATCTTTTAATATGGTCATTTATCAGGTGAATTTATGTTAAAAATGTGCGCACATAAAATTAGATTAACTAATTATCATATTATGAAATTTATTTTTTGACTGAAATAAAAGGATTATAATTAACATTTTTGACACATTTTAAAAGTATTTAATAATAATATAATTTAATTATGATTATTTTTTATTTAAAATTTAATTTATCTAAAGTGAAATCTTTATTAATTACTTATGTTTGTTAGTATGTACAATATAAAATAATAGGTAAAATTAAAATAAAATAAACTTTAAATATTAATCGACAACTAAAATTTAAATTGCAGATGAAAAATTATAAATAGCATCAACAAATAGTATTATGAGAATAATATTTTAATTCAATAATCAAGCTTATATCAAGATAGAAATTGAACAATAGAATAATTATTAAATTTTTTACATAAAATAAAGACTCAAATATGTATGAATATGCTTTGTGGGGGCCACTATCACCTTTTTCATTTTTAATGACATGTAAAAAACATTAAGGGATCATTTGTTAGAGTGTATCGCAAAAAATAATACATGCATTAATTAATGTGTATTGTTAGTACCTTGTTTGATATATTTTTTAACTTATGTATAACTTGTGTTTGCACTACTTATACACTCTATTGTGTATTAACCTATTTATTAGTAATACCATCATTTTGAATGTATTAATAATACAAAGGATGTCAATACATGCATTAACTTAGTAATGACATATTTACCCTTAAAATTATTCTAGATATTTTCAATCCTTACGGTAATTTTAATAACTCCCATTAAATTATGTAAAAATTACATATATAACAACATGTTTACTATTATTTACTAAAAATCCCAACTTTTTTATAAATCTCCTAAAACCCAACATTTGGCCTCTGATGATACAAGTTAATCACATTAGATACATACTATTGATACAAGTATTAATTAACTAAATCAGCACGTTTTAAGAAATGTAACAGATAACTTTGCATTAAAGCAGCATTTAAGCTAATTAATTAAGGTAAAAAACAAAATAAAATCCCACAATTTATGGAAATCCGTTTATCACTCCACTTCGTTAAAACATAAAAGCTCTTTTAATATTTTTTGAAATTAAAAAATCTTCATTCTTCTTGTTCAGATAAAACATACCAATTTTTTTATTTGATTTGTTAATTTCGCTTGTTTGATATAAATATTTTGATGCTTTTACGTCATTTCGGTGTTTGGGTTAACAAAATCGAGTATGTTGGTTATAAGAGTAATGGAATTGTGGTCAGTGAACATGTTACTTACGAAAAACTAATTTCTATAATTGCGGGAGAACTGAAAATCGACGAAACAAGGAAAAAAATTGAAGCTCGTTACATTGTTGAAGGAAATGCCTATCCGTTGTTCATTCGGAACGAAATGAGTGTGAAGCTGTATATCAAAATTTAAAAAATGAGCGTATATTTGGGACGTATCCTCTTATCATCACTACATTAGATAAGTCTGCTAGTGAAATATTTTTTGATGGGAAAGTTGGTGCTGTAATGTGTTTGGAAAGTCCATCAGAAAAATTTGAAGAAATAATTAGTTATAAATCTAATTCCACTTATCTTACTGATGGACTTTCCAAACACATTACAGCACCAAACACTTGTGTGTTCAATTGCGAATCGCGCCATAACCGAAATGAGATACATTATCAACCAAATATTTGAATACAAAATCGGTGATAAACGTTCAATTGCGAATCGCGCCATAACCGAAATGAGAGTACACTTGTCCTTGTAGATTTGTCCATCCTTAACATCACTATGTTTGCAATCAGTAATGATCTTGTTCCTTTGGTATCCAACAAAGGCATAGGATATCTTTTGGCATAGTAATTGAAGGAACGCTCAATTGCGAATCGCGCCATAACCGAAATGAGAGTACACTTGTCCTTGTAGATTTATCCAACCTTAACATCACTATGTTTGTAATCAGTTGGTGCCGTAATGTGTTTGGAAAGTCCATCATTAATTTAGTCTTGTATTCAATATTTGGTTGATAATTATTTTACAGATTTTTTTGTGTTTTTATGTTATTAACACCGAGATACATTTTGTTATGAAAATTATACATTTTGCTAATCTTGTATCTCAGTTTATGAATTTATGTTTAATTATGTTTTTTTGTGTGTTTTAGTTTCACATATGTAATAGAAATATCATAGATACATAGAAATGTCCTAGATACATGTTGTACAAGTTTTATGCCGAGATGCATTTTGTTATGAAAATGATACATTTTTCTCATCTTGTATCTTAGTTTATGAAGTTAGGTTTAATTATGTTTCTTGTTGTGTTTTAGTTTCGCATATATAACAGAAATGTCCCAGATACATATAAATATCCTAGATACATGTTGTAAAATTTCTTGATACATGTTATACAAGTATTCAATGATGTTAATGAATATAGAAATCTGTTTTTTCTATATTCATTAAGAAAAATAATTTGAACTTTTGTTTTCATAGATTCAGCTATGTCCTACGATGCCGTTCGGAGAATTGTGTTTGGATTTTTAGAGCATCATGTCATTAGGGTACAGAACTATTTAAAGTTAGATTTTTTCAAGATGTTCACACATGTCCGTTGAAAGATCAAATTTTTACTCAACTTCAAGCTACAATTGTGTTTATTAGTGGTTTTGCTGCACCAAAACTTGTCAATTATAAGAGAATACACACCCCAAATGGTGTAGACATTAACTATCAGAAGGCTTGGAGGGCTAAAGAACGTGTGATTGAGATGTTAAGGGGGAAACCTGCGGATGGTTATCGACAAATGGCTCGATATGTATACATGTTAAATTCCGTATATCCACGTTCACATATTAGAATGCATAAATCCAAGGATAATAAATTTATGTATTTGTTCGTTGCATTGCAACCTTTGAAGAGTGGATTCGAGTATTGCAAACCTATAGTTGTGGTTGATGCTGCGCATTTGAGTGGAGCATATAAAGGTACATTTGTTTCCGCAAGCACTCTTGATGGAGCAGGTAATTTATATTTATTTGTATGTATATTTATTTTTGTGATGTAATTCATATCATAATTTTTGTTAATTTTTTTGTTTGATAAATCGTTTACTTGTATCTGATTAATTAATTTTTTTATTATCAAAATTGTAGGACACATTCTGCCGATTGCGTATGGTGTTATTGATAGTGAAAATGATAATTCATGGACTTGGTTTTTCAAGAATTTCATAATTGCTTTTGGAGAGCGTGATAGTATGTGTTGTATCCGACCGTCATGAAAGCATATGTATATACGAATGTGCCGCACCTCGCATGCATTTGGCACTTGTGGAAGAATGTTTCCACAAACTTCTGGAAGAGTAAAGATAGACTTAGCGATATTTACTATGTTATGGCCAAGGCTTACCGCAAAGATGAGTTTGATTTTTTTTGGAATCAGGTTGGGAAGATTGATAAGAGGGTAAAGTCTTATCTTGAGGATGTTGATTTGAAAAGTGGGCATGTGTGTATGCACCTATTGAACGTGGTAGAATGATGACTTTAAATATAACGGAGTGCATAAATGGTAAATTGAAGCTAGCACGTAGGGGTGGAAAATGGACGGATTGGATTGAATTTCTACGGGTTAAATATCGATCAAGCAAACATATAAATATGGGAAAATATGGATTTGGTCAAATATGGATTGGGTAAAATTGGTTCCAACCCACTTTAACTCCTAAAGTCAAAAACATAAAACTTCTATATCAATCAACTTGACTTTTTTTTCGTTTTTTTTTTAGTTTTTTTTATCTCTCTCTTCTATATGTAGCCTCTAGTTTTATTTTTTTATTTTTTTATTTTTTTTCATTTCTTTTTTCTCTCTCCTCTATCTCTACCCATTGCTTCTCTTTTTTTTCTTTTTTTTCTTTCCCTTTTTAGTCTCCTTTTTTTCTATTTTTTATTTTGTTTTATTTTTACTTCTTTCTCTTTTTTTTTCTTTTTTCGTTGTATTTTATGTTTTATATTTTTTTAATTTTCGAAGCACATGGTTAAGTCGAGTACAAATTATGGATGATGACTGAAATATCATAACCACTCAGTATATTTGTATTTACCATCATTTTTTTTTCTCTTTTCTTTTCTCCTTTTTCATTATTTTTTTCTTTTTGATTTTTTTGTATTTTTTTCTTCAATTCTTTCTTTACGCTTTTTTCTCTCTTCTATCTCTAACTTCTGCCTCTCTTTCTCCTTTTTTTTCTTTTTTTTTCTATTTTTGGTTTTTTTTATGATAACGAAAATACCCTAAGCACATATTGATTTATATTCGCCCAACATTTATAATTTGTGTAAGTACACTCAAGTGGACTCCACCTAATGGACAGATACAGAGATAGTATCCTGAAAGATCTTGGGATTACATTCGTCAAACCAAATATCTTTAGCAGTCGCAAGAAGTAAACAAATCAAGGTTTCTACGTACTTTCTGCCTTGCCTGAACTTAAGATCTTCGTTTCGTGCCTTACTTCTGCTCTAATGAGAACTCTAAGATAAGGGAGTTAGAAGTCGGATTTGAAGCTGGACTTTCCCACAAATCAAGGGCTATGTGGATTCTCTGCCATATATGAAATAGAATAAAGATGGACCAAGCTACTTAATGCAATTGTATTTGTATTTGTTTTTTAGACTTCGAACTTGTATTTCTATTTTATAGTTTACACCGTCATATATATTTTATATAATTCGCACTGATATTTTAAAAGGACTGTTTTGTATTTGTAATTTATCTTTTAGTGCACATTGTATTTGTATTTTGTGGTTTTATTTTTTTTGTATTTGTATTTGTATTCTATTTTCATTGATGAACTTGTATTTTTAAGGATTTATTTTATATTTGTATTTTTAAGTTGACCATGTATTGTATTTGTATTTATAATTACATTTGTTTACATTTGCATTCGTAGTTGACAGTATCATTTGTATTTTTAAACAATTAGAAAAGAACAGTTATTTTTCTTTCTATGAATACTTGTATTTATATATATTGATACAACTTATATTTTATTGATATAAATTAAATAATACAAATAAAAATAATAAAATTATGCAAATACAATTGCTAAATTATACAAATACAAATGTTACATTTGTATCAAATGATACATGTTTATACAACTTGAACCATAAGCATACTAATGATACTTGTTTCTATACAAATATAAATGATAAATTTGATATACAAATACTAATGACACATTTGCGTTGAATGATACATTGTATATTTATATATTTTAGTCTCAAGAAAATACAATTGATTCATACACTTATTTGTATATAAATACAACTGATAAATTGTACATATTGACAACTAAGCTATTCAAATACAAATAATAAAATTATTTGAAATATATAGTACGATACAAATAAATTTAAAGTAAAAAAAATTTATAAAATATAAAATGCAATGAAAAAAAGATGAGAAAATAAATATAAAAAAAAAAAAGAAAAATGACAAAAATAATGAACCAAGAGTGAAAAGGGGCAAAACGGAAATTCAAAAAAAAAAGAATGCGAAGAAAAAAGAAATAAAATTGAAAAAGAAAAAAATTGATGAAATTGAAGAAAGAAAAAAGTGTAAGAAACGAGTAAAAAATATGTGAAAAAAAATGAAAAAATGAAAAAGGAAAAAAGTAAGTTAAAGGGAAAAGGAAAGAAAAAATAGTAAATTAAAGGAAAAAGAAAGGAGAAACAAACAAAAAAAACTGGAAAAGAAAAAAAAAAGAGAAATAAAAGATAGAAAAAAATAATAATAAAGGAGTGAGACTATGAATTATATTTAATTGATAAGAGCTGCTATAAATTGTATAGGCTAAATGGAACAATTAGAAGCTTAAATTAATTAACACATGTAGGTCTCAAGAGAATATGAATGATGAGATAAGAATGAGAAAGAGGAAAAAGAAAAAAAAATACAAAGAAAAAAAAATCAAAATAAAAAAATAGATGAAAAATGAGAAAGAAAAAAAGAAATTATAAGAAACGAGTAAAAAATGAAAAAATGAAACAGCAAAAAATTCAATTAAAGGAAAAAAAAAGAAAAAAAAAAGAAACTAGAAAAGAAACAAAAACTGAAATTTTAAGCATAAGTGGGTGACCTCTGTGTTTAAATGGGTACCCATATTTTACCCATTTTTCCATAGTTGTATGAGTTTTTAAAATGAGTTGAAGTCCATATTTACCCATTTGAAATATGAGTGATCCAATTCAATAAATATGGGTTAAATGAACTCTTTTCACAAATATGGGCTGAAATTGCCAACCCTACTAGCACGTGAGTTGCCGATAATAGAATTTTTGGAGCAGGCTAGGAAATTGTTTGAAAAGTGGAATTGCAAGAATAGAGAAAGAGCATCTTATGCAAATACATCACTTGGTAGTAGATTTGAAAGAATTCTTTAGCTAAATACTTTAAAATCGACAAGGCTGAAGGTTAGTTTTGATGTTTTGTTTTGTTTTACATATTATAGAATGTTTGATTCATAATACAAGATACTATTTGTTTTAAAAAATTTGTTTTGGAAACTGTTACAGTAACTTGATCAATTTTTTTGTTGAAGTTAAACAAAATATTCTAAAAAAGACCAATATGTATCTATGTGTAAACATATTATGACTAATCTTGTAGGTTAGTGCGTCATCAACATATGTATATTCTGTTTACGATGAGGGGAGGAAGTACATAGTCTGTCTTGATAGGAGGACTTGAACTTGTGGTAGATTCCAATTGGACGAGATAACATGTGAACATGTGATTGCAGTACTAAAAAGCAAGCATGTAGTTGATATGAAGCCTTATTGCTCAGAGTTTTATTATCCTGAAATATTAAGGAAGACGTATGAGGGATCTATGTTTCCAATGCCCGATAAGTAGGACTGGATTGTACCATAAGAAGTTATGGACGAAGTTGTGTTACCACCAAAATACAAACGTCAACTCGGAAGGCCAAAGAAAAACAAAAACAAGAAATCAAGTGAAATAATGACATTGAGTAGTAGTTATTGCGGGAGATGTGGGTATGTAGGTCACAACAGGCGTACTTGTAACTTCTTTCCAAAAGAGGACTGAAACTGCAATTGACTGATTATTAATGTAGAATAATTTGTTATCTTCTAGTTGAATTTTTTTCCTTTTTAATGCGACGTTTTAATTGATGACATTGTTGTTTTTTAAGAATGTTAAGAAAAATACTTTCTGTAATAAATAGTTGTTTTCGCTCCTTATTAATTATTTACCTTTATTTTTTGAAGATTGAAATTATCGTGAAACATCATTTAGAAATTAAGATATATTGAACTGATAATATTATGTAGTTATTATGCTGTAGTAAAATATTGAAAAGATTTATACTTTTGTAGGATGTATCTTTCATAAATTTATAGATACAAGTTTGCACAATTTGTATCAATTGTAAAATATAATTGTATCATGTAGGACTATAAGTTTTGCTATAATGTGTTAGTCAAGTTGAAGGCAAACATGCATTCTGAGTAAATAAAAATGGTTATAGATACATAATAATGTAATGCTTTGTTATTTACAATTATTATATAGTAAAATATATCTTTTTTTACTAGATACATATAATTTAATAAGATGTTTCTCAGTTAATTTTATAGATACAAGTTAAATATTCAGTTCTATAAAATAATATGTCATTAGTTTTTTGATATAGTACCATTAAGTTGTGCTATAATTTGTTATGCATTTTAGAGACAACAAGTATTAGTTGGAATAAAAAACTGTTGTAGATACTAAATAATGTAATGTTGTGAAGGTTACTACCATTATATTCTAATTTATGTTTCTTTATTTTAGATATATATGATTGTAAAATATTATAAAATATGTATCTAATACTATGTCTTTATAAAGTGCAAGAACAACGTATTTCGATACATAAATATATCTAAAATGCTTTAGCATTACATTATAGTGGGTAACAAAATAAAAATATTTAATCGTTAAAAAACATAATGTTTAAGTACCTAACATTACCAATATCATCAAATAAATCATTAAAGTTTCTATCAACTTCCTAGTTTTGTAATATCTAACAAGCAAACAAATAAACAACTACTTAATATGCAAAACATGATCTGTTTCTTTTGGTGCAAACTTGCTCCTTGGCCTTGGTGGATCGTCATTCTCACTAAAGGATCCGTTCTCTGCTTTTTCATACCCATACTTGCACAAAAGAGAAGCATATCTCGGATGATGGTATTGAGCATCAACACCCGAACATGAAATGCCTAATCCCTCACTCAAATACTCGACATAGACGGCCATAGATACACCACAATCCCTATATTTCAATAAATAATTAAGTTACAAACATCAATATACATGAGTACAGTAATGAAAACAAACAAAAAGGTAATGTAATACGTACAAGCTTCCACTATCTTGTTGTGCTATTTCAGATACATATTCCACTTGAAATGGATCCCGTTCAAACTTTTTCTCGTATGATTTCAGTGCAGTCCAGTCAGTGGGTACCTTGTGCTCAAAAAAATTACTATACTAAAGGTAAGTCGGAATCATTACAATTAACTTTATCTCACTTGTTTGTTTTCTCTTCCATGAAGAGGCTACTAAATCATACACACGGATGCATCGATCCTTTAAAGCAATGACTTCCAATACCCAGTGAAAGGCGTCGTCACAGTTATTTGGGACAAATACCTTATTAACCATATGCCAAGGCTGACCTGCACACGTACTGAATCCCTTGATGGTGTTAATCAATGACATCTCCATATCAGCAACCTCATCAGTCCTGGCAGATGCATCTTGTGTTGCAAGATCCTTAGCAATGTTTGAATTATAGTAATTCACATATGCCTTATCGATGTACACTTTGAAAAAAATAATACGTGGTAGTGTATCTAGTAATTGGAAAATTCGTGTTCTTGTACTTCTTCCTCAAGTAGTACATAATAACATCCAGATGCTGTTCAAATTGTAATAAATTGGTATGTTATAGCAATCAATTGTAATAATTAGTAATTAGATACAAATTATTGATTATGTATCTAATGTAATAGATTTAAAAATTCAGGTAACTGTAAGATCAATAAATGAACAACATATATATTCATATAGAATGATACATTTCTTGTTATTATGTATCAAATACAAAGTATATTCGGCTAAAAAATTTTAATTATCTTTACTAACAGTAAAGATGCAAATCTTACAAAAACAAGTTTCATTAGCACGATGCTTAGCTTAAACAAATTTTATAACTTGTGCAGTCAATGTAACTCATGTAATAAACTTTAATACTTCATTATAGAAATCACACAATCCAAAATCTATTTACTAATGAAAAGCTGCTTAAACAACGTTTGAAGAAAAAATGAAGGTAATACCTCATCATTCTAGCACTTGTTCTGTTGATACATCAAGTAAAACCAGTTCTTGAATTTTGAAAAAGCAACTACGAAATCTAGTTGACGAAATCCAAGTGTTGAATAATTAACTTTGTAGTGATCGTCATTATCTTTCCTGTAACTCAAAAGTACAGTTGATTTGAAAAAATTAATAAATAGTAAGTTGTATATTACTTTTGAATTTAGAATAAGACGTGTTGCTTACTTTTTCGTATGTTGCTTGTAAAAGACATCATTAATCCATTCTTCAAATATTTCCATCTCTATAATAGGTGAATCCCCAGTAATGTGATAGCCTTGGAATGGGTATTTTTTTCGCTCTTTAGAAACCATATTTTTTTCCTTTAGAACTTGATCCAAAATGGCTAAAAAAAGAAGAACGATAAATCTTCGATGGCTTTCTTGAGCGTGGTGCTGGTGCATTTTTATCAGCTGACACATTTTTTTGGCATAAAAAAGGCAGACAAAATCACGGTGTCACTAATCTCATACTCTACTGGAGTTGTTGGTGGAGGCTTGTAAATCGTCAATGTCAAATCATGTTCTCGACCTGGAATAATACTTTCAAGCGGCTGTATTTCTTCAACAACTATGTCACTCTTCTTCTCAATTCTAACATCCTGAAAATGATTTGAAACATTAACAAATTTATTATTACTAAAGTCCAGTTATTTTAAAATCAAACTAGTACCAATAATATCCATTTATGTATCTCAACTTTACCAATAAGTAGTAACTTGTATCTGAACATTATTTTAACTTGTTATTAGAATTTAATTTAACATGTATGTAAACTTATTTTAACTTGTATATAAACTTTATATTAACTTGTATCTGAACTTTATTTTAACTTATATCTGAACTGTATTTTAGCTTGTATCTAAACTGTATTTTAGCTTGTATCTCAGCTTTATTTTAACTTGTATCTCAACTATGTTTTAACTTTTATGTAAACATTATTTTAAATCTGAAATATTAATTACATAACTGTCTGTTCAATTTTTTTTAGTGAATTAGATTCGTACTTCTAAATTAATTAAATTGTACAAGATATGTAAATGTCGATTACATATATGACTTAGTTTACATTTATCATTTTAAGCATGCCAAAATAGTCATGTTAATTACAAAACACATAATGAATATTAATTACCTTTTCATATTGTTCACCCTTCTTGAGAAATAATGGTGTTTGGTTGGCTTTATCATCCCCTATTTCAACTGGTTTGTCAGTTTCTTTCACTACACTGTCAGTACTAGGAGGTCCTGCATCATCAACAACGTCATCTGAAGGATCACATTCTTGCTGGCTCTGTTTTAGAATGGTTTCCTACAGATGTTTATCAGAGAATAAAAAAATTCAATACAATATAATTAGTTAATTACTACTTTTGAGAAGTAAGTACATATTGATACATATAAATATTTTTTTATAAGATGATTAAAATAGTAAATATGTACTAATGGGCACCTCTATTTTCTCTATTTTTTTAGACACAATATGGACTAATGGGATTAGTATGACATTCAAAATCAGCAACATCATCTGAATGTTTAGCCTCTTTCGGGCTTTGTTTTGCAATTTTTTCCTAAAACATAAGGATGAGAAGCATGAATAAATTTAACATACTTGTTAATAAATGTGTGTTGTTTTAAAGTATCTTACCCATTTCACAGTCTCATTTTTCTGCTGCAATAAATTCAAAACTTCAGTGAATCTAGCGTTCATCCGACACTCCAAATCTTTGAATTTTTGGTCAATCTAGTAAATATGCAAGTTGATTAGCTAAAATGCATACAAATAATAAATTTATACAGCAATAAATTATAGATCCTTACGTATGTCTTCACGTATGTCTTTATTTCGGACTCTAACGAATGTAGGTTCGCTTTAACTACAAGGTCTTTCCTGTTTACTATGGATGTTGAATCAGCATCAACTTTACTCTTTTCTTCCATATCTGCTTGATTCGCCAGTATTTGTTACGCATGAAAAATAACACGATATAGAAAAGTTTTCATTATGAGAAAAATATAAAATATGTTGATAAGGAAAATACCTGTTGTCTATTTGTTTTCTGGATTTTGAAACTGCGTTAGGTTTTACGATCTGATCTTCTTCCTGTCTGAACATCTTTTCCAGTCTTTGTCATAGGTGCAGCTACTGTACGAGATACATGTATCGACTCCCTCATCAAAAATTATGGAGGGGTAGAACTGAAGTCCTCAAAACTGTCATGATCTTCGGTAACTTGGTGTAAATTCACTCTGTAACTCCTCTGATCTTGATTTTTATATGATGATGGCATCGAAGATGTACCATGGTGATCAGATGCAAAACTAGTGAGCACCAAATCAAGTTTTTCAAACTCGTCCGCAGTAGAAACAATGTTGGCATATGAACACTATGTACAAAAAATTTATATATAAATATTATTACGATTAAAAATAAGAATACTATAATGCAATGTATGAAAAAAATTCAACCAGTATCGTAGCTTGTTAAACATTCCAATCATAAACTGATTAAACTGAGGCCAGACTGCAACAACCCTCCAATTCAATATGCGAGGTATGTTATTTCCCTCCTTAATAACAACTTTGGTATCAACATTTGAACAGAGTTCATCCATACATTAAGAACCTGCAGGATACCACCTAACCTATAAAGCTGCTTCTTCATTAAAAATTCTTGCCTAAGTGAGGTCATCAACCTGGAGAAAGACACTTTACCCCAAGGAAAGAATTGATATTTTCCATCTTTAACCATTTTGAAATCAGAAAATGGCACGGGAGAAGCATTCAACTGAGAGTAGATAAAAGTGTGTATGAAATATAGGATTGACATCTGGAGGGCATCCTCTTTGTTTTCAAAATTTCCCTTCAGAAAACGTTCCACCAATGTCTCCTTATCTACACCATTGGTTGATTGTAGAAAATACCTTTTCATAAGCTGACTCGTAGAAGAATCTTCATTTTTTAAATCATCAACATTACCAAAATAGTTTAAGCCAATTATCAAAGCAAATTCATTGATGGAAAATCTAAGAATCTGGCCTTTGACAAAAACATATTATTTTCTTGATTTGGTTGCTCGATCTCGAGCATAAGAAGACATCTTGTTATTTGCCCAATATAATTAGAAAGAGGTATGTTGAGATAATATCCGAAAATAGTCTTCTCAAATAAGTGTAAAACTTCTTGCCTGACAACTTCTTGAATTTCATCCTTAAATCTTAATTTGCCTGAACTTACAAATCTAAGAGGATGAGTTGGAATTTCTTTTATAACGTAACTCAATTCCTAAAAACAAAAAGAAATAATAATGAAAAAATTAGTCGATATGCAACAACTCTACATTAAGAAAGTACAATAAAAACAAATAGTCTAATAGGATCATACTTTAGATACAAGTTAATACAACATGTATGTATGTGGGTATTAACTTGTATCTTTTGTTATATGACTTTAAATAACAATTAAACAACACTAGATACATTTCAAGAAATTAACAGTTAGTACCAGATACAAGTTAACACAATATGTATCTATTAAATAATAACTTGTATCTCTTACAATAAAACTTTTAGTAAAATTTAAACACCAATAGATACTTATCAAAGCATTAAGAACAACTCAAAGATACAAGTCAGCATAACATGTATCTATTAAAAAACTTGTATCTTTTGTTATATGACTTTCAATAACAATTAAACAACACTAGATACATTTCAAGCAATTAACAGTTAGTACCAGATACAAGTCAACATAACATGTATCTATGAAGTCATAACTTGTATCTCTTACAATATAATTTCCAATCAAGTTTAAACACAAATAGATACATATCAAAGCATTAACAACAACTCACAGATACAAGACAACATAACATGAATCTAAGGACAAGAAACTTATATCTTTTGTTATATTAATTACAATATCAAAATAAATCACAAGATACATATAAAATATTAGCAACAAAGAACCAGATAAAAAATAAAGTTTCAAACGTATCATCCATCACGAAATATGTATCTCGGCCTAATATTGAACAAATTTGTACATGCAATTACCTTAAAAAGCTCATCTCTACAAATTTCTTCAACAATTCTTCTTCTTTTGACGGGAGCTTTACTTGTAGGACTGTTGGGTCCTCTTTTCTTAGTACCACTTTTTTTCTTGTCCTTCTTAGCAATATTTTGACGTAACTTCTTCATAATTTGGGGATCGTTTCTGTGTTTTGACCTATTTTCATGAAAACCATCAATTTCATAGTCAAAATCTCCCGGAAAGAAGTTTACAACTTCTTGAGATTCTTTGATACTTTCTAATTGAGAAATCCCAAGATTAAAAGAAGGTCCAAACTCTCTATTCATGCTGGTAATTCAAACAATGAAGCATAAAAATGGTGAAATTGAAGAAATCGCTCTACCAAAAGACTCAACTTTTAGATACCTTTACTTGCGAGAATTTTTTTTTGAAAAATAAAAATATAAAAAAGGAATTAAATAAATTAAAACTGATTTTATGGGGTGAAATTACCTTGATTGAATTTTTTGAATCAGATGAAGAAGATGGATAGAAAATGCACCAGATTTTGCACCATTGAAAGATGAGATGTGGAGTATTATTGGTAAAGAGATGGCTTTTTAGTTGTAGGGTTAACTTGTATCTCAAAACTAGTAAAAGATATGTAATGTTGGGATTTAAGTAATTTTTAAGAAATGGGGAGATTTTTAGAAGTTTAGAAACTTGTGTTGTTTATTTAGGTAATTTTTCCTTAAATTATCCTGCAAGTTCATCAAGCACATCTCAAGGTAGAATTCTTCGACACCAAAAATTACATACTCCCAGACTCTTCAATGGATGTCATAAAAAATCATAGGATCTGACTTGGCCAGACTTTACATCCCTTCTACGAGCTTGACAAGATAAGACGATGCAACCATTTTCTATACTTTGCCCTTTTGTTTTCTACACCTTAAATTATTCTTTATTTTGTTGATTTCATTATCAGGATTTTTGGGTCTAGATGAAGAAGTGAATTTTTTTTTCTACAACTGTTGAGCTTCTCCGCTTGAAAAAGTGTACAAAGCTAAAGGGGTATTTTTGTAAATAAATATTATTTTATAAAAATTATATTTTTATATTATTTTCAATACATCAAATCAAATACTGCGTAAAAAATATTGACTGCATAACTAATGCAAGTATAACTAATACCAGCATTATTAATACAAGTATTACTAATACACCAAATAGAGCATTATTATTATACACACTACCAAACGACCCCTAAAATTCTTAAAATGTACCAAAATATGTGTTAATTTAGAAAGTAATAAAAACTTCAATTAAGGGTAATAGAGACCAAAAAAAATCATCTGAGGACTACCAAAATGAGTTACTCCCTGTTATATATGATAGGAATAATATTTGATTAAATCAACACAGTTAACTTGTTAATAAAAACTAATTATGCAAATCACAAATTAAAAGTTAGATGTGGCATAATACTTTAGTAGATGTTATTTCAAATTAAACAGCAGAAAACATATGGAAAAGTTAAACAAAAGAAATGATAATGTTTTGTAGTTCCTTTACTAATTTAGTCTTTTAACAGTAATTTTATATTTTAAAAAATAATTAAAAACTTACATTTGAATTCACACAATAGTTACAATTTTAAAAGTACATTAAATGAAATTTACAAATGCTAATATTGAGGAAAAAAGTAAGAAAGTAAAATAAGTTGTTAATGTATGAAATGCTAATGCTAAAAAATTATTTAATTCTTTCTTAAATTTATAAAAATCGAACTAAAGCACCAACCGAAATATAAAAGAATTTCAAATAGCTTAATGACTGCATGGAACCTTTTACCCAAACAAGGGACCTATCAGAGATTCAATAGACCTATGTTAAACCTATGTGTCTAGAAGTTCCAATTGTGCAAAAGGTCGCCCTTTCTTCATCAGTATAACGGGCTAAAGAGGAACAACTTACTAGACGTAGTCACTGAGACAAAGTCAACATAAGTTTATTAAACACGACTGTACTACCATTTTGGAACCAAGTTGAGAAACTATAGAAAAATTCCTTCACATTACGATAGAGTCAGGATCTTTCATAGTTACCATGGAAATGAGGTTAGATATTCAACATAGGTATAAGAGGCTTCTTAGCCGGACATAGTCACGGCTGAAAAAGGGAAGAAGTTGTATTAAAATCACAACAAAAGAAGAAATAATTAATACCTTAAAATGGTCAAAGTGCAAGGCCTGAATCGTATTCAAACTGCAAACTGCGGGTAGTGCCTTTTTATTTATTTACTTAATATGGTACAAAAGAGAGAGCTAGAGAGAGATATGAAAGAAGGAAATTAAAAACCTCTGCCTCCCTACTAAGAATGAGGCGGCTATTTAAAGAAAAGAAAAGAAACATGCGCACAGTGTTATGGGCCCTACAGTGGGTCCTTGAGCATAGTATTTTTACTATTACAGTGGGTCTTATACATAGTAAAAGCATATAAAATAGACGTATTAAGTTTTTAATAACTTTGACTGTTGGGGGCCTCCTGTTTGTCTTTTCCCTCCTGTCCTTCTTTGTCTTTTTCTTTCTTTAGTTTCCAGAGAAATACTTCAGTTTTTCCACAATTTCTTCATCTATGAGAATATATTCTAGAGGTAAAGGTTATGAGTCTGTAATGTCTTCTGTGTCTACCTCTTCACTTCTTGTAGAGGTATCAGAACTTTGTTCTACAGGTTGGAGTAGTTTATTCCGAACTTCTGTTAAATATTTCGCGATCATTTCCATCTTTTTACCCTCATGTGCAGAGATTCTTCTGGAAATGTAGTTTAAACCTTTGTCTTCAAACATTATCAGTTTTTTAGGGGTATTTTCATATTCGGCAATTTTTCTAATGAGGATTTCTCATTGGTCCTTACCATAACAAATTTTAGTAACCGAATTAAGGCGAGTTAGCTTGTCCCAGAAATTACAATAGAATACCCGATATAGGGCAGGAATTTGTTGATTGGTGTACCCTATTTCAACATACCACCTATGAATCCAATGAAGAGAAAATTCAATATAGAAATACATCAATCAATAGTATATAATTTACAAACGTGGTCAGATAGATATAATTCAGTTAAGAATGTCGAGGCCTTTTTCCAAGATTGATAAAGAGTAGAATATTCTGGCGGTAGAATTTTTACTGTGGGGCCGTGGTAAGACCACCATTGAATAAACCAATTTGGGATGGGTTTTTCAAATACTTTGGCACAAACTTTCAAGAACCAAGTATGTTAGTGTTTGATATTGTTATAATATAAAGTTTGAGTGAATGCCTTAATGTAATCCTAATATGTAAAAGTTATTTGTGATTGCCCCATTGGTCCCATTGGAATAGTTTATTTAGTCACGGATGTAATTACCCATTCTTCTATTAAAATAAGATTTTTGATGACCATTTTGGAGTATACATGTACTCCTGGAGTAGCTTCTCTCATTGGGTTATGCCCAATATCAGTACTGCCGGTTTGAACAAGAATTGATTCATAAAAAGTTCTTATTTTTTAGGATTCACCTGCAAAGTAGACATTAGAGATCAAGTATTTTTGA
Source organism: Capsicum annuum (assembly GCF_002878395.1). Lineage (NCBI taxonomy): Eukaryota > Viridiplantae > Streptophyta > Magnoliopsida > Solanales > Solanaceae > Capsicum > Capsicum annuum. The sequence goes on from NC_061117.1 coordinate 136,414,067, forward strand.
AGTAATTTCCTTGCTTCGTTAGGGCTTTCTTGCTTAGGTATATGGGAGTTTTCCATAAGAATTACCATTTCTCTAGCTTCGAGTTTTTCATATGTTGGCTTATCTGCAGTATTTTCTTGAATTATTAAAGTGAATGAGTCTGCTTGCTTATCAGATATATAAAACTATATTTGTTTGTGTAATGGATGATCCTCTAGAATATCTTCTAGATGGATCGATGTGCCAATAGGCTGAGTTTTTGATGATTCTGCTATATTCAGATTTTTTGCATTAATCAAAGTTCTGTTTCCCTATTGTACTACTGGGAAATTTGAACTTGCTGAGCTATATGCTGAGTTATTTTTATTTCCATATGAAGGATTTTGTCTTCCTCCGTAGTAAGAAGTAGAATTTTGATTTCGACCGCCTTGGCTTTGACCGCCTCTCCCTCGACCAATGGCTATTTGACAAGGTGGATCCATGTTGTACTAAGAATTTAGAATCTTTCAAAAGATGTATCAAAGTCATCCTAGTCAATTTCATTGAACATCTTCAAGATTAGGGAGATTTAGATCTTCTTCAATTATTTTTCTAATAAGTTTTTCTAGGATGATAAAATGAATATCTTCATCTAAGGGAATACATTTAATAATGGTACTAACAGTTTTTCAGAGAGATAGTAAGCGTAAAAATTCATTGGTTGTTTAGGTATTCTCTGGAGAGAAAATCGGGCAAAGAATTTTCACTTTCCTTTTTATATTGTATCTCGAAATCAAAAGGGACTAGCTGGGCCTGCCACCTGGCAAAGATTAATTTAGAAGCATCATGTTTAAAATCTTTATCAAACATATATTTAACAGATTGGGCTTCAGTTCTAATTATAAACTTTTGATTATGTAAATCATCTTGAAATTTTAAAACTCATTTAACAATAGTTAACATTTCATGGGCCACTGTGGCGTATTTTTTCTGACTTTCAGTCTATTTGCCAGAATGAAATCTGACTAAACATTCAATTTTAGAATAAGGATTAACTTGTTTAAGTATTCCTCCATAACCAATATTTGATGCATCATTCTCAATTATTTTTAACCAAGAAGGATTAGCTAGAGTTAAACAAGGAAGAGTTTCAACTCGTTTTTTAATTAATTTTACTAAATCAGTATGGACTTGAGTCCACGATTTTTTATAATCCTTTTTCAAACTATCATACAAAGGGGCTAAATCCCTAGACAAATTTTCATAAAAAGGAGAAATATAGTTAAGACTTCTAAGAAATCTCTGCAGTTGTGTTTTATCGATAATAATATCAGGGAATTTTTTAGCAAAATCCATAGTTCTTTGAATGGGTTCAATAGTACCTTGATGAATATTATGTCCTGAAAACAAAATATTTGTCTGAAACAAACTCATTTTTGGCTTAGAAATAACCAAATCATTTTGAAGTACAATTTGTTTAAACATATGTAGATATTTGAAATGTAATTCAAGAGTTTTTGAGCATACTAGAATATCATCAATATAGACAATTATAAAATCCATATAAGGATTGAATATATCATTCATAATTTTCTAAAATTCAGAAAGAGCATTTTTCAAACCAAATGGCATGACATTCCATTCATATTGTCCAAAAGGGACATTAAAAGCAGTTCGATAAGTGTGATCTTTATCGATCTGAATTTGCCAATATCTAGATTTTAAATCAAATTTAGAAAATATATTGGCATCATATAATCTAGAAAGCAAGTCTTTTTTATTAGGTATTTGGTACCTAATCCATTTCAAAACTTTATTCAAAGGTTTATAGTTAATAACAAGTCTTGGCATACCTCGTTCTTTTTCAGCAGCATTATTCACATAGAAAGCAGTACAAGACCAAGGGGATTTGGAAGGCTTTATAAGACCTTTCTGTAAGAGACTGTCAATCTCTTTTTTACAGAACTCAACTAATTTTGTATTTATTTGGCAAGGTTGAGATTTAGTCGGGATTTTATCTTCACTGAAATCATCTTCATAAGGAAGAGAAACAATATATTTCTTACGATCCCAGAAAGCATTGAGATGATCAGCACAAATGTCAACAATCATTTGTTCAGATATTATTTTCATTTTTTCTTGAACCTTTACCGAAGTCATTGTATCATGAATGTTTATACTCATCATTTCTAATTGTAAGAAATTTATCTGTCGTTGTTTCATACCAACTAAAGCATTTATATCTCTTTTCACTGGATTAGTAACTAAAGGATAAGAAATTTTCTGATTTTTGTAAGTAGATTTAAAACCACTTGCATCAATATGAGTGTAAGGATATATGACATTTATAAAAGGGGTTCCTAAAATGATAGGAGGATACAATTGATTTTTTACCAAAATAAAAGAAATAAGAAATGCAAGTCTTATTTCGAAAAATATGAGTATTAGGTAATTTATAATTAATATGAAGACTATGCCCAGATGCAGATTTAATTACATGAGTAGTTTCTTTGAAATATCTGGTCAGAATTAATCCTTCCTGAATGCAACTAACGACAGCACCACTATCGATCATAGCTATATTAGTGATAGAAAATTCTTTATTAACCAGAATAGTGCAATTTATATACCATTTATGAGCAGTAACTAGTTGCATCATATCCAGAAAATAATTATTTTTCAAATCAATTTTTTGAATAATTTTATTCATATCAGAATTCTCGGTATTTTCACCAACTTCCTTTTTTTTTCCTTTAGATGAAATAGTTTTTTAAGAAAAACTAAAAATATGTTCTTCAATTTGCAAAATCCTATGATCGGAGATCATTTGATTTTGTTTTAAGGAGATAATTTCTTTTTTTTGTTTTCAACTTCTATTTTTAAATCATCAAAAGTTGTATCCCTTCCTGGGGTTTTACTCAAGACAAGTCTTCTATTTACTTCAGATAAAGAATAAGACATATAATAATCATCATCAGTATTTTTAATATTGTTTTTAGAAGTACTGGCGGTACTATCAGCAGATTTTTTAACAGCAAAATTAATCATTTTTTCACAAAGCTTTTCATTAGAAATTTCTTTTAATAATTCAAGAGCATTATCAGCAATAAGAGTTCGAACATTTAAGTCCAAATCTTCAAACTGTGATTGCAGTTTATACATCATTTCAGCAAAATTGCATTTATCATTATTGTAATCAGTACATTTATCAACATACTCCTGCTCACTATCAGAACAAGGTAATTCAATATCATTTTCAGATTCAGAATCACAATTATAATCAGATTCGGGACCGAAAGTATATAACAAACTATAGGCTTGATCATGCATCTCACCAGAGAGTCCTAAAGACTTACGTTTTTGAAGTTTACAATTAGGAGCTATATGACCATATTGATTGTATTTATAGCACTTGATTTTTGCTAAATCTCTTTTGGATCTATTCTTCATAAATCTGGTAGATTTACGATAGTTTTTTCTAGTTTCACGCTCTCCCTTGGTTCTATGTCTAGAGCGTTTCTTTCTATAAGGTTGATCAGACTTAGAATATCTTTGGTTTCCCTGACTTAGAAGAACTTGGTTTATCCATACCAAATTGCTCACAAAAATCTCCTAATTGGGTTTCTTCTCTAAGCTTGTCAAGCTTAATTTGTCTAGCCAATTTCAGTTCGTTACATAAGGCTAAACCTTCTTGAGTACTGGCTGCTATAAGCTGACCATAAGTTTTTTCTTTAAATTTTATTTCACCATAAGATCCCCTAAGTGTTTTTCTCACTCTTTCGGCAAAGAGAGGGGGAAGATCATCAATGAACTTTGCTTTCCAATGTTCATACCTACTTTTGGGTAAATCCATAACCCTACTTAGAAAGGTGTCCTTATACCACCTAAATTCTCCTAGGGTTTTACATCTAAGACCATTTAGGAGTGTCCTATATTTTCATATTGGTTGGTAAATCTTCCTCCAAAATAATCTATAGTAGTAAGCATAAGGGTATATACAATATCTTCTCTACCCGCAAGTAAAGGTCTCCCCAAGTTATCTTGGCCAAGAGTATTATTCCTAGCAGTAAAAAGGACAATTCTTTTTTCTGTGGTTAAGAAGTTGTCCCACCAACCACGAAGTTGGCCAGTAAAACTAGCAACTATCATTTTACAAATAGTTTAATCATTTCGTCTTGAACTATTTTCGGTAGATGTCGTGGCTTTAGCAATTGTAGAATACATTAGCATGCGATGAACAAGAATAGATATTTGCTTATCAGACAATCCATCTATGTTCCATTCATATATTGCATCACCATTATAAGAGGTATTAGTCTGATTCCAGTCCCTTTCCTCTATCAGAACATCTTGAGGAGTTGGCCGTGGATAATAAGTTACAGTCATACGGGGAATATCAACATATTTTGTTCCCGGTTGTTTTCTGATCATCCCTCTGAGCTTATTGAGATCAGAAGAAATTGCATTTTCCATATTTAGAGTAGATTCAAGGGTATCAGCAAAACTAGACTCTAGATTATTGACAAAATCATTGGACAAATCAAGGGGTTTAATATTCAATTGTGATAATTTTTTATCTAACAAGTTTTTTAATTCTTCAAATATGAGAAGGTTTTTCAAATCCTTCAATATCAAGAGGTCTCTGAATACAAGGTTTAGATGATATTAAATCGTCTGCCTTGCTTTCTGAAGTAGAAGCAATATCAGATGACTTCATATTATCCTTAAGCTTTTTAACCATTTCAATTAATTCATCAAGTTTTTTATCAAGAGAAGAAATATGTTCTCCTATAACTTTAACATACAAACTCAAATAGTTATTCTGAGAAATAAGATTATTTATTTCAGAAATAGTGATTTTTCCAATATCACCGTCAATGAATTTCTGAAAAGCAGAGAAAGTCATTCCAGTATTATTAGGTAATATAAAGGAAGATTGAGGAAGGTAAATAGCTTGAGTAATTGTACAATCCGAATTTTGGTAAGATCTTTCAATGATTTTTACATAGGAAGACAAATATTCAGACATAAACCATGGCACAAAACAAATAATTTTATTATGTAATTCACACATTTCATAGAATTCTTCAGTGATATTTCTTAATTCATCAGGACTATAAGTTTCAAAGAACCAGGTCCTAAAGGTTTTCCATTTTGCACTAAAAAATTATTTTCGAATATAGTTTCTTGCCTGTGAACCAGGACTAAAATCAATTAGTTGTGGCATCATGATTAAATGGAATTAATATCAAACTCCATTTTGGAGGGGGTAGGGTTTTCATTATCATGATTAAATGGAATTAATATCAAACTCCACTATATTTGTTTTAGGATTAATTTTAATTTTTTCTATATTTTTAGGTAGAGCATGCGAATCTCAGTATTTAGAGTATGCAAGGATGCAACACGACTCCTAGCCGGACCATAAATTGGTTCGATTGGGGAAATATGATGCATAGCAGGTAACATTCTAGGTATAGAAAAAGAATTTCTATTGTAAACAGTAGAACTATCATCAAATTGCAGACAAATTCTCCCGTTAGTATTTTGAGTTACATAAGTTAACTCATTATTTGGCACATCCTCCGCAAGTTATTTTGGAGAAATAACAGAATTTAAAATCCAAGTTTTTGGGAAATTAAGCTCTTCCCATTTGATAGGTCGTCTTGTACTGACCCTGAATTTTGCAAAATTTATTTCAATAAGTATGGTATAATCAGAAGCATCATCAACCAATTTACATAGAAGATTCATAGTAGATAACAGATGGTAATAAATACGATAGGATAAACAGATAAGTTCAGATTTGGGTACATAATCAAAACCATGAGTTTTTACATTTAGAGTTAAAGCATCAAGTATGTTTAAATCAATCAAAGATAATTGTAAATTAGGTTGAGTTTTAAGATATAAAGGGCCATATGCAAGAGTAGACTCAATAGATCCCATCAGAGACTGTCTAAAATTTAAATTTCTAGCATCGCGCAGTGCAGCTAGAAAGGTCTTTAGAAGTCCTTTTAAAGTTAAGGGTATAAAAGTAATTTGTACTAAACAAATATGCATAAAATTACAATGATTTTTAAACATATCAATATCATGTTTATTAAGAAGTTAAATAGTTTGTTCATCAGCATTCAAAGCAATAGATTGCTCGGTGGTTTTTATTATTTGTTTATATTTGAATCTATCAAAAAATTGATAATCATAAATGGTTTTTATTTTTACTTGAGGAATAGTCTATTTATTTAATAAATTTATAATTTCAGGTAAATCTGCCTCTTCGAGTTTAGTACCTTTCGTACTAACTTCTCCCATATCTATTTTTATAAAAACCTTATACCTATGCTGAATATTTCACATAGTACAGGATCTTAACAGGCTGGGGTAAGCCGCTCAGCCTGCCAGACCTATATAACAGTATCGGATTAAGCCATAGTCAAAAAACTGAACCAAAGCACCGACCAAAATATAAAAGAATTTCAAATAGCTTAACGACTGCATTGAACCTTTTACCCAAGCAAGGGGCCTGTCAGAGATTCAATAGACTTATGTTAAACCTATGTGCCTAGAAGTTCTAATTGTTCAAAAGGTCACCCTTTCTTCATCAATATAACGGGCTAAAGAGGCACAACTTACTAGACATAGTCACTGAGACAAAGTCAACATAAGATTATTAAACTCGACTGTACCACCATTTTGGAACCAAGTTGAGAAACTATACAAAAATTCCTTCACATTTTGATAGAGTCTGGATTTTTCATAGTTACCATGTAAATGAGGTTAGATGTTAAAACATAGGTATAATAGTCTTCTTAGCCAGACATAGTCACTCCTGGAAGAGGGAAGAAGTTGTATTAAAAGCACAATAAAAGAAGAAAGAATTAATACCTCAAAATGGCCGAAGTACAAGGCCTGAATCGTATTCAAACTATAAACTGCAGCTAGTGCCTTTTTATTTATTTGCTTAATATGGTACAGAAGAGAGAGCTAAAGAGAGAGAGATGAAAGAAGGAAATTAAAAACCTCTGCCTCCCTACTAAGAATGAGGCGGCTATTTAAAGAAAAGAAAAGGAATCTGCGCACAGTGTTATGGGCCCTATAGTGGGTCCTTGCGCATAGTATTTTTACTATTATAGTGGGTCCTATACATAGTAAAAGCATATAAAACAGACATAGTAAAGTTTTTGATAACTTTGACTATTGGGGCCCTCTTGTTTGCCTTTTCCCTCCTGTCCTTCTTTGTCTTTTCCTTTCTTTAGTTTCCGGAGAAATACTTCAATTTTTTCCATAATTTCTTCATGTGTGAGAATATGTTCTGGAGTTAAAGGTTATGAGTCTGTAATGTCTTCTGTGTCTACCTTTTCACTTCTCATAGAGGTATCAGAACTTTGTTCTATAGTTTGGAGTAGTTTATTCCAAACTTCTGTTAAATATTTCTCGATCATTTCCATCTTGTTACCTTCATGTGCAAAGATTCTTCTGGAAATATAGTTTAAACCTTTGTCTTCAAATATTATCGGTTTTTTAGGGGTATTTTCATATTCGGTAATTTTTCTAATTTTAGTAACCGGATCAAGGCGAGTTAGCTTGTTCCAAAAATTATAATAGAATACCCGATATAGGGAAGGAATTTGTTGATTGGTGTACCCTATTTCAATAGACCACCTATGAA
>NC_061117.1:136424696-136454726 GCF_002878395.1 Capsicum annuum
TTCATAGGTGGTCTATTGAAATAGGGTACACCAATCAACAAATTCCTGCCCTATATCGGGTATTTTATTGTAATTTCTGGGACAAGCTAACTCGCCTTGATCCGGTTACTAAAACTCCTTATGGTAAGGACCAACGAGAAAGCATCATTAGAAAAATTGCCAAATATGAAAATACTCCTCAAAAACCGATAATATTTAAAGACAAAGGTTTAAACTACATTTCCAGAAGAATCTCGGCACATGAGGGTACCAAGATGGAAATGATCGAGAAATATTTAACAGAAGTTCGGAATACTACTCCAAACTGTAGAACAAAGTTCTGATACCTCTATGATAAGTGAAGAGGTAGACACAGAAGACATTACAGACTCACAACCTTTACCTCCAGAACATATTCTCACAGATGAAGAAAATGTGGAAAAAACTAAAATATTTCTCCGGAAACTAAAGAAAGGAAAAAACAAAGAAGGACAGGAGGGAAAAGACAAACAGGAGGGCCCCAACAGTCAAAGTTATTCAAAACTTTACTATGTCTGCTTTATATGCTTTTACTATGTATAGGACCTACTGTAATAGTAAAAATACTATGCGCAAGAACCCATTGTAGGGCCCATAACACTGTGCGCAGATTCCTTTTCTTTTCTTTAAACAGCCACCTCATTCTTAGTAGGGAGGCAGAGGTTTTTAATTTCCTTCTTTCATCTCTCTCTCTAGCTCTCTCTTCTATACTATATTAAGCAAATAAATAAAAAGGCACTAGCCGTAGTTTACAGTTTAAATACGATTCAGGCCTTGCACTTCGGCCATTTTAAGGTATTAATTCTTTCTTCTTTTATTGTGCTTTTAATACAACCTCTTCTCTCTTCCAGCCTTGACTATGTCCGACTAAGAAGCCTCTTATACCTACATTGAAGATCTAACCTGATTTACGTGGTAACTATGAAAGATCTAGACTCTTTCAAAATGTGAATGATTTTTTCTATAGTTTCTCAACTTGGTTCCAAAATGGTGGTACAGTCGAGTTTAATAAACTTATATTGACTTTGTCTCAGTGACTACGTCTAGTAAGTTGTACCTGATGAAGAAAGGGCGATCTTTTGCACAATTGAAACTTTTAGACACATAGGTTTAACGTAAGTCTATTGAATCTCTGACAGCCCCCTTGTTTGGATAAAAGGTTCCATGCAGTCCTTAAGCTATTTGAAATTCTTTTATATTTCGGTCGGTGCTTTGGTTCGATTTTCTGACTATGGCTTAATCCGATATTGTTATATAGGTCTGACAGACTGAGCGGCTTACCCCAACCTGTTGAGATCCTGTACAATGGTACTTAAATTTATAAATAAATAAAATAATTTAAAATAACTATTTTTTCAGTAATGTGATAACATATCATGAAGTAGTTAAGATGAGACTCTTTTTGTATTAAATGATTAACATACGCATTTGGTGTTCTCATTTGCTAGATGTTGGCAAAAAATATAATCACACAGCTCATATTTTACTACTTAAATGAGTAGTACATCACTTTGTCTTCATCGTCTTGTATTCTCCATTCATTTTTACTTCATCATTGGAGTATTTTTAACATAATTTTCATTTATATTTGTTATTTATATTATATTAAAATTTTATTATTTCTAATATTAATTATTTATTTTAAAAATTATTTTTGAATATTAATTAATAAAAATATTATAGTAAAATAATTATGTTAATAATTATTTTCTTAATGAATATATTGAATTAAAATGTGTCAAGTAAAAATAAACGAAGAAAGTATATATTAAGAGTAGCAAAAGAAACAACGTGAGATTCCAATTTAGTCCCTGAGGAAGAACAAACCACTATACACACACCTAAAGTCCCACACAAAAAAACGAAGAAAAAAGACACCACATGATCATTTTTAAAATAAATAGTCCAAGTTTGAGCGTATTGACATTTTATGGCCAGTCGGCCAAAGTAATGCCATAAAATAGTCATGGGGTCATTCGGTCCTATTAGCCATTTTCAGCATTGGGTCATTCGGCCATAGTGACAATTTTCACCCTTGGGCCATTTGACCTTTTTCTAAAAGGCTGTTTTAGTTTGTTTTTTTTATTATAAATTTTTTAACTAAAAAAATAGTCTTTTTAATTGTTTAAAAATAATAGTTAAATATAATTATTGTATAGAAATGTACCTATATACGATATATGTATAGAAATTGTATAGTTCTATTAAATATATATACGTATAAAATATATATAAAAAATTGTGTAGAATGTGTATAAAAATTGCAACTAAAGTTTGTATAGATTATGTATAAAAATTATATAATTATTGTATAAAATGTGTATAGAAACTATACATATAAGGTGTATAGAAATTGTATTATTGTTGTTTAAAATATGTATATGCTTAAGATGTGTATAGAACCGTATAATTATTGTATAGAAAATGTATCTAAATACGTATCAATATGATATAGGAGTTGTATCAATATAGTATAAGGACTGTATCTATATGTTATACGGATTATATCGATATGGTATATTGATTGTATCAATATGATATAGTATGTGATATTTTTTGTCTATGATGTGTAAGTACATAATGTGCATAGAAACTATATTATTATTGTATAAAAATATTTATATCACTATTTTATTATTTTGTATATATGTAGATATGTATTTTATTGTCCCACAATAATACAATTAAAAAAATAGTATAAAATAAATTAAGAGTTGCAAAAGAACCTAGTCTGAAACCTCAAAACACACCCAATTTCAAACAAAACTGAATCTCAATTGAATTTGTTGGTGTTGTTTGCATTAATGAGTAAATGAAAAAAATTCATTGATGTTCATGGTTAGTTGGTGAAGAAAGTGGTGTGTGTTCATGGTGATGTTTATCAGAATTAAAAATTAATAGAGAGCAATTTTTTTCTTTTAAAAAGTAGCAGCGACCCAAACAAAAAAGGAGTCAGACGCCTACCATTAGCTAGTAAAATGGCTAGAATTTAAAATTTTGAAACATTGGTCATTCTCGTGTCATTTATTTCATTTGAGTGGCTATTTGTGTCCTTTACCCAAAAAGGAAAGAGATGAAAGAAAAGGCCTACACCAAGAAAAAATGAGAGGAAAGGCCCACACCAAATGTTGCAGCTGCCACATGTAATATATTACAATTTCAATTATGTCCCCGTGAGGACGACAAAAAAGGGACATTCTCCCTTGTTATAAGTAGTAAATCAAACAATTAATGATGATTTAAAAAAATTAACAAAAGATAGTCAAATAAATTTTTTTGATCTTGTGAATAGCAAAGAAAAAAATTAAAGCTTTTGGGTCTTATGCTTCATATAGCATGAAGTACAAGTAATTTAATAAATAAAATAATTAAAAAAAATTAACGTTCATATTTTTTAGCTGGCTTAATTAAATAATATATAAGTATGAGAAACAAAACATTATAATGGGAGATTTTAAAAGTGATTTATCGATTAGTTAAAAAATATGAGAATTTGAATGGTTCAATTGATTAGCTACCTAAACTCCACTTTGTTGGTGAATATTTGATTTTTTGCTGTGTAATCTCCTCCCTAATTTTTCTTGCCCTACTTTCAATTTTTTTTAAAATAAATAATTAAAATTACAAGAAAAAACTTAATAATAGTTTCTCATGCTATGACACATGCACCAAATGCAAAGATCCATATAACAAGAAAGAAAATAAAGTACCTTCATCTATATGAATCAAATATCATAATATTATAGGATTAAGAAATTAATTAAATTACTATAAAAAATAAAATCATGACATAAAAGTAATTAATTTGAAAAATTTTAAATTAAGTTGAAAACTTTTGTGAGGACTACCAAAATTCTTGGAATTGTCTCATATATAATAGTAAAGTGATATGTAATGATTTTGGTCATAGTGGACATTATTTCTAATTTCTAGAATAATAAAGTTGCGGAAAAAGAAGATTGAGATCTAAGATATATCAAAACTAAACTAATGAGAGGTTGAATATTATTTTCTCGTCTTCTAACTATTTGGAAGTTGGACTAACCTTGGAAATGGAATCAAGTATGAAATTGGGACAACTGTCCAATATTTGGTCGAGAGGCAACAAATCAGCAATAGTAAACTCCTTTTAATTACTATAATAAATCTTTTCTAATTATGGTGGTATTCAAAAATTTTATATGTATCTCAATTAATCTATTATATGATTCCTGCTACTATTTTCTACTAAGTATAAGAATCGAATAATTACATCTATCAAAACTAGTTTCACGAGATTCGTGCTAAGTCTGAACTCAATGTCAAGATATAAAAATAGTAATTTTAATTTAAAATATAATTATTATGTACCTTTTATTTTATAATTAATATAATCTAATGACATGTTAAACATGACTTGTTAATAAGTTTTTCTAATTGCTAAAATTTTTAATCACGTACTTAGATAATTTTTAAGGAAAAAAATAATTGTTGATTTATAAATAGAAATATATTTTGTTTTAAGTTTTAATTTCATTCTTTATTTCAAGTGGAAAGAGTTTTTGTATTTTTCATCTTACAAAATCATCTAATACAACAAAATATTTTAGTGACTTCAAATTTATGTTATAGGAATTATAATCTTAATTTAGAGCTTTTACAAAAATTAACTTTATAATAATCTATAAAGATATTAAATAATAATTAAGCTACATTAATAGATTACTTCATTCGGTTCATTTACTTGTCATGGTTATGTTTTACACACCCCCGAAAAGAATATCTTATTCATTCCACTTTAATTATTATTTTATTTTTTTCATGCTTGCTATACGAAAAACAATAAGTACCACAACAACAACAACAAAAAACCTAGTATATTTTCACCTAGTGGGATCTGGGGAGGGTAAAATGTATGCATTCCATACCACTACCTTCGGAGAAGTAGAGAGGCTATTTCCGATTGACCCCCGGCTCAAGACAAGAAAAATAATAAGTACAAGATATTTTTTTTATTAAGTTACCCTATGTATTAATTGTTTTTGAGATTTGTACAATATTAATAAGAACTATAAGAGTGAAGCTGAAAATAAGTGCAAACTTTAATTTTGTATTAAAAATTATTTAGAATATTTTTTGAGCTAATGTGATTGTTAATTAGAGATAAATGGAGATTTAATTGAAAGGCAATTTAAAAAGTGGTAAGAAGGAGCCTATAACAAAAATTGAAGTTGGATGGTCTACGTGTGACAATATTACTTGGAAAAAAAAAAAGTGAAACACTTGAAATGTCATTGTAAGGACTATTAAAAATTACTATCCTCTCTTACAATTTACATGTAGTAGTAAAATAATAAATTCAAGATATTATTTATTAAGTTATTCTATTTATTGTAGATTTTTTGATATTCTTACAATATTAATAAGAATGCAGTTGAAAATTATTGTAAACTTTAATTTTGTATAAAAAATTGTTTGAAATCATTTTTCTGAGCTAAAGCGATTGTCAAATAAAGATAGATTAAAATTTAATTAAAAAATAATTTAATACGTGACAAAAAGAAATTAATAGCAAAAGTCCAAATGAAAATGATCTTAACAAAAATAATAAAAGCAAAAATAAAGTGTACTTAAAAAATACCATAAATGATCACACTTTATAGTAGTAAAGTAATTTGGATCTACAAAAAAAAAAAAAAAAAAAAAAACCACGCATTGCTTACTGACTTTATTAAAAGTTAAAACATGACTCCCATAATTCATTGCAACTTTATTAAATCAATAGTTAAATTATTCGCGCAGTCTTAATAATACAAATAATTTATTAAATAATATATAGATAGATCCTTATATTGAAAGAATAGAAAATTAAAAAAATATAAAAAAGAAATAATTATACCGACCCAATCGCTTCTCAAAATAATAGACGTACAATTCATAGATTAAATATGTTAACAACATGCAATCATCTACTTTAGAAGGTGAAGAGAAAAATACTTATTCTTGTAATTATAATGATTAAAAATAAACCAGGTAATACACTATTTCTCAAAGTTAAAAAGAAAGAAAAAGAAGAAATAAATAAAACATAAAGGTTTCTTTTTTTATTTATATAATTTTTTTAAAAAATAAATAAGATAAATACACTATTTTATTAAAAGAAAAAAGAAAAAAAAAAGAAATGAACAAAACATAAATAGTTCTTTTTCGTGTATATAAATTTTTTCATAATTACCTCACGTTTCAAAAATTTTTAGAATTAATTACCTCATTTTCCTCCTTCGCCTCCATGTTCCTTTATATTTCTCAAATTTTATGTCATGCATATTTATTTATAGTCCTAAAATTTAATCATAACTAAACCAAATAACGAATATATTTCAATTATTAAAATTTATTTAGCTATCGATGGATGTTGGTTGCTTTGTATTGCTTTACATGTGATTAATAGAAAAAATGGAATGAATACATAAATATCTCGATATCTACTTCCACAAGTCTATCACCATTCAAAAGTCTTCCTCTTCTTTTCAAAACAAACAAAAACATGAATATAATATTGAAAATGAATGGTAACCTTGGATAACATCTTATGAAACAAAAAATATGAATTTATATACATAAAAATAAAGGAATACCATTAGGTATCATTAACTTTTGTATTAAATATTTAGGGGTTATAAATATAAAATCATGAATAGCTTGAGAGTTACAAATATTATTAGTAGAAATTAAATAGATGAGTTACCTCAAATATTTTTTTTTCTTTTATTACATAATAAATAGAGTTTAAATGTGGTGACTTTTGATTTTTCTTTAAACACATAAATGTTTAAAATAAGGAGAAAACTCACCAAATATTCAAAAAAAGCACAAAAAAGATAAATAGGTTTGGAGGTCTCTAAAGTATACCACAAGGATTGGCTATTAATCTCCTTATATATATATATATATATATATATATATATATATATATATATATATATATATATATATATTGATTGGACCTTCACAATAATGGGTGTAGACACCTAATTTTGTCCCTTTCGAAAGTCAAATTTACCCATTTACTTCACATTACCATACACCTCTTTTTAGTTGATAATTTTTTTCACAAAATGATAAAAATAATAACCAACTCTCAACAATCCCATAACAAAAAATAACAACCTACCCCTACCCCATCCCATACCCACGTACCCCCTACTACCACACTCCCCTACCACTACCCTTTTCACGTTTTCCCTTCCCCTTTCACTGATATACGCACATCTCACAAATATACACCCATCCTTACTGATATACATACTCTCACAGCTTCAATACCCACGAACATACTCACACTCAGAACACACAAAGAGAGCTCACGATTCCATGAACAAATTTACTCTCAATTACCACAATACACACACCAGCGGGGGGAAAGGAAAAAAATACATAAAATATAGGGAGAGACTTCCATTTTCATTGGGTAATACACACAGAAGCACAAAAATACACAGTCAACTCTCACAATTCAGATACCGAATGCGCATACACCTCACGATTCTATTAGGCAGAAAAGAATTCACTCTCAATTCATACATACTTATACACATACATACATAAATCGGAGAAGGTCAAGAGAGATGAATGAAGGGATACAGAATAACTGGTGGTGAACGAGAGCTAGAATAGAGAAACAGAGAGAGATTAAAAAAAGGAAAATTGGGCGGTTAGCCATTTTTGGTGAGTTTTTCACCCGAAACTGGACAAAATTGCTGCTAGATTCTTCAAAAGCCACAGTTTGGCTACTGTTTCGGCAAAACCCGTCGGATAAAAGTATCGTCAATTTCATTATGACCCAAATTCACGCCAAAAGAGGTCATCCTTTCCCTATTTTCATCTTTAACTCCAATAAAAAATCCCATCGATTGCACAAGCAGACCAGAAATCATACTCGTTGTGGTTAGAATTTGAATATTCGATTTGTTCGTATTATTCGTGGGTCTATACCTTGGGTTCGTTGCACTATCAGTCAAAGAAAAGAGAAAATCAAGGTCAAGTTTTACATTTTTGTGGGCTAGTTCGAGGTTCCAAATTCGTGAAGCTTCTCGGTTTAATTGAAAGCAAAGCATAATTGAGCTCTTATTCTTTCTTCTCTTCCTTTTAATTCTTATTTGATTGTGAACGTGATTTGATATCACTATTTTATTCGCTGATATGACTTGTTGGTGACGTTTGAGTGTTGGATTAGTGAATGTTTGTTATTCATGATTGGTGAATGTTTGTTCTTAAATATTGGTGAATGCTTGCTTATTGAATGATTAATTAATTGGGTGATCGGGAATAAATTAGGGAACTTGAGAATCGATAAAAAGTAAATATTGTGGTATTTTGATTCATTATTGATGTTGAACGTGATAGTATTATGCTTTAGGCCGAAAGTAGTAGACAAATACTAAGTTGGATAGGCAAATTATAGAATTTGATGATTGTGGGATGATTGAATTTTGTACTCGAGATTGTTTTATTTTGTCGCCTGAAATTGGAAAATGTATTCATTTAGTTGGGGAATGCCCCGAGGTCATTTGTACTTATTCACTAGGGTATGCCTCAAAGTTTTTTGTACTCGAAGACGACGCGTGATCAAGGCCCGAGGCACTGGGTGAAGCGTAGTTTAGGATTAGTGTAGGTTAGAGTAGGTTTACATTTCAGCATTTTTATTCTGGTTTGTAATTAATTGGACTGAACACTATTTTAAGCGTTTTGGTTGTTTGATTATTTTTTGGTGTGTTGTATATTTTTGTTTGGTTTACATATTACATAGTGTCATACTAGCTGTTATACTCTACGAAGCGACCGTGGTCGAACCACGAGATCGAGGGGTGCCTAACACCTTCCCCTCGATCAACAGAATTTCTTAATTGAAATCTCTGTTCGTGTATCAGTTTTGAAAGAGTTAAAAAACCATTTTTAGAAGGATTTTCAAAGGTGACTTGGCACACAATATTATGTCAAGTGACGACTCTAAATTTTGATTGTTAAAAGTCCTTTTTGGAACAAATTATTTTCTTTTGTCACTTAATAATAAATCCTTTTCAAACTTAAAATCATATCGTTTTGGTAAAAAAAAAAATGGGGTGTGAAATCTCTGGCGACTCTTCTGGGGAATTTTAGAATTTGAGCTTTAATTTTTGAGTTGTATCGGCTTAGTTTGACACTATGGGTGTATAGGCGCTGTTTGTGTTATTGTTCTATCATTGTTGAGTGCCTACGTGCTACGTGTCTATAATTTTTCTCTTATGTGTTACCGTTTTATATCTGGCATCATGTGCATTACCCCGAGTCATTCTTTTGCAACATGTCCCGTTGTACACGTATGTGCACGACCTCTAGTTAAGTCACCCTTATTTTAGGAGGGAGAGCCTTTGGGTGTATAGAGTAGGTGGAAAGCTGTTGCAGCCACTATCGATCATACGCTCCCCCGACCAACCTTGTTAGTGGACCCCAGCCTAGGTCAGCCTTTAGGTCATGCTTATCTGCAGCATATTGAGACCTAGCGAGACCCACTTGGTCCTTTGTAAGAGTCTCATCCCTAAAGCACCCTTACGTGCTAATTGTTATAGTTTTGAGGATAACCGGGTTATTTGATAGTCTGATTTGGGGAAAGCATGTGCTAGAATTAAAAAAAAGTGTGTAGGCAAGGAAAATTTAAAAAAGAAAAGAAAAAAGTTGCGAGTCAAAAAAAGAGTTATATAGTTTTTTAAGAGTTCTTTATGGCTTTTTGTCTTTCCACAATTCAAAAATTCAAAAAGATTTTTTTTACATTTTGCACTCATTTCTAAAAAAAAAATCAAAAAGATTTTCCTTTTGTTTCCTAGCAAGCATTTATAATTCGAAAATTTCAAAAAGAATTTTTTTAAAAGGAGCTTTCTATAAAAGAAAAATTCAAAAAAAGATGGTAGATGTTTTGTACATTTCATATAACAAAAATACCAAAAAGATTTTCCTTTCATAGTTGTTAGTGTTAGTTTTATGTGAAGTGTCAAATATAAAATCCAAAAGAAAACTTTATTGACGTTTTTCATTGTCTGTCTTTGGTTGTGTCTCTTAAGTCAAGGTGTTTGTTATTTAATCCTTAATTATCCAATCTGGATGAACTACACATACCTGATTCCCGTCCTTCAGGGCGGGATACGTAGGCAGCCCCTCTAGAGTTCGGTGATTTTATTTAAAAAATTTAAAAATATTTTCTTCACTCTTTATTTAGAATAGGTGTGTAACACCCCAAATCTAGTACCCGAAATGCTACATGGTGCTCATAACCCGAAGGACCACAAGCTAACCCATGACTGATATTTGTGCCTGTATACTGCATGATATACTGTATAATGCAGAAACATGAACTGAAAGGCCATAAGGTTGAAACTGTAACATAATTTCTGATAAAATATAACATCTGGGATGGGGTATAAATACCCAAAACAAAACTATCTAAATATACTATAGTCTGAAAAGCCTCTAAAACATAACTGTCTGAATAAGGAGATGGTGGGACATGTCCCCAACTAACTCTAACTAATAAACTAATTAATGAGATAATAAAGAAATGATCATGTCCTCGAAAGATGAGGACTCACTGCTAACTCTGATTACGGAGACTGGAATGCTGCTGATGCTCTGGAACTCGTGCTTCTGAACCTATGGTATAAGACACCATAGCGCAAATGCGTCAGTACTTTAAATGTACTGGTATGCATGTGAGGTAGGCTGAATGCAAAGGGTTTATATGCATGATCTATACTAACTGACTAAATAATATGAATGTGAGAATACATGCATGAATACATAATAACTGTAACTAGGATCGTGATAACATGATTACTGAGTCTGAGTACTGATAACATGAGATACTGATAATTGTATAACTGAAATAACTGATACTGAGCGACTGTATTTGACAGTCTAATTTCTGATGGAACTAGCTAAGTTTTGCACTATTCTGAGTTGACTGTATCTGACAGCCCTAAATTTTGTAGAACTATCTGAGTTCTATTACTGAGACTAAATGACTGTACCCAATAGTCCTGATTCTATAACCAAAACTGTGAGAAGTATTCATCAAACCGACATGCCCCTAATATGCCATTATGGCTGAGTGGGGTCCAATCTGTAACCCCAGTTAGAAAGGTGTCAATACCGCGCCACTGGTAAGGAAAATCTGTGAGTAGCCCTCATATAACAGGTAACTCTAGTGAGAATGGTGGGAACCCTCATATAACAGGTTAATCTACCTCATCTACCCTCATATACCAGGCTATGATGTTTCAACCTATGCTGGTTACATAGTTCTGGAATGCAATGATTGCTTCTAAGAATCACACCCTCATATAACAGGTGAGTTCCCATCCTTGGGTTCACTCGGTGCTAATTCCTACTCCCATATGAATAGAAACTAAACATGATTAACTGAACTGGACTAGACTGAATTCATTGAGTTTCGTTAACTGACAGAATACTATTGAGATTACTGAATTACTGAGCTTTCCCTAGTCACATGACTGACTGAGTTCTATGGACCATGGCTTGACTAAGGATATCGTGAAAACATGACACTGGCTCTAGACATATAGCTAACTATCGGGTACAAGTACCCCCAGGACTCGATAGAGAGAAACTGACAAGGCATGATATTCTTGAATACGTGACCAACATCAACAATCCATAACACAATAATTAGAGATATTTCATGGGCATTTGATTATCATAGCTTGGTACGTGAATAAGATAGCATGTATACATAGCATAATTTTGTAAGGCTAACTGATGAGCAATCCAACAACAATTTCAATACATGAGAATAACATAAAAGTCATTTTGAACATAAGGCTAAAGCATACATTGTCATTTGGGTCACAATTTAGCTATAGTGCATAATTTCTATCCCTTTAGGCATTTTATCAAACACCTTACATGCACAACTTAAGGCATAGGTGAAATCATCAAATTTCACAAATCATAAACCACCAAATTCATGGATTTCAATTTATATGCTAACGTAGTTTTTATAATTTCACATAAGGATCCCAACATGGGAATCAAACAACAACCATCACATAACTTGAGCAACCCTCAATATAATAATCATGATTCATAATTTGAAATAGGGTTGTTGAGCTTTATGGATGAAAGGAATCCATAAATCAACACAACACATACCTTAGTTCTTGATTTAGCAAAGATTGATGGAGAAATTTTCTTGAAATTGAATCCTCAACTGAAACCCTAGTTTGTTCTTGAGAGAAAATTGAGAGAAACTAGTATATTTTGAGTAAAGAATGGCTAAATCACGTGTTATTGGGTTTAAATTGGGGTGAAAAATTGACCCTTTTAACCCTAGACGCGTCTTTTAAAATTGGTAAAAATTTCCCGACCTGGAAGCCTAGCGCGATGCGGCCCTATCGCGCTGTGTCACTGGAATTTGGCAACTGGGAAATTAGGGGATGGCGTGATGCAGAGCCATCGCGTTGCCACTTCGTTTGCGATCTGAAAGTTTGGCGCGATGCGCCACTATCGTGGAACCCTACTGGAATTTGACAAATGCCATTTTCTCTTGTGGCGCGGCGTGCCACTGACTAATATGGCACTGTTTTACAACAAAAACTTAAAATTAGTCATAACTTCTTACCCGGTTATCGAATTTAGGCAAATCTTATATCGATGGAAAGCTTATTGAATTTTCCTCATGACAAAAAATAAAAATCTTAAAAACTCCATATGTACAAAAGTTAATTCATCTTTCAAAGTATGTTTCTAACATTCGTGGGACGATTTCAAGCGAGGTAGAAATACGGGGTATTACAAGGTGTTTCATTTACATTTTAAAAATAAAACTATAAAAAGATTTTCCCTTAATAGTTTCAAGTTTAATTTTTGTATGAAATTCAAAATTAAAAATTTTAAAAAAAAATTCGTTGGTACTTATAAGTCTCATTTTGTATAGGAATTTTAAAGCCAAAAAAAATTTCAAAAAGATTTTCGTCAATTCTCTTGATAATTTGTTTTCTTATTAAAGTTTCAAGAAAAATAAATAGAAAGAGAGTTTGATTGGCCATTTTCGGCCAAACTTCATGAACTACGCAAATCTGATCTCCTCTCTTGGGAGTGAGATACGTGGGCACCCTTATTGGGTTCGGTGATCTTATCCAGAAAAAATAAAAAATAAAAGGTTTTGAAAAAGTGTTAAACTCTAACACAATTGTTATCTCTTGTTCAGTTAGTTTAAGGTGGTTGGTTTGTGGCATTGTGGCATTATAGCTGGTCCTCCGCATCATACCAAATTCAAGGAAGGGTTAGTTGTGTCCAACAAGAATTTAGAGAGTGACATCATGGATCAAACAAAGAGTTAGAAAAATGAGAGTTTAAAGCAAGAGATTTTGAGACTAAGGTAATAAATGACAAAAATGCACCGAGCTTGGGCCAGTGGGTTTCCTTCTCCTTCATTTTCCGCTATTGATCCTACAAATATATTGAGCTTCCACTAAAATCGCAAAGTCAATTTTCTATATTGTTAATGCACCACAACATACCTCAGAATTTATTCCACGTCAACTGCATCTCAATATTTCCACCATTCTTTCTATAACTCCTCAGTTTAAGCCTGCTACATTCACAACACCATATATCGTCTGTGATTTTATTGCTCAATCCTCTAATGAGGCTTCCACATTGGCTATTCGCCCAATGGTTGTGCTTTTCCATGCTACTAGTGAACCCATATTCAGTACTCTTGATGATCGCTGCTATACTCTCGAGCCTATATTTATGTTAATGGGATCACCAAAATTTCTTACCAAGAAGCCTGACATGCCAGAAGAACAAGAGAAAATGGTTGAAAAATGAAGAGTGCAGAAAATGCTAGAAAAAGTTTCCTAGGACTTGCGAGTAAAGAAGATGTTTCATATAAAGACTGGGGCATATCTTCAAGTGTTAAACTTCCTCCAAGATTTGAGATATCAAAATTTGAGGAACATAATAGACCTGAGGATGCCATGAAACTTTTGAGATAATATTGCAATCAATTAAGGAAAACTGAAGGGAAGAAGAAGGAAAACATACCTATTATCGTTCCAGGGGAAAAACAGAGCTTGAGAGGTCCAACTCAGCAATATTGTCAGTCTTAATCCCCAGATTACACATCAAATCCACATACTCACCTACAACAATGTTCTTCTTTTTAAAAATCCAAGATATTCGATTCCGCTTCCTTAGTATCCTTTGAACAATGCATAGCTGTATACTCAGTCGTCTTCTTATCTACAATGGCATACGCCGGTCCCTCAACATCGTCCTCGACCCTTTTCATATTTACCAAAGAACTTCTAAGTCCAAGTTTCAACTGAGGTTCGAGTTTGCAAAGAGAAGAATTTGCAAAGAAAAGAAGTCAAAGGATAATTTTACCCCAATTAAGGAGTCGTATGCTAGTTTATTCCAGATATTAAGAGAGTTAGGCATAATAACTCCTCTCCTTGGGTGTATTCATGACCCACATTCAAGAAATTTTGATCCTCGTGTACGTTGTGCATATCATTCTGATGTCCAGGGTCATAGTATTGAAGCTTGTAGTGCTTTGAAAAGGGAAATAAAAAGGACGATTCAAGAAAAATTAAACGTAGTGTAAAAAATTGACACTACGAAGGTCATACTGAATCCTTCACCAACATACGGTAATGTACAATATATAGGAAGCAATGAGTTAAGCATAGGCATCCAGAATTTATTTTTGAAAGGGAATATGTCTGACAGTGGTGAAAGGTCTAATCATGCTGATATGCAAATCAGTGGCTAAGATGTCAGACTCAACAATTGAGAAGTCACTCTTCTCCCTACTAGGAAGAGGTATGGTAGTTTGTTTTTTTTTTCTTTTCTGTTATTCGAACTATTTCATGGTTGTAATTTGGGATCTATCTTATTTTGTCCCTTTTTCATTTATGTTCAAACCCTTCTATCTTTCATTTTAACTAAATCCAGTGTCCCTTTTCCCTTTTGTGTTTTAAATATTTGTTGTTTGTTTGTTTTCTTTATATAAGTATATTTTATGGTGATTCTAGTGATATGACATGCTGGCGGAATTTTCATCTAGATCATAAAATCCAGTTTAAGTATGGACTTTGAATCCAAGGGCTAAAGTTAGAAAAAAAGACATCTGAGAAATAAGTAGTGTTAAGACATTTAGTGACCATGTGTAACGATCCGAAATCACCTCTCGGGATGCTACATGGTGCCTAGGGTCATAAGTGACCCCAAGCTAACCCTTCACTTGGCATCACACATAAATAACTGAATAAAATGCATAAAATCGAAAGAATAAGGTAGAATATAACTCTAATATGAATTTTCTCAATACCAAAACTGGAGTCACAAAGTTACAACTTAACTTTTACAACAAAATTGAAATCCAATACATCAACTTCTACCCACTATCTATAAAGTCTCTACTAGTAACCATGGGTAGCTGGGTCATGACTCCCAAGCACCCCGAATCAATACGACTGAAAAAGAAAATATCACTCGTCTCAATCGTATCACTGACTCAAGCCCTTGAATTAAAAGGACTCGTCACCTGCCAACTGGAAGTTGCAAACTAATCGGACATAGTACATATGCTATAATTTGTACCTACATTATGAAATAATGTAGCACATAGATGTATATATAGATCAGCACTTGGAAATGTACTGAGTATATGGGGGTGAATGCACATGTATAAAATGGTATCAACCTTCTTCAGTCAAATAATGGATGCAAAATGGGATGACTCACATAGCTTGAACAAGTATCAAATGTAAAGCTCATAAATCATGTAAGATGAGGCACATAACACAAATCTCGTGAGTCATCATTCTTTGACCTTAAAATCAGAAATCTTCTCTTATTCTCAATACTCAAGACCAAAGGGGCTTTAAACAATACTATCAACTCATGCATATGCCTCAAGGAGAGTAAAACTGCATTAGTTCTCAAGATCTCATAACTCTTTTTAAACTCAAATACTTAGAATTTGGAATCATATCACTTTGAAACATACTTGAAGGAATTTCATTCACTTTAGAAAAATATCTCATTTCAAGCTTTAGGGAAATCATTCAATCTCAAAAGGAAGATACTCTAGTTTAGTGAAAATAACTCATCTCAAGGCTTCATGGGAAAATACCAAATCAAGGGAAAACACTTCTTTTTGAAGAGACAGTTCATATCAAGGGAATACATTAGCTAGGAAACCATTTTACAACCTCATTAGTAGGAAAATAACTCATAGGAGGGTAAATACTTTAGTTTTCGAGGAAGTAGTTGATCTCAAGTTTGAAAGGCAAGGGAGGTTCTCGTAACCGACATAAACCATGCGAGCTATATAGAGTCCAACATTTTATCCTCCTAAGGAAGAGACCCCACGCTGGGGAGGAGCGTCATACTCTTGCCAAGGAGTATAACCTAGGTTTAGTGATCACTAAACGAAACTCGACCTCGGGCCCAATCATAATCATCATAAACTAAGCCTCAGGTCCAACCTATGGTGGCACGTAGTTTTGGGGTAAGAAACCATATTGACTTACCTGCTCGGTGATAAATACTACTCCCTTTAGATTATCTGCGCTCATCTCATAAAAATCCATCTTTAGAACAATCTCATGGTTCACCACGAACCCAATAATCAAATTGATAATCTCATATAGTGAAGTGGATTTCAAAGCTCAATGACTATTAGGTCAATTCATTTCTCAATCATCTCAAAATACTCAAATCATGGGGGCTTATAGCAAAAGAGTTCATAAATTCACAAGTCTCAAATAGGTCTTTCTAACCCATAGTTCAATATCAAGTTCAAGCTCATCAAAAGCATAATATATAGCATATAGATTCATAAATCATACGGAAATCTAGAAATTTCAGCAATTTATCTCAAGTCTCAATTTAGTCATATGCTTCAATATCTCAAACATTGCAAACATTAACTTCTCATGGAGTAAAATCATGGGGTTTATACCTATCTGTAATTTCTCAAGAAAACATGCAAAAATCATACTATTTGACTCTTAATTCATGGGGAATATCAAGATAATGCATTCAATAATAATGGGTGAAAACCCCCAATTCAGTTTCATGTAAAACCTCATAGATTTCAGGAAAATCATGATGTAAATTAACCTTTTGGGCACAAGGGTGAAAGGGTTACCCTTGTTCAAAACCCTACATACCTTAGATTATGACATTGGATGAACAAGCTTTCTCTAAACTCTTCTTATTATCCTTGAAAGAGAGGGTTCTTTCCACACTTAACTTAGAAAACTTGAATCTCAACTTAATTTGAAGAATCCATGGTGAGTTCTTAGATTCCTTGGAGAAAAATTTTGTTTTGATTTGATTTGGAGGAGAAAACCCTAGCTCATTAGTGTTAGAGATAAAAAAAATGAGGTAGCTGCTTTGCATAGAATATATAGGAGGGTTTAAAAGAGTGGAAAAGACCAAAATATCCCTTCAAAAATGGGTTAAAAATACTAAATGGGGGATGCGACAGTCGAATCGACGGTCCATTGGATCGTCCGTTGCAAGCTGGTCAGAAGAAGGGACATACCGCCTCACTGCGACGGTCTCAGCGATGGTTCATCAAAAGTTTGGCGGTCCGTTATTTTGGCCGTCGCACGATGGCTAGGATGAGGCCATACTGTCTCAGAGCAATGGTCAAAGTGACGGTCCGTCGAAAAGTTGGCGGTCCATTATTTTAGCCGTCGCACGATGGATAGAAAAATGAGTCACTGCCTTGGTTTCGATGGGACTATTGATGGTCCGTCGCAGACTTGATGGTTCGTCGAATCATCTGTCAAACCTGGGCGATTCCAATAATGTTCAGTAAAACGGCCATAACTTTCTCATTCGATGTCAGATTTTAACGAAATTGGTATCATTGGAAAGCTGACTCAATGTTCTACATGACAAAAAGTTGATATTAGGGAAATTCCACATGGTTCAAAATATTTCACACTTGTGAAGACACCTCTCAAACTTTTAAGGCCGGAATGACACTTCACTCAATATGCTCTAAGGCTCAAACTATGAGGGAATTTTGTGGGGTTTTACACCATGTTGAAGCCTTCTTTGAAAATTAAGGCATTTATTTTAAGAATCACAAGAATAACATGGTCATCGATTGAAAGGCATGGCTCAATTAGGTCAAACAGTGGATGCACAATCCTATATAAAAAAAGCAAAGAAAATAAGCTCTACAAAAGCATGAGTCATTCGATGTGAGAGATGTACAATAAAGGTGAAGTTGTATGTTGGACGAGCGCAGAAGAAGTAGTGACACACATGCTCAATTCAAGTTAATGTTATAAAAAAAAGTGTCATAAATGATTTTCATCTTTCACTTCATATTGCATGTGTGTATTTGCATTTTCAAGGATTGATATAATGAAGGCATTTCATTATGCTATCCAAACATTGTGTCATCCTTTGTTTACCCCATTTAAGATTTAGTTCTATTTTCTTTCATTCTCTTCTTTTGGAATTAAGATAGGGTCACAAAGCACAAAAGAAAAATGTCGACCAAAAGAATAAAATCAGAAAAAAAGGAGAAAATATGTCAAAAAGGAAGAAAAGAGATGTGTGTCAATAAAAATAGAATCAGAAAAATTTCTAAAGAGAAAAGAGTTAATAAAAAGAAAAAAAAAGGTATCAGAGTCAAGCAAAGGAACAAGTTATCGGAACTACGTGTGACCTGATTCTCCTCTCTTGGAGGTGAGATACGTAGGTTACCCTACTCTGGGCTCGGTCCAACTAAATAAATAATTTAGAATTACCCATCCAAAAAAACTGAGGCATGAGTTAATCTTCAATGTTTGAGTCGATTTTAAAAGTTGTAAGTCTTAGTCCACTTCAAGTTTCATTTGGGCCTTATGTCATCCTTTCTTTCTAACCTTATTTAAAAGTTAAGTTACAACCAAAGAAAGACCTTCAGATCAATCTTTGATAATAATAAGGCTAAGCATGCAATGCATATGATGATGCATTTTGGGAACTACTTGTCTTCCTCAGCATAAGGAATTAAGAGAGAAATAAAAATGAGAGTCTTATAGGTGAAAAAGCTTGCGAGCATCGTAAGATAATGGTAAGTTGAGAGAAATAAAAATGAGAGAGTCTTATTGGTGAAAACCCTCAAGGGCAAGATGATTCTGAGTTAAGAGAAATAAAAACAAGAGAGTCTCATTGGTGAAAACCCTAACGGACATCATAAGGCAATGGTGAGTTGAGAGAAAGAAAATGAGAGAGGCTTATTGGCGAAAACCCGTAAAGGTGTCATAGTCGAATGAGGTCTATAAGTAAAATTGACTAAAGGAAGCAACTCAGTTTTAAGGTCATTAACTCAGCAACAATTGGTGGAAAGGTTGGATGAAAAGATCAGGTAGCTTAATAAAAAAATGCATGGCATAATCATTAGAATTGATTCTCATTTTCAGATAAATCTTTTATTTATTTTCAAAAAGGGACAAACAGTGTCTTTTCTTTCTTCTCTTTATTTTTATTTTTGTCCTTTTGAGTCTGTCATTCGAACAAGATAATTATTTTTTCTCATATCTTTGAGTCAAGTCATGTCAAAATAAGTGAGAAATGATCTCAAAACTCATTACCAACTTCTTCAATTGCATAAAGCAAGACAAAAGTCCATCACATGAAAGGAACATGATTGTGAATCGAAACAAGACAAGCAAAAAGTTTTATCAGAAAACAAGTTTGGGGAATCAAGGAAATACCAAGGTTCGAAAGATTTATTCAAGAGACATAGCAAAATGGAGATACTGTGTTCATTTTAGAGTCACTTTTAATAATCTGAGTTTGGATCAATGGTGCAACAAGTCAATTACATCTACCATTAGTTGAAAGCAAAATTAATGGGACAAGTGCAAGAGAAATCGTCTCAAAAGCCAAAGCTTCAAGCCAACCACCTTGTTTTAAACTCATAAGTTTTCTTTGTATGAAACAGAAACAATTGCTACGTTCTAATCAAAGGCTTCAAAGTGCAAATATCCAGAGGTGTAATTCCTCATTTCTGCAAATGCAAGAGCAGTGTTGTTGTACAGGTTTGGTAATCACAATTATTATGAAACTCATTATCTTGTACCCCTAAGAGACACACTCTCTAATTTGGGTCTTTCATGTCTCATGGTTAGGAGGTGCACCTCCTAATTTGAGCCTTTAATCCTAAAAGATACACCTTTAGTAAGAATTTTTCACTTTCACTCTTAAGAAAGGGACTTGTTGGTCTCAGTCATTCAATTTACCCTTAAAAGAATGCATTTATTGGTCGAAATTATGATTCATCTTTGTATTATGCATTGTTGCAAGTAGTTGTGATGAGGTTTACACTCGCAAAAGCTTTTGATGATTAACTGGGGTAAAAAGAAGATTTAATTCCTGTTATTTGGAACTTTAATTTAGGACCCTCCTATAAAATGAGACTTTATTTTTCCAAAAAATGGAATATTTCTTTATCATAATCTTTGTGTGGGATAATTTTTGTTCTAGTTTTGATTTTGATTTCAGGAGCCGCCTGAAAAATAAGGTGATAAAATTAAAAGTCAGGAGCTCGCATGAAGAATAGGGTGATGAAATTGTAAGTTAGGAGCCCACCTAAAAAATAGGATGATGAAATGGCAAGTCAGGAGCCCGTCTAAAGAACAGGGTAATGAAATTGCAAGTCAAGAGCCCACCTGAAGAATAGGGTGATAAAATGGCAAGTCAAGAGGCCGCTTGAAGAACAGGGTGATGAAATTGCAAGTCAGGAACCGCCTGATGAACAGGGTGATGAAATGGCAAGTCAGAAGCTCTCTTGAAGAATAGGGTGATGAAATTGCAAGTTAGGAGCCCGCCTAAAGAACAGGGTGATGAAAGGTCAAGCTAGGAGCCCGTCTGAAGAACAGGGTGATGAAATGGTAAGTCAGGAACCCACCCAAAGAACAGGGTGATGAAATTGCAAGTCAGGAGCCCTACTGAAGAACAAGGTGATGAAATGGCAAGTCAGGATTCCGCCTGAAGAACAGGGTGATGAAATTGCAAGTCAGGAGCCCGCCTGAAAAACATGGCGATGAAATTGCAAGTCAGGAGCCCTCCTGGAGAATAGGGTGATGAAAATTGAAAGTTAGGAGCCCGCCTGAAAAATAGGGTGAAGAAATTGAAAAGTCAAGCAACAAGGTGAATAAATTAAAAGCTAAGAAACCAGGTGAAAAAATTGTAAGTGAAGAGCCCGCCTGAAAAATAGGGTGAAGATTTTCAAATTCAGTTTCAAATTCTGAAGTACCACTGACAGAACATGGTCAATGTTCAAGTTCATCTCCAACACCAAATTTTGTATGGAGAAAGAATCTATTCTCAAGTTCAACCCAAAGAAGATCAGATCTTTTGTTAATTTGGAAGGCATCAGAAACTCAGGTCAAGAATCCAGAGAAGCTGCATAGATAGGACTTTTGTAATTTCTGTTATCTTTTAACTTGTAATTTTTATTTTGATGTAATAACAGAGTCGTGGTACAGAACCCCGACAAGGCCTTATTTGACTCTTCAACTCAATATGGTCCCTCTCCTTTCAACCCTTTGTGATACCTGTGACTTGATTTCCTCATAACTTGGGTAGGTAGGATGTCCTAAATCAAGATTTGGTGGTACTCTGTCCTTCTTTGTCTTCCTTTTGAATAATAGTTGGGTCAAAATTTTATTTTGTTGTCTACTTCTTTGTCTGAAAATACTTTGTATTTACATCCAAAGAGGGCATGATGTAGACACCTAATTTTGTCCCTCTCGAAAGCTGAATTTAGCCCACCTTACCATACACCCCCTTTTAGTTGATAATTTTTCCACAAAATAACAAAAATAATAACCAACTCTCAATAATTCCATAACAAAAAATAACAACCTGCCCCTACCCCATCCCATATCCACTTACCCCTTACCCTCACACTCTCCTACCCATACCCTTGTTATATTTTTTCTTTCCCTTTCACAGTGTATACGCACACCTCATAAGTACATACCTATCCTTACTGATATACACACTCTCACACCTTCAATACCCACGAATATACTTACACTCAGAACAGACAGAGAGTGCTCATGATTTCATTAACAAATTTACTCTCAATTTATATAATACATACACCAGTGGAGGGGAGAGGGAAAAAATACATAAAATATAAGAAAAGACTTCTATCTTCATCGGGGAATACACACAAAAGCACAAAAATACACAGTCAACTCTCACAATTCAGACACCAAATGCACACACACCTCACAATTCCATTAAGCAAAAAAGAATTCACCCTCAATTCATACATATTGATACATGCATACACATAAATCAAAGAAGGGCAAGAGAGATGAACGGAGGGAGATAAAAAATTTATGGTGAACAAGAGCTAGAATAGAGAAATAAAGAGAGATCGAAATAGGGGAAATAGGGCGGTTAGCCTTTTTGATGAGTTTTTCACCTAAAACTGGATGGAATTGCTACCAAATACATCGAAGACCACAATTTGGCTACTGTTCCAATGAAACCCACTGGAGAACAGTACCATGTAATACCCAAAACTTTCATTAAATCAAATCTAGTCTCCAGAAGAGTTATTGATGACTTCTTAAAGGATTAATATTTAAATCATATAGAATTTTCCCAATTTTGACTTTTTATTATGTGAGAAATTGAATTATCTTTCAAATGATACCAATTTTATCCAAATCTGGTATCGGAGTAAAAAGTTATGGACGTTTTACAGAGAACTGTCAGAACTGCCCAAAAGTGATGGTCAGGCCGACGGACCGTTGCCCAAGCTATCGCGACTAAGGCAGTGACCCGACTTTTGGTCAAGTGCGATGGCCAGGACCGATGGACCATCGATCTAGCCATGGACCGTCGCCCAAGCCGTCGCTACTAAGGCAGTAAGTCCCTATTTTGGCCCAGGTGCGATGGTCAAAACGACGGACCGTCGAGCCAATGATGGACCATCGTACGAGCCATCATAGATCCCGTTCAGCAAATTCTAAACAATTTTTAAAAGGGTATTTGGGTTTTTTCCACCCGTTTTAACCCCTAATTATATCAGATCAAGGCTCATAAGTTCATTATTCATTCACAACATCCAATTAGGGTTTTCTCTCAAGAATAATCCCCAAGAACAAGATCCAAATCCTTCCTCAAGAAACTAAGAGATTCCAAGTTCTTTAAGTCCAAGAACTTCAAGAAACTCATAACCCAGGTATGTCATGTGTTGATTCATAGGTCCCTTTCACCCATGAAGCTCAAGAATCTCTTTTCAAAATTCAAGATTTTATGTATTTATGAATGTTCATGATTTAAATTGAATTGAAATTCATGTTCATGATGTTGTGGGGTTTTGATTTATGTATGAAATTACATATTCCAATGATTGACCCTAGGATGTGGTGATTTGCATAATAATCATGATAAACTCTTAAATTTATACGTTGATTGATGTACCCGTAATTATTAGAAGTGTTGATGATTGTATAACCAAAGCATGCTCCCCATGGGTTCGATTAAATGCCTATGTGAAGGAAAAGTGCCATACTAGTATGATAATATAAAATCTCCATTTATGTACAAGTTTATGCATGTCCAATGTTTGATGAAATATCTTAGTCAATGAATTATGGATATATGTGTAGCTATTGTGGTGCTTTAGAACTTGTACTTCATGAAATCTCCAACTTATTGTATTATGGATTGTGATGTTGGTCGTGTATCCAAAAAAGTTATGATTTGTTAGTTTCCTTCTATCGAGTCCTGGGGGTACTTGTACCCAAAAATTTAGTTATGTGCCTAGAATCAGTGTCATGTTTTCAAGATACTCTCAGTCTCATGACTCAAGAAAAACTCAGTAATCTCAGTAGTATTCTGTCAGTCAACGGAACTCAGTTAACTCAGTCTAGTTCAGTTCAGTAAATCATATTCAGTGTCTATTCAGATAGGAGAAGAAAATTAGCACCGAGTGAACCCAAGGATGGGAACCCACCTGTTATATGAGGGTGTGATTCTTAGAAGCAATCCTTGTATTCCAGAACTATGTAGCCAATGTAGGTTGAGACATCATAGCCTATTATATGAGGGTAGATGAGGTGGCTTAACCTGTTATATGAGGGTTCCCACCATTCACACTAGAGTCACCTGTTATATGAGGGTTACTCACAGATTGTCCTTACCAGTGGTACGGTATTGACACCCTTCTAATTGGGGTTACAGATTGGACCCCAACTCAGCTATATTGCGTTATTTGGGGCATGTCGGTTAGATGACTACTTTCCATAGTTTTGGCTACAGAATTAAGACTGTCAGATACAATCATTCAGGCTCAGTAATAGAACTCAGATAGTTCTACAGAATTTAGGTCTGTCAGATACAGTCAACTCAGAACAACACAAAACTCAGCTAGTTTTATTAGAACTAAGACTGTCAGATACAGTTGCTCCATATTAGTTATTTCAGTTATACAGTTATTAGTATCTCATGTTATCAGTACTTAGGCTCGGTGATCATGTTATCATCGAACTCAGTTACAGCTATTATGTATTCATGCAAGTATTCTCATGTTCATGTTATCCAGTCAGTTAGTATAGTTCATGCATGTGAACCCTTTGCATTCAACCTACCTCACATGCATACCAGTATATTTAAACGTACTGACGCATTTGTGCTATGATATTTTATACCATAGGTTCAGAAGTACAAGCTCCAGAGCATCAGTAGCATTTCAGTCTCAGCAGTCAGAGTTAGTAGTGAGTCCTCATCCTTCAAGGACATGACTATCACTTTACTATCTCATTAATTAATTTATTTCAGTAGTTAGAGTTAGTTGGGGACATGTCCCATCAACTCTTTGTTCAGACAGTTCTGTCAGTTAGTGGCTTTTCAAACTAGCATGTTTAGACAGTTATTTAAGTTGTTTTGGGTATTTCATACACCCTCCAGATGTTATGTTTTATCAATTATGTTACAGTTTTGAACCTTATGGACTTTCAGCCTTTATTTCCATATTTATACAGTATATTATGCAGTATCTAGGTATAGATATCAGTCATGGGTTAGTTTGTGGTCCTTCAGAATTATAAGCATCATATAGCATTTCGGGTACCAGATTCGGAGCGTTATATACTGTCAGTTTCATTTCAACCTAAATTCATGCCAAAACAGGTCATCATCTCCCTATTTTTATCTCAAGTCTACCGAAAATCCCATCAATTGGACAAGCAGACTAGAAATCACACTCGTTGCTCTAGTTGTGGTTAGAATTTGGGTATTCAGTTTGCTCGTACTATTCGTGGTTCTATACCTTGGGTTCGTTGGACTATCAGTCAAAGAAAAGAGATAATCGAGGTCAAGGTTTTTCATTTTTGCAGGCTAGTTCAAGGTTCTGAATCTGCGAAGCTTCTCGATTTAATTGGAAGTAAAACATCATTGAGGTCCAATTATTTCTTCTCTTCCTTTTAATTCATTTGATTGTGAACGTGATTTGATATCACTATTTTATTTGCTGATATGACTTATTGGTGACGTTTGAGTGTTGGATTGGTGAATATTTGTTATTCATGATTGATGAATGCTTTTTTATTGAACGATTAATCAATTGAGTGATTGAGAATAAATTGGGGAACATGAAAATCGATAAAAATTGAATATTGTGATATTTTGATTCATTGTTGATGTTGAACATGATAGTATCATGCTTTAGGCCGAAAGTAGTAGGCAAATACTAAGTTGGGTAGGCAAATTGTAGAAATTGATGATTGTGGGATGATTAATTTTGTACTCGAGATTGTTTTATTTTGTCATCTGAAATTAGAAAATATATTCATTTAGCCAGAAAATGCCCCGATGCCATTTATACTTATTCAACGGGGTATGCCCCGAAGTATTTTGTACTCGAAGACGGCGCGTGACCAAGGCCCGAGACACCGGGTGGAGCGTTGTTTAGGATTAGTGTAGGTTAGCGTAGTTTTACATTTCAGCATTTTTATTCTGGTTTATAATTAATTGGACTGGACACTATTTTAAGCGTTTTGGTTGTTTGATTTATTTTTGTGTTGTGTGTTTTTGTTTGGTTTATATATTTCATAGTGTCATACTAGCCAATATACTCAATGAAGCAACCGTGGTCGAACCACAGGACCAAAGGGTTTCTAATACCTTTCCCTCGATCAACAGAATTTCTTAACCGAAATCTCTATTCGTGGATCAATTTTGAAAGAGTCAAAAAAATATTTTGAAAAGGATTTTCAAAGGTGACTTGGCACACCATATTATGCCAAGTGAAGACTCTGAATTTTAATTGTTAAAATTTTTTTTCGAAACAAATTATTTTCTTTTGTCACTTAATAATAAAACTCTTTTCAAACTTAAAATCATATCTTTTTGGTTCAAAAAAGGGGGTGTGACAGTAGGTGTGACTTCGAAGGAATTCAGTAATATCTTGAGTTAGGAATATATATATATATATTAAAATCACTTGTGAATTCAATTAA
The DNA here is from genome assembly GCF_002878395.1 of Capsicum annuum. Classification (NCBI taxonomy): domain Eukaryota; kingdom Viridiplantae; phylum Streptophyta; class Magnoliopsida; order Solanales; family Solanaceae; genus Capsicum; species Capsicum annuum. Next base: position 136,451,255 of record NC_061117.1, read on the forward strand.
AAATTAATAAATTTTAAATCTTGTTTTGTCTCGATTGTTAAATCTTAGAATTAAGGATTCGTTTACTCATAGATTTTGAAAAAAAATTGGCAAAATTTATTTGATCATAAGATTTATCTAGCTTTTAAGAAATTTTGAAAATCAAATTTTAAATTTCAAAATCTACTAAAAACTTATTTTGGACCAAAATATAGCAATCATTTCTTTTAAATTTTTAGACCTACCCCTCACTTTTATTAAAAAAAAAAAAATCATTTCTTTATGACCTCAACTCGTTATTATTTTATCTTTTCTGTCTTCGGATCTAAAAGCGTGTGTTAGTGGTGAAGAAATTATTCATTAGAATATGAGAAGGTTATATTAAAAAATACCTAGTTATTATTTTCTTATTTTTTCACTTATAAATTTTTATAACTAATAATAATTCAAATAATTGTAATAGCTAGTAATTGAGTGACTGATAATTTTTTTTTTTTTTTGTTAAACTATCATGTTATGGGTATAGAATAATGTATTCATAAACTAATAATTCTATATATAACATATGGGCAAAAATTATGTTTCATTTTAAAAAAATAAATAAAGTGAAAAGTAATTTCAGAAATTATAATCAAACGCATTTCAAAAATTCAACTGAAATCTTGGACCTGTTTGACCATGGATAGTATTTACTATATTTCTAGATACGTTTTCACTTAATTTTGATATATTTATTTGATCATAAATAATCAAATAAACTTGAAGTTATATTTGAGAATTTGCAAGAGGTATTTTCACTATTTTTTATTTTAATTTTTATATTTTCTAATTTATTTATTTTTAAAAATATTTTTTTTATTTTCATAAAATAATTTTATTTTTATAAAATTTTAATTTTTAAAAAATTTATTTTCACATTTATATTATTTTAAGAGAAAGTACATTTAAATTTTAAATATTAACTTCAAAATACTCTGACCAAACACAACTTCAATTCTGTTTTCAACTTAAAAAAAAAAAAAATTTTTAGAAATACTATCACATATATGTTTGTAAATAAAGAAGGGATTTCAGATTGTTAAAGAAGAAAACCTAAATACAAAGTGAGAAGAGTCATGACCCAATAGGTTTGTGTCTACATAATAAAGCGAGTACGTTTTTTATTTTAACGCACAAACACCTACTAATTTTTCAGAAAAGTATTTTAGGTAAAACACATATGTGGCCCCTTTAAACTTGTCCAAAATTTTTATTTAGACACTTTAACTTTACTTTGTTCCAATTGAATACAAAATTATACACAAGTTTGCTCCTATTAAATGCAAAAGGCTGACTAGTCACAAGTTGTGGGCTACACAACATTTAGGCGTGTGAGTGTTCGTTGATGTAGATCACAACAGTAATATTGTCATCTCTAAAAGCTTTATTTAAATCCTAAATTTTTGTACGGGATTTTCATCATCACCATCTTCATCGTTTGACTGATTTTCTTTGTCCAAATTAGCTAATATAAACAAATATCTTTCTGATTGTTGTGTGTTTTAGGTCCTTGTTCTTATAGATTTCATTTTGATTTTGGCTCAACTTTCAATGGAAATTGTTTTTTTCTATGTCAATTTTGTCGAACTCCTTGAAGGCATCTCCCACTAATGGTTACTGTCATTGTTTCTATGTGACATTTTTAAAAATATATGAAATAATTTTTTTCACGTTGGACGTGCAATTTTTATGTTTATTTATAAAATATGTCAAGTCAATTTTTGTGCCTGATAGAAACAAACTTCTAAATAGTTTTGTGAAGTTGAAATAAAGCAAAGTTTAAGGAATCGTTTGATAGTTGTGCTTGCATTACTACTGCAACTTTTGAATAGTTGTGTTAGTACGCTTGTGTTAATTATGTTTGTATTAGTTATATTGATATAATTTTTTATATCTTATTTGATTTGATATACTAGAAATAATGTCTTGTATAATTTTTATAATAAAAAATTTTCATTTACAAATATCCTCCATATCCCAATAACAAAATATCATTGTACTACTTCCTTTTAAGTCATAAAGCATTTCAGTTTTGTTCCTCAATTAAGCATCGAGCGTTTTCTGTTTGTTCGTAATTTTGTTGTTGTTTCAAAATAAGCATCAGTATTTCATCATTTCAGTATTGTTCCTAATTAAGTATTATTCGTGTCCCTCCTTGTCACATGTCCAAATCATCTCAGTCTTCTTTCTCACATCATGTCCTCCATCGAAGCCACTCCCACCTTTTCCCTGATAGTCTCACTTAAAAAACAATGTTTAAGTAAAAGCAAGAGAAAAATATGAATTCCATAGCAAATTACAGAGAAAGATAAAATGATGTAAGGGGTAATTTATAACTAATCAAGCTATGTAAGTGTTAGAATCCTTTGTATTATTAATATATAAAAAATGATGATATTAATAATAAATATCTTTATACACAATAGAGTATATGTTATACATAAGTTTAAAAAAATGTATTAAATAATGTATTAAGACTAATATATACACTCTACCAAATGACTCTTAAATGTCTAAATGAAAACTAGAGGAGCATAGCTTGTGTCAGCACAGGCCCAACATTAAGATATTTATTTATGTTTTCAATCTTGATATATTTAAATAAATTTTTTTAATAAAAGGATTGCATATGTTTTCTAGGATTCATCTGGAATCTAGCATGAGTTCAACATATGTAATTTTAATATTTTTAGATAATTTAAGTTGTTAACTATTGTAATTTATAATATTTTTTATGTAATTTTCAAATTAATATACGTTACTTTTCTTGTCCAAATTTTTGTGGCATTGATAGTCAATTATATTTTAAAAATAATTTAAGTTTTCAATTATTGTGATTTATAATACTTTTTTTCTATTCCAATTTTAGTGACCCTAATATAATTTTAAGAGTCGACCAAATATTTTATATCGTTTAAATTTTTAAGTTGTTAATTAGTGTAATTTCTAGTATTTTTCATGTAATTATTTTAAAATATATAACATATTAAATTATTTTTAGATATTTTAAGTTGTTAACTATTGTAATTTATAATACTTTTTATGTAATTTTTGAATAATATATGCTACTCTCCTTGTCCAGAGTTTTGTGTCGACGATAACAATTATATTTTTTTAAATAATTTAAATTTTTGATCATTGTGATTTATAATATTTTTTATATTTCAACTTATGTGGCACAATGCTTAAATGACCATAATAATTAATTAGGGGTGATATAGTAAAGTGTAATTATTATTATTTATTATTTTTATTATGTGTTGTATTGATTCAAGAAGAATTTGGAAACATTTAGAAATGTGTTGAATGTTACAAATGTTAATAATCCATTTGGTGCTTCTTGATTTCTCTACATTTATCTCTTGTGTGTTTATACTCTTTTGCCCTTTGAGTATATGTAGTAATTTTTATTTTTTTTAAAAAATATCATGAAATTTTTTATTCATAGTATATA
>NC_061117.1:136454826-136454912 GCF_002878395.1 Capsicum annuum
TTTGCCCTTTGAGTATATGTAGTAATTTTTATTTTTTAAAAAAAATAAAAATTACTACATATACTCAAAGGGCAAAAGAGTAAAAA